>NC_050085.1:4226934-4565699 GCF_009764565.3 Dermochelys coriacea | reverse complement strand
ATTATCAATACAAAAGGTTCCCCCCACCCCGCTCTCCTGCTGGTAATAGCTCACCTTACCTGATCACTCTCCTTACAGTCTGTATGGTAACACCCATTGTTTCATGTTCTCTGTGTATATAAATCTCCCCACTGTATTTTCCACTGCATGCATCCGATGAAGTGAGCTGTAGCTCACGAAAGCTTATGCTCTAATAAATTTGTTAGTCTCTAAAGTGCCACAAGTCCTCCTTTTTGCGAATCCCAGCATGTGAGCACGATCCCAGCTGTACACCATCATCCTGACACGTGTGCACATTTGTGATCTGCGTGCACAGTCCCAGACAGACATGCACAGTCCGAAACGCATGCAGGAGCCTGATACCCAGGGCCCAGAGCCTTCGCCCTGTGGCGAGTGAGGAGATTTGGCCTGGAGGAGTTCATTATGGCCACTGTGCCAGGCTGTTTTGCTCAATCCTCATTTTCAAACGCAGTCAAGTCTCTGCCTTTTCTGAGTTTCCCTCTCGTGGCTCGATTTCCAGTCTGGGTGCTGCTCTGCTGCCTGTCCTCCCCCTGGCTGCCTCTCCCCCTCGCTCTCCCCCAGCTCTTGCCTCGAGTTTTTCAGTGCACCGTGGGTTACCTGAGCAATGGGGAACAGCACCGACCTGCACGTCCAGGGGTGCTGACCATCAGCTGAGAGCAGCAAGTAATGGAACCATTCTGGCTGTGGGTCTTTCCCCTCTTTACCTTTCTGTACTGCCCAAAAATTTGACTCCAAACTCACCCGATTCTTTGCCTGGACCTCGTGTCTTTTAAACGAGTGCAACGTGTGCCTCAAACCCTCCCCTTCTGAGCTAGCACTTCCCCCCTTGCCCCCAGAATGGGTGTCAATGGCTGCAGATGGAAAGGCAGGGCCATGGTGGATCAGGCTCTGCTTGATAAACAGGGGCCTGCTATAAACTGCAGGGCCAGCTGGTGGCAGTTTTCCTGTACATAGAAATCAATACACTGATACCAAGCAGCAAAGAGAGACAGTGCGGAGGCGTTTGGCTCAGCTCAGTTCATTTCCCACAGAGATCTGCAATTTGGAAGGGAAAAGCCCCATAGATTTTTGTTGCTGGGTGTGAGCAACCTTGACTAGCTGCTCAGACACACTGCGTGCTGTCCAGAGCGAGCTCTGCTCTGCTAGTGACTGGGAAAATGGCTCCTCCACCCCCTGCTCTGCTCAGCTCCCCATGGTCAGTCAGCATCGGTCTGTAGCTCCATTTGCCCTGCTGCAGCATCAGAACCACAGGCTCAGCTCCCGTCAGTTCCCCCTGCTCAGGGGTCAGTGAGGGCAGGATGGGGCCTGCAAACCTTTCGTTACTCATGCCAGCGCACTAGGAAAGAGCCAAGCTTCCCTCTCCGGGCCCAGGCTGGCTCTGCTGGGCTGGCAGCAGGGCTGTTTGCCCACCATCCCATGCAGGTGGATGCAGTTGTGTCATTCTCCTATGTTTGGAGTTCGTGTCACCCTCCCACCAGTGTCTGTGGGTTTTTGTCACCCTCCCACCAATGTCTGTAGGTTTGTGTCACCTTTCCACTGGTGTCTGTGGATTCATGTCGCCCTCTCACCAGTGTCTGTGGGCTTGTGTCACCCTCCCACCGATGTCTGTGGGCTTGCATCACCCTCTCACTGGTGTCTGTGGATTCACATCATCCTCCCACTAATGTCTGTGGGTTTGCATCACCTTCGCACTAGTGTCTGTGGATCCCTGTCACCCTCCCACTGGTGTCTCTGGGTTTGTGTCACCTTCCCACTTGTGTCTGTGGATTCACATCACCCTTTAGTGGGTTTGCATCACTCTCCCACCTGAGCTCTTAGCACTAGACACTCACGATCTCTAGCCCCTACTTTCTTCCTCTCCAGTGTGCTGGGATCAGATGCGCGCAGACCCTCAGTATAATCACCAGATCTCAGTGCATGCCCAGCCTCAGAACGGTGGCAGCAACTCAGAGCTCTGCAGTGCTTCAGCCACCCCCCATGACTGCTTGGGCAAGAGGAAGCAGCTGGAGTATCTGTTTCCTTCACCTTCTGTGTGATTTACCAGTGCCAAGGGGCAGACAGAGATTGGTTCCTGCATTGGCACAGGGTAGCAGAAACAAAAGATCTTGGCATGTCCTCTATGAGGCCCTACCTTGTGCCCCTGCTTCCCTTGTTCCATGGGGATTTACAAGAGAGTTGAATTGCTGGGGACAGGTCTGCCCCATCCCCTGTGCCAAAGGCTACTGCCGAGGCAGTGCAGAGCTGGTGGCACTGTGTGCCAGGCTAGGCCCTGAGGTGGAGGAATACCTCGATAGCGTTTGGCCCTGCCAAGCTGGCATAAAGGGGACTCAGGGCTCTGATTCGGAGCGTGTACACTCACTGGGCACCGATGTGCCAGTGGAGAACCAGAGCCTGCAATCAGCGCAGCGTGAGGCTGGGGCTGCGAAGGGCCCTGTGGGGACACGGGGGCTGTTTGCATTTTCAGGGTCACATCATCCCTCAAGGCATTTCCCTCATTATAAAGCTCACGGCCCCAGTGCCTCAGCCTGTGTGTTTTGAGCATGGAGTGGGTGTGGCCAGCCCCAGGCCTTCCAGTCACCAGCCAGGCCCCATACTAACCAGGAGACTGTAAACAACCTGCCTTGGAAGCTGTATCTGCTGTCTGCGCTGGGTCCTGGTGAGCCATCTTTCTCTGAAACCAGGAGGGACAGAAATAATGCAAGCTGAGATTCTCCCACAATCCCAGGGCTCTGGGAGCTGGGGCTTGATGGGAAACAGCAAACACTGTGAAACTGGTGCTATCTTCACCAGAGCTGGCAACAGCCTCTTGTGACATTTGCTGTCGGTCTGTGTCTGCCTGCTTGACTGCTTAGAATGAGCCCTTGTTATGGCAGGTACTGTCCTGGTCTGGATGTGCAGAGCCCAGTGTCCGGGGACCGGATTCCTGGGTGGGGATGCGGGCACATGATAAACAATGGAAGAAGAACAGGGCTTTGTTTGGGAAGGAATCAGACGTTGTGAAATCTGGGCCCCACCGAAGCCGCGGTGAGCTTTCCAGCACTGCCTCAGAGAGGAGAGCGCCCCCTAGTGATTCCCCTGCATTGCTCCCTGAAATACCCTGGGTGATCTTTGGAGGTCTCCCAGCCAAGGACTGTCCCAGATCAACCCTGCACAATTTGTGGGGTTTGATGGGACTGCAGCCCCCAGTGCCATTCCTGATGGGGTGGTCTCCACACATCCCTAACTAGAGGGGAACAGACAAAGGAAGGGGGCAAAGGAAGGGGGTGAGAGGAAAGAGAAGCCCTCCCCTTCTCTTGCCCCACTCCCCCTGTTCCTCCTACACGGCACCTGTCAATGTGGGGCAGCGTGGCAGGTTGGCTCCCTTCTTTCCATTCCATGCCCATGTTGGGTGGCTGGTGGCCAATAGATGGCACTGTCTCCCCAGCAAAGTCGCCAGCTCCAACCGCCCCAGTCCACGCAAAGCTCCAGCCTCTGCTCTGGCCCCTCGGGATCCAGCCACAGGGCTCCCAAAGCCTGTGGGCTTGGATGGGGCAGTCGCTCTGCAGTGCAGGGGCCTCCTGCTTTGTGAGCCGCAGGGAGCGCCTTTAAAGAGCCTTCGACCAGCCCGCTCAGTGTACCCAGTGACACAGAAGCACAGGCGATGCTTTACTAGTATCATGGCAAAATGCTTCCCTGGTGCTTTCCGTGCTGAGCAGCAGGCTGGCACTCGGAGAGGCCAAGAGGGAGCAGAAGGCAGAGTGAGCCACGGCCAGCACCTGTAAGCCGCGTCACCAAGGGAGCAGAGCCGCGTGGGGAGCAGAAAGGAGGATGCTTGCAAGGCTGGTGCTGCTGAGCTGGGGATGGGACTTGGAGTAGGTGGCTGGAGTGGGGAGAGGGGCAGGCATGGGGCAGAGCAGTGTGGAGAGCAGGCGAGGACCGGAGGGGGCGGCTGGTGTCTGACGGGAGGGGACATTAATTGTCCCTAGAGCAGCAGCGTTCTGAGCCAGGCCCCAAGGATTGGACACCAGGTTCCTAAGGGGCTGGGCTGGCATGACAAGGCCTTGCCCTCTGTTAGACCTTGTGAGAGGGGGAGCTTGGGAAGCTGCAATTCCTCAGGCAGCCCAGCTCCCTTGGTCAGTGCGGGAGGGCCCCTCGTTTCTACAGCCCTGAGCACCCCAAAGGGACCAGAGCACTTCCCAGCCAATGGGCCAAAGCCTCAGCAGGGCTGAATAGTCCAGCCCCTCTCACTGCACTGAGTTACACCTGCTAGACCCCAGGCTCAGTACAAGGCTAGCAGAGGGGTGTCCAGGGGCCCTGGATCTTCAGCAGCCCAAGCCTCGGCAGGAACCAGAGCAGCGTAATAATGGCTCTAGGGTGTGGCAGCCCCCGGCCCCAGGGTCCACTGCGGCAGCTGAGACTGCCTTTGGCCTGGACACGTCACATTTTCTCCAGCTCCCACTCTGCCAAGTTTGGGGCTGAGGATGTGGCCATTACATACAGGAGTCACCTCCCCCATTGCTGAAGGGCAGCCACCTCTGAAATAGAGCCCAGCAGCTGGTTTACTTGGCACAGCAACACTGCATAACATTGGGGCACGAGCTGAGTTAGAAGCCTGGAACGGCAGAGGAGCGGAAGCTGGTGGCATGGAATTGCCCCAGCTGGAATTGGGGCCGGGTTCTGTGCCATGTATCCCAGTTGGCCAAGAGTGCCATGGGGCCGGACTGTTGACCAGCAGGTTCCTGTCTTCTCTGGCAGCTTTCTCAGGAGTTGGCTCATTACTGAGCCATAGGGGAGGTGCCATCTCCAGCACTTCCCACAAGACTTATCTTCTAGCCATGGCTGGCTAGGCCTAGCTCTAGCTCTGCTTGGTTCCCAAGCAGAAGCAGGGACATTTTTGTGTTAACCAGTTTTAGAGTCACATAAGACTATACAGGAGCTCAAAGATGCACGTTTCAAACCATGAGTGACTGCCAGCACCTGGCATTAGAGCACATGGCCACCCATCCCTCCAACCAATCCAGCCACTAGGCCATGCAGCCCTAACAAACAGGGCAGCCCTATTGACTGTGGCTGCTAGGCCACCCATCCCTAAGGGAGAGGCTGCTATATGGACTCTGGCCATTGGGCCACACAGCCCGCATAGGAGGGCCACTGCCCTGAGACTAGGGGAGGTCATTCAAACTCAGCTGCGGGGCCATAACATCCCTTCATACCTCGTCCAAAGCATGACGGGGTGTATCAGCCCCACCACACACCCCATAAGAAAAAGCCACCCCTATGGTCACTTTCTGCTTGGTGTGTGAAACATGTTGAGTTTGTAGCCCGAGGTGCTGTGCAGAGATGCACGGGAAGCAGGGAGGTTAGAAAACAAGCCCCAGGGTTTCATGCTTCAGCTCCTTGTTTAGTGTCTTTTGGGCTGGGGCTGGTCCCGGTCCCGTCTTGGTGCCTGAAATGTGCCAGAAGACAGATGAGCCTCCTAGAGCAGCTATTAGGTGACCTTGGGAACGTGTGCCCAGTCCTCCTCCCCCTTGTTTTTTGTTATGGATTGTCAGGGCCTGCAATTATTTCACATCTCTTGGCTAATTTGTTTGATTGTTTCCCACTGCTTAATGTATTTGTTATTTATTTGTTCACTTGTGTAATGAGCAGCTTGGGATGGATCGCTTTGCCATGTAAATTAGCCTCCGCTAATGTTCGTCACTGAAATGTTAGATGGTTAAATGTTAGAAATCAAACCCAGCTGGAATCTAAATGACAGCGTTTCAGGCAACAGTGACCGAGAGCCGGGAGAAAGTAGGTTTGATAAATCAGATGGGATCAGAGAAGGCGTCCCACAGCCCAGAGCAGTGTTGACGATGTGCCAGGAACCTGGGGCTGGATGGAGCCCATGCTGAGGTGTGGCCTATGGAGATGTCTGGGCCCAAGGCATGGAGCAGTCTGGGTGAGTGTTGCCCGCTGGGACCCACAGTGAAGAGCTGGATGGGGACTGGCTTGGGAGGGGTGGATTTGCCCCATGGCCAGCAGTGTTTTCACTGCAAGGAGCCTGTGTGCCAAACCTGGAACTGTGCTGTTGGGCTTTCAATTATTTTATGACTTAAAAAGCATATGGGAAAGAATGGTACCTTGTCGGTACTGTGGGTTGGCCAACTCCAGCCCTGGCTGATAGCCTGGGTCTCAAATGGCCCTGGCTTTACTAGTGCTGTATAAAGCAGCGGTACCCCACCGAGCCTGTAGCTAGATGCTCCTTAGGCACCATGAAACCTGTGGCCAATTGCCTAGGTTGACCTGAGAGATCCAGTGCACTGAGTGAGGATTGTCTCCCCTCTTCCTCTCTTCCTGCCCCCGTGACACCTAGATCACCTGGAACACCAGGAGAGGAGTCTTGCTTTAGTGTCAGAATCTCTCCTAGTCCCATCCATGGTCTATTCATCCACCCCCTCCATGCCTCCTTCCTTCCTTCTATCCATTTCCCCCCACCCCACCTTCCATCCATCCATCCCTCCCCACACAGCCAGTTTGTAGGGGCCTGCTGCAGCTTCTGCTCACATTGTGGCCAGCTCCAGCCTGCTAGCCCAAGTCAGGAGTAGCATTGCATGAGTCAGTGACACGAGCGCACAGTACAGTCGTGCCTGATGGTCGGCATGAGACCTCAGGTCACCATGAGCATGGAGCAAGGCTGCTGGAGTGAGCAAGAGGCTGCCATTGAGTCAGGGGTCATCGGAATGGAGCCCCTGTCAATCCCATGCAGATGCAGGGGGGCATGCACTGGGAAGGAGGAAAACCTCTCTCAGTGCTTCCGCGCTATTTGTACTATTGATCAATTTCCAGTGATTTTCCGTGTTTGCAAGGCCCATTGTCAATTACGACTATTCTGAAAATGAGCGAAGTCCCATAAGCCTTTCTGCCAGGCCCAGGCAGCCTTGCGTGGACTCAGAGACACACAACATGCTGCTTGCAGGGGGCCTCCCTTCTGGAGACGGGAGGATAAAATCCTTGGACCGGTATGAATGAGAGATGAGGCGGGTCCAGCATCGCCCGAGCTGCAGTGTGTGTGTGGGGGGGGGGGGTGAGGGGTTGGGGGGGGGTAGCTGGCTGGGGCCGGCAGGGACATGAGCAGAAGCTGCAGTAGGCCAGCCTGGCACCCTTTGCTTTGGGCAACCAGTCATGCTGAACTCATGCCACTGTGCATTTCAGCTCTCTTGTGGCTTGTAACTCAGTGGACAGCCAGCGACAGCTCCACCGTGCAGGAGGCTCCCCCTTCAAGCAGCCCCACCAAATGGGAGTGGGGGCCTGGCAAGCTGGATTCAGCCTGTACATGAAGCTTTTGGAAAGGCTGCACTTTGGCAAGAGCCTGTATGTTGCTGGGTGGGGGAGCTGAGCATGACCCTGTCATGCCAGGGTGGGTGGGTGTCAGAGTGAGAGCACGCAGCTGGTAAACCCCAAGCATTTAAAACTCATGAGTCAGGCCCCCCCAAACCAGGAGGTTTTTAATAAGTAGTAACTATTGGATCTGTTGCTTTGCCTTCTGGCTTCTGTACTTGTAGGCTGTGCTCAGGTAACATTTTCAAGTGTTTCTCTGCAACCAGGAGGGCTAGAAATGTAGTTTTTAAAAAAATGCAAGCTGAGGGTCTCATGTAATCACAGGACTCCTGGAGCTGGGGCTTTAAGGCAAACACCAACTTTTGTGAAACTTACAATAAAATGATGAGAATTGGCAACCCGGGGGGAGAGTGAACAATGACTGTCTGTGTCAATGGACTCCATGCCCTTCTGGAGTGTGCGACAGTACCACTCCAGAGTGTGCGACAGTACTCCTCCAGAGTGTGCAACAGTACCCCTCCGGAATGTGCCCTGGAGTCAAAGCTGTGACAGGAGCATGTGCACAGGCATGTAACAGAACAGGCGTGTCGGCATAAAGATAGAATTCAAAGCCCTGTTGGTGGCTGAGATCACCCAGAGAGCAGGTGTGAGGGAGAGGAGGAGGGGGCCATGGGCAGAGTCCTGTGGGTCCCCCACTGAAAGAGAAGAGGGAAGAAGGATAACCATGCCAACGAGACCCAGAAGGAGTCATCTGAGGTGCAGGGGGAGACCCAGGAGAGAACAATCACAAAACCGTCCGGAGGACAGGATGGAGAGGAGAAGTGTCAAAGGCAGCTGCTGATGGGGCTGGAGTACAGGCCAGAAAGAGGTCCTCAGAGAGCATGGTAAAGCCATGTCAGTGGGGTGCAGGGCATGGGAGTGGGCTGGCAAGAGGCTAGGATGGACAGCAGGGGTCGCTGGCTTTCTATGAGGCTGCTGATCTCCCCATGAGCCCTCAACTGGCTATATAGGTCACAAGTCCTGATCCAGACCCTGGTCTCTGCCTGGGGTGTTTCTAAAGCACCCCTCGAAGCCCTTTGGAATTAGCCTGGCATCCTAGCTAATACAGTCTGCATACAGTCTGGGGGCTACATAAGCCTGGCAAAGGCAGCATGTTACCAGCATTGCTGGGGTTGTCGTGGGTGGCTGCCTTGGCAGGGAGCACTGAGCCTTCGCGATCACCCAGCCCCCAGAGGCGAGTGTGCGGCCGCCCAGGGCTTTGCCGCCCTGTGCAGGTTTCTTTGGCATTGTGGCTTGGCAATTAAGTAGCAGTTTTCTGCAATTGAGCGTTAGCAGTAACTGGGTCAGCAGAGGCTGGAGATCTGTGCTGGCTGGGGATTGTTACCACTTATTTCCAGGCAGCTTCGCTTGGAACTCGGCTTTCCTCTAACTGACCTTGGATCGATTTGAAGTTGAATTTCACTTCCCACATCTGCTCGATTTGGAAGGCATCTTATGTCACTTCGGGGACTCAGATCGGATTGCCTCCTCCTGGCAGGCCAGCCCCAGGCAGTGTTTCAAAGGCAGCATTAGCAGATATCCCCAGGGCTATCCTGGCCAGACTCCGGTGTACTGTCCAGCGCACTCCAGCCAGAGGGCTTTGAGTGAGGAGGGGCTCCGTCTTCATTAAAATCCCACGGTAACTTTGCAGCGAAGCCAGACCCTGGGTCATGGGGAGTTTCCTCGTATTTCGGTTCCCCTGGCAGGCCAGTGGGGCTGGCCCCATTGTCATGAGTGAGGCGAGTGACCCCAGCCCCAGCAAGTGCTGGAGATTTGCAGTCTGGAAGGGGAACAGACTCTGGCACTCTGGCAGATTTATCTCACTGCTAATTGTTCACTACAGGGAGTTGGTTAGCTACTCAGAGTCTCTCGTTCTTCCTTGAGAACTCCATGGCCTCACGGTGGGGCTGACCCCTAAAGGGCTCTGGGCAGCTGGGCATAGCCTGAGTGTTAACATCAGGCCTCGGCACGCAGCCACCCCGCCCCAGGTGCTCAGTAAATGAGCCTCTTTAGCCCCCAGGTTTGAGTGTGAAAGTGGGTCTGTTGCAGCCTGATTTAATATGCATGCTCACTCCCTGCATGCGGACGGACTGCATGGCTCATGGGAAAGATATGAACCTGTCCGACTGTCCCAGGCGGTAGAACTCTGCAGCCGTGGAGTGTGGCTCGTGGCTCTTGCTGGTAACCATTAACAGCGCCACCCACCTATACCTCACCTTCAGTGGGGCAATCCAAGGAGGGGTGTTCATGCTCTACCTGTGGGACCCATAATGCGCTAGGCGGAATGCATCATGTTCTCTGCTGCATGGGGCAAGGTGGCATCGGCCCTGTGGAAAGTGCTATAGCATCACACAACCACCCAGCCAGAGTATGGAGGTGCAGAGACAGCAGCAGAAATGATATGTTGCATGGGGGTGGGGGGTGGGTGATGGGAGTAAGGAGCTATAAGGAAATGGTTGAATCTCTCACCCATTTCCCTGAGTTTTGTGAAGGGCTGGGGTCCCGTTCATTGTGTCCAGGGCAATTTGCCCACCTCACTCCTAATCAATAATGGTGCCCGCTGTGCAGCCCCAGAAATGCCCCCTCACTAGCTCCTTCTTCCCAGCCAACCTTCTCCTCAACCCTCCAGCACCAATTCAGAAAAAAGGGCTTCCCGCCTCTGAGGAAACCTGTTTGGATGGTCTTCGCCACACAGGATGGCGGAGTGGAAAGTGTGCTCTGATTTTGTTTTATATGTGACCATTTGTTTCTAACATTGTTGCTCACTGTCAGCTGGACCTCTGCTGTGTGATAATAAATGTTTTCTTGTTATAAATATATCTCAGGGCTGTGGTGTTAAGCAAAGTGCTGGTCCTGAGTTGACTTTTACCAGCTGGCATGTACTGTCCTTTTGGGAACAGCGGGCCTGGTAATTCTGTGAGTGGTCAGTGGATAAGGGGCTGGACACTGCAGGGAACGTTCCAAGTATTGGGGAGTTGGTGCGTGCCTGTTGCTGCTTGTACAGAGGCCAGTGTGGGCCTGAAAGGCAGTGGTGGTGCTGCCAGAAGCTGGGGGTTTCAGGGAGCTGATTCATAGCAGGCAGAGAAAAGAGCACCTCACACTACGGGCAGGTAGTGGTGAGTGCCTCACAACCATGGGTACCGCTGGGGAATATCAAACCGTTATGCATCACAGTTGTGTGACACCCAGGGTGATCCATGCAGTGTGGCCTGTGGACTCTGGCCTACACTCTCCTGTGTCTGGCAGTGCGACTGAGTCTGCAGCTCCTCCATACTCATTACAACTGGCTGGGGAAACGGATTGCCAGTTTGGGGAATTTATTTTGTCCCAATTCAGGATGAAAAACCAAACACTTGAAATATTTTGCAGACCTGGAAATCCGCAATATTTCCCTTCAGAAAAACCAGAATGTTCCCAAAGCTGGAATGTTTTGGTGTTTCCAAAGTTAAATAAGCTCTCCCGGTTCCCAGACTATATGGCAGCCCACCTGGTGAGGTGCTGGGGAGCTTGGGAGCCCAGGCAGCCACTGGGAGATGTCTGAAATTGACGCAAGTCTTGTCAGTGTCACAGTTGCCCACCACTGAACAGCAGTCATGAAACTAACCAGACTCTTGTTAGCTTCACTCAGCTGCTGGTTTTTGACAAAGCTATGAGCCACAGCAGAGACAGGTATTGGAGCTTCCTTTGTTTTTTGTTTTTGAGGGGGATCCTTCTCCAGGAATAACCCAGTACCTCTCTCTGCCATTGCTCACAGCTTTGTCAAACACCAGCAGCTGAGTGAAGTGAAAGTTTATTAGATCAGCAATTTCTAAAAGAAAAACTTCCGTTGGAAAATTTCCAGCCAGCTCTGGTAGGCACCTTGGGCCTGACTGTACCCACCCAGTGATGGTGACAGGAGACTGGCAGGGGAATGGCATGCTGTGCTACCGGAATTAACCATTGGAACCAACTCCCAAGGCACCATCATAGGTTCTCCATCTCGGGATAACTTCAAATCCAGACTAGCCACTTTCTGAAGGATGCCTGAGCCGAACACAAAATATTGGACTCAACACAGGCTTAACTGGGTGACACTGAATGGGCCTGTACATGAGATCTGACGAGATGATCTGTTGGCCCCTTTAGGCCTCAAAGTCTATGGCTGTATGAATCCACGGTTTTGTGGGCAGTGGTGGAGACGCAATGTATAAATGACCAGACTGTGACGTTGAGAAGAGCAGATGTTTTGTAGGCAGTCGCTGGAAGTATGTGTATAAACCAGGCAAGGAAATGCTCTGTGAACTTCTGTAAAACCCAGCCCAAGCTCCAGTGAAGCCTGGTGAATGTGCAGGGTAAGCTGGGCATTCTGGGACCGGCAGAGTAGACAGGTTCCCAGGGAGTATTTCCGGTGCTCCAGCGCTGTGGAAAGTTCTTCCACTAGGTGCACAATGCAGGTGCTCTAGGGCACAGGGAAGCACTGAATTCATCTGGAAAGGCACCTTTGAGGCTTCCTTCCCAGGCTCCCCACAAACAGCCCTGCTCCCGAGTCAGAAAACAGAGCCCCTGAGAGACAGCTGCACTGCCCTGCATACCCACCTGCAGGAAGTGTGGGCAGCTTGTGCCAGGGAGTGGGAACACTCAGCTTGTTTGTGAGAGGCACCTGGCCTGGGCCTAGTGGCATCGCTCAGGGAAAGGGGCCCTGGCCCAGTAGCATCACTAACCTTCATAATTTTATCCTGAGTCTCACAAGAGCTGGTGTGTTTCTTAAAGAACCAGCTCCTGGAGCTTTGTGATTAGGTGAGACTCATTTTCCATTTTAAGTCAAGTAATTTCCTAGTCCTCTGGGTAGTGGGGATAAGCTGGAAACAGGCTCTGAGTGCGTTATATAGGCGTATAGACCAGCAGGCCACGAGTAAGAATCCCAAATTGATTATTTTATCAAAATCTACTGACATTTAAGCTGATCTTTATTTCTGAGGTCCTGGTGTATGATTTTTAAGTGTTGGGCATGGCAGTGCTGCATTGCCCAGGTGCATCCCATCAGTCCAATCATGGAGCGTTTGTACAGTGGTCCCCCAGCTCCGGGCCTACAAGAGGCTAAGGAGTTATACCCAGTGGAGTCAGCCATTAGATCTGCCTTAGGATACCAGACAACAGGATCCTCCCAACCCTGCACTGGGCACCGCCCACCTGCCAGCCAGTCTTCCCCCTTGGCACGTCAGCAGCTCTGTGAGATATTCCCTTTCACCAGGGCTGGTGCTGGCGGAAGGCCCAGGAATTGCTGCATTCGCTGTTCACCTTGATGAGTCACATGTTTTTTAAACAATTGCATCCTCCTGGGGAGAGCTGGGGCGGGAGGGGGGACTGCAGGTTCTGTTCTTAATGCTGCTGCTGCACTGCAGACAGCTCCTGGCCAAGTCTCTGTAAGGGTCCTGGGCCCAGTTTCTCCAACTGTCACTGGGGATAAGACGTACCTTAGCACAGGGGATGGGACTTGATGACTTCTGGAGGTGCCCCTGGCCCTACCTCTCTATGAACTCCCTCCCCATGGCTCTCAGGAAGACGGTTATGAGGGTTAATTCAGCTGTAGTGGACTCACCTCCTGGGCTGGATCCTGGTTTCAGCTACATAGGGCTAAATGCAGTAACCCCACTGAAGTGACTCTGGATTTAGCCAGTGTAACTGAGCTCAGACGCAGGTCCCCCGTGTGCTCCCAGCAGGCCAGGTGCGTGCCAGGGCTTCTGCTTGGCTTGTTGGACTTCATTTCCTTTCTTTGATCTGTTGTTTCAATCAGTCCCTCTCCTCAGGCAGGAAGAGCCGCTTCTGCAGACTCCCCTCCATGGGTATGGATACGGAGATTTTAAGTCCAGAAGGGACCATTTGGATCACCCAGTCCAACTCCTGTATAGCCCAGAGCCTTCCCTAGTGATCTATGTATCTAGCCCTGCACTGCTGGCTCACCCGGCTAGCTCAGTTGAGCATGAAACTCTTGATTTCAGGGTTGTGGGTTCAAGCCCCATGTTACGTGGCAGATGGTGCCGCCTTAGGTGTCATTATTTTCAGGTGGCTGAGCTGCCTTAGCTCAGTTGGTTGCTCACTCATCAATCTCATAATCTGAAGGTCCTGAGTTCTATTCTCAGAGAAGACTGTATCTTTGGAGCAGAGCACTAAGAAAAGGCGGCCACCCAACAGTCTAGGTTTGGTGCTAAGTCCAAGAGCTGCCCAGCACTGAGATCCAGCACCCAGAGAACGCGCCACTGACCCAGATCTGTTCTTGAGGGAAATGCCCTGTCCCCCCGTCCTGCCTAAAGGGCTTGTGATCGCCTGCCAATGCCAGTTCCAACAGGCTGGCAGCATTTCCACTGCATGGCCAGGGGCTAGGCACCCTCCACCTCTGGTCACAGTGAGAGCACATCATCTGGTCCCTCTGGGTGTGAGGCTGTGGGGTCCAATAGACCAGGCACCACTTTGAAGGTGGAGAGACCTGGCTTCTACTCCCAGCTCTTGCAACGAGTCTGATATTAAAGACACATGTTTTGTCTCTTATTCTACACTGTCTGCCCTCTGGGTTCCATTCCCAGCTCAGCCACTGACCTGGCAGACCATGGACAAGCCCCGTCCCTGCTCTGTGCCTCAGTTTCCCCAGCTATAAAATGGGGAGAATCACACTTGCTTTGTGTTATTAATAAAATAACCTAGGTTTCTGCTACTGTTGTCAGTCCATCCCTCAGCTGAGGGCCCAGGGTCCTGCTGGCTCCTCATAGCTCATTATTAAATACCACACTTCCCTTTTGTGGCTCTTCTCATTTTAATCAAGACCGCTTGCTGTCAGAATTGTCTCCCAGCCCCTGGGGCCGTATTGTGAGTATTAATGTTTTACTGGGGGAAGTGACACCTCCTGCCCAGACACCCTCCTGCCTCGATGCTGCCACAACAGAACTGAGCTGTTGTCCTTTTGAAATTGCATCAGACCTTGATTTCATGTGAAGGGGCTGGCATGGGCCCTGGTGGGATAATTCATCCCTGAGCTGCCCTGCTCCAGGGGCCAGAAAGTCAGTGTGACTCACATGCAGGATATGCACTTCCAGCGCTGCTAAACCATTGGGTTTCTTTTCCCCAGATGCCCCTGTTTGTCACAGAATGGTCACTGCACAGGAGAAAACAGCCTCTGGAGCTACACACATGGTGCTGGAAGGGAGATCCTATCCCAGGCTTCAGGGCATACGCAGATCAGCACAGGGGGTCAGGAAGGAATTTTTGCTCAAGGTGCTCTGTTTTCTTGCCTTCCTCTGAAGTTTCAGGCACAGGCCACTGCCCAGCAGAATATCAGAGCAAATGGGCCACTTGCAGATATGCTAGGTCCAAAGCCAAGGTCAGGGCTGACATCTGGGGAGTTTCATGCATGGCAAGCCAGGGGGTTAATCTACAGCGCACTAACTGGCCATGTGGACCCAGCTACTGCACTTGACAAGTTCCATAGTGCGCAGTGACGCGCTCCCATTTGAAACAGCAGCACTTGAAAGGGCAGCAGGGAGCTTGTAGCACACAGCAGTGGGTCCGCCCAGCCAGTTAGTGTGTAGCAGGCCAAGGTGCTAACCTAGAGTCACCCCCTGGCTTGCCGTGCACTAAGTGGCCATGTAGATTCCTTGGCCCTTAGATTCCTTGACCAGCTCAGCATCCAAGTCAAAGTGCATGTGTCCCCTTGCTGTCCATGAGTTCCAAAGGACAAAACCAGGCATTTCATACACACACACACACACACACAAACCCACTTCCTAATGTCCTAACCCCAACCTAAGAAGGGAGGTGATTATTTTGATCAGTTCGAGAGCAGATAAATAATCTGCATGCAAAGTACTTTCCTCGCCCACAGCCAGCTCCCGTGACAGGGACAGGACTCCAGGAGACGGGGGAGGTTCATTATACCTGGGATTATGGAAGTGTTTGACAACTGCTCGCTGTAAACTGATTGGAGAGAAAAGAAACCAATGCTGCTCTGCATTCTGATGAGACCTCAGCCCCAGTCAGGAGCAGCCAGCAAGGTGCATCCTATTAAAGGGACGCAGCTCCCTGCATTGTGTGTGGGTGTGGGAGTCCTACAGTGTTAGTGGGAAAACATAACAGATTCTGCTGGGTAGCCAGGGAGGGGTCTAGGAAGCCAGTGGGGCTGGTGGAGGAGGGGAAAGTTGGCCGCAGCATGTCCCAGCAGTAAAAGCTCATGTGGGTGGGTGTTTGGATGTTGACTGAGGATGTACAGGGCCAGATTCTCCTGTCCTTGTAAACGCCACACTGGCTGGGCTAGACCCTGGTCCATGCCCCTGAGATGGACAAACTGCTAGTGGGGAACTGAGGATGGCACAAAGTGGGTCAGTACTGCCCAGAGAGTGGGTGGCACAGGGTGGAGATGCAGCCTGTGCTCCATTACTTCAGCGTCAGGCTACAGCAGTTCCTTCCTGCAAAGGGAAGGTGCTGGCTGTGGGTAGTGAACCTGAGGGTGCTTGGCAGGGAGCTGCCTGCTCTGGGTGCCCCTCGCACCCCGAGTGGGCTGGGAGGAGGGGTGCTCAGAAATTTTTCACTAACGTGTTTTTTTGTCAGGAAATGCCAATTCATCGAAACCAAAAGCTCCTGGAGGAAAGGACCAGTTTGTCCGTCTACAAGGGGCTCTGCTTCGGGATGGAATTACTGGTCCAAATCAGAGAGCCACCCCAAATAGCTAATAGCTCAGCAGTTTGGGCCCTTCCCTGGAATGTGGCAGCCATGGGCTCAAAGGCCCTGCTCTGCCTGGTTCAGAATAAGAACTTGCTCCTGGATTTCCTACGTGCTGGAGGAGGGCCCTACCCCAGTGCTATTGGATGGTCTGGAGTGGGCTGCTCACTCTGGCTTTTCATGAGATGTTACTTCAAAGGATTTGGCTGACTGAAGACTAGGGAAATTTCACATTTCCCTCCGGACTCTAGGAGGCCTGAGAACCTGCCCCACTGGCTGGCTCTGCACTTGCACTGCCCCGTTTGCCCGGAACGCAGGGTTTCGAACAGCGAGTTGGTGTTTTCTGGCCACAGCTGCAAACCCAAGTTCCCAGATTCCTTGGCATGCAGGACACCAAGGATGTGTGTGGAGTCCTGCTGAACCAGAGGCTCCTGCTCCCAGACCCACCCTCCTCACAAAGCAATGCCCCTCCTCCCTCTTTTGTCTCTCTAGACAGGTCTGTGTGGAGTGACTGTCTCCTCTGATGGGGATTTACCTGGGGTGTGGCTCATGCAGGCTTTGGTGCAGGGGCTGGCTGGGGTATTTCTGACAGCACTTCATGCGCACTCATGCCATAGGTCCCCTTGCTACTCTCTAGCTCATGTAATTAAAGGGAGACGCTGCCATAACTGGAGCTCCCATTCTAGGTGGATCAAAGCGTTTGCAGGTGACTGGAGACTGGATGGAAATAACCCTCTTTGAATCATTTTTAGCAATTCATTTGGAGCTGTATTTTGCCAGCAAATCCTCCTCACTCTGTTTATCTCTTTGAGTGGAAGGCTATAATTGCTGCAAAATGAAGTAGTGCGTTCGTGAATCCTCGGCAGTATGGAATTGGTCATGCAATGTGAGCTATGCCGGGGAGCGCAGACAATATCCTGCTAAGTGCCATTATTAATTCAGGGTAGCATTCATTGTAATAATGACTTGGATCAGGATGAATTCAATTGGCATTAACTACTCCGTGCCAATAGCTGGGATTGTCTAAGGCCAAGAAGTTTATGCAAAAATGCACACCGGCTTTGAGCGTTTTGTGATGGGCCAGCGCCTGCACTGTGGGGGTCCCCTATATAACAGCATTGGGTGGCCTATGTGCAGCACACAGCTGGTGCCATCAACATAGAGGTTCTCCCTGTGAAGACTATAGATTCCAGGAGGCAGCCTCTGTACTAATGGTGGCGCAATGGCTCATTACATGCACGGAGCTGAGCTATGCGCAGGCTGCGTCTCTGTACTAATGGTGGAGCATAGGACCATAGAAATGTAGGGCTGAATGGGACCTCGAGATCCTGCACTCAGGCAGGATCAAATAAACCTAGACCATCCCTGACAGGTGTTTGTCCAACCTGTTCTTAAAAACCTCCAGTGATGGGGATTCCTCAACCTCCCTTGAAAGCTTATTCCAGAGCTTAACTACCTCTACAGTTAGAAAGTTTTTCCATATATCTAACTTAAATCTCCCTTGCTGCAGATTAAGCCCATGACTTTGTCTCCTGCCTTAACAGATTGGAAGACTGTTACTGGGTCATCCCTCAGTCTTCTTTTCTCAAGACTAAACGTTCTAAGTTTTTGTAACCTTTCCTCATGGGTCGGATTTTCTAAATCTTTTCTCATTTTTTTTGCTCCCCTCTGAACTCTCTTCAGTTCACACACAACTTTTCTAATGTGTAGTGCCCAGAATTGGACACAGAACTCCAGCTGAGGCTTCACCTGAGGAGAGTGAGCTACTATCTGCCGTGTCTTAAGTGCGACACTTCTGTTAATATCCCCCCACTCCCGAATGATGTTAGTCTTTTTCACAGCTGCATAACATTGTTAACTCATTCCATTTGGGATCCACTATACCACCGAGATCCTTTTCTGCCGCATGACTGCCTAACCGGTCGGTCCCATTTTATAGTTGTACATTTTATTTTTTTCTTCCTAAGTGAAGTACTGTGCACTTGTCTCCATTGAATTTCATCTTGCTGATTTCAGACCAATTCTCTAATTTACAAGGTCATCCTGAATTTTAACACTGTCCTCCCAAGTGCTGGCAGCCCCACCAGCTTGGAGACAGCCACAACTTTTCTAAGGGTACCTTCCACTCTATTATCCAAATCATTAATGAGCATCTTCAGCCTGCTCCATTGTATACACCCGTGGAGAGGGTCTTCTGCTCCTTGTCACACTGGCCCTTGGGTGGGCAGTGTGGTTGCCCACAGGGTGGGGGCAGAGGGCTGAGGGGACGGGGCTGTTTTGCCTCAGGAACCAGCAGAATTGATGGTAGAAATGAGTGTCACAGTTCCTCTCTTCTGGTCCTTGCACCCCAGGTGCTCACTGAGGAGATGCACCCGAGATAAGGGTGTCTTTCAGGGAGGAAGCAGTTAAGTGGACGAGAGTCCAAACAGGGGCATGCCCAGTTCTGGAGGTGCCAGTCCCGAGTGTGGGTGTCTTGCTACTTTCAGGCCAGTTCCTGCACAGCCTTTCTGGTGGTGCTGTCTGTGTGCATGATGAGCTGTGGCACTGTGCCATGGAGAGCACACGGGTATGGAACAGCTTCTGTGTAAGGACAGATTAATATGACTGGGACTTTTCAGCTTGGAAAAGAGACGACTAAGGGAGGATATGATAGAGGTCTATAAAATCATGACTGGAGTGGAGAAAGTGAATAAGAAAGCGTTGTTTACTCCTTCACATAACACTAGAGGTCACCCAATGAAATCAATAGGCAGCAGGTTAAAAACAAACAAAAGGAAGTATTTCTTCACACAACACACAGTCAACCTGTGCAACTCCTTGCCAGAGGATGTTGTGAAGGCCAAGACTATAACAAGGTTCAAAAAGAATTAGATAAATTCATGGAGGATGGGTCCATCAATGGCTATCAGCCAGGATGGGCAGGGATGGTGTCCCTAGCCTCTGTTTGCCAGAAGCTGGGAATGGGTGACAGAGGATGGATCACCTGATGATTCCCTGTTCTGTTCATTCCCTCTGGGGCACCCGGCATTGGCCACTGTCAGAAGACAGGACACTGGGCTGGATGGACCTTTGTTTTGACCCAGTATGGCCGTTCTTATGATGCTTTAGCCCTGAGGACATGGGATCCCCTCCTCAGACCTCTCTGGTCTCCCCAGTGCAGAACTTCCTTGCACATCAACCGCTTTCCATCCTCCATTCCCAGCCTCATGCACATCGCTGGCCTCCCTGCCCTGTACTAAATCCCCATGCCCCATCCCTGCCCACCCAGCCTGACCCCTCCTTCCCCTTTCCCCTCAGTGCACTCCCTGCACAGCTCCTGGGGCACTCACAGCACTGTAACACTGCCCTATAGTGACACTATGGGGTGTGGAGACTGATCATACGGCTTGGCAATGGTTTCATTGAATCGGGGACCCCTGCCATTACAGCGTATCCGCCACAAACACCCCCCCAGGAGACAGAGAAAAGCCGCAGATCCTCCCACTGCCTCTTTCTTTTTTCAAACCAAACCCTAATCTAGCGGAGAGTTGAGACATGGTCCCGAGCTTGAGTTTCTAAAATAACAAAGTAGCGACTGCACCACAGGGCTGTTTACAGCAAATGAGCTAGTTAGGCTTCTCCTACTATACAGCACACTCCTCACCCAGGACCAGGATAGATGCCATGATTCCTGTTCACCACTGTTCTATGGCTGACAAGCAAATGGCTGTGTCTAGACGGTGCACTAAATGGTGTTTGAGTCCTCTGCTGGTGGGTCTACACAGAGCAGCATCAATTAGTCTTGTGGCTCAGATAGTCAGGGCCTAAGTTAGGGATGCAAAGTTTCAAACCCTGCTGCTGGTTAGGCCTGATTGTGAAAAGATCAGTTTGAAGCAGGTTCTGTACTTAAAGCTATGCTGGTCTCTACATTATGGTGTCACCCACCAAAATGCCCACTACACATCCGGCCATTTGTAACACACTTGCTGAACAGCGACCGCAGTGGGGTTAAGTCAGAACCACCTCATGCATGAGTGACGCTGGGCTTTGGTGGCACCAATCTGTGGCTAGAAAGGGGCTAGAGGTGCACAAGGTCACTGCACAAGGGGTGATGGGTCAGAGTGCGAGTTTGATGAAGCGGGGGTGGGTATTGCTATAGGGTGTCTGGCGGAGATGGGAGTGAAAACGGTATGAAGTGTAGCAGAGTTATCAGCAACGTGAAGGTGGCAAGGAATTCACAAGTCTTTCCCCTTAACTTCTTACTCCCCTGCTTCGCCGGTTTGGGATTGAGACGTATTCTCAGCCTTGGGTTTAGCTTCATATATTTTTTAGTCTAGGAATTAAATGGAAGATTGGAACCCTCCAGGAATTAAATCCCTGGAACATGCAGTGGCATTTATAGACATAGCCCCATCTTGCCCAACAGCGATGATCCTGGGGAATTGTATCACCTGCTTCAACTGGCCAAAACACATTACCAGTCCTGCGGCTCCAACGCAGCTACAGAATCCTATCCTGCCTCAGGCAAGGGCAAAGCTACTCTTATGATGGGTGATTTCTGCTAATGTCCATCACATTGCCATGCTGGCTAGCTCTGAGCATCCCCAGAGCTGCACAGGTGTAGGCTACAGCCAGAGAGATTGTGATTCAGTGTAGGGGAACTGTTGGCTCTGCTAACTGTCAGTGCTGTCCGATAAGGAACATGCTACAGAGCAGCGGTGTCCAATACGTTCGCCACTAGCCACATGTGGCTAAATCATGTGGCTTTTTTATAATGTGGCTAATAAGAAAAATTCAAAACCACAAATGTGGCTAGCAGTGTGGCTAGCATCAAATTTCTATTGGACTACAGAGTCTGCTACAGAGTCTTTATGAAATGCAGTAGCACACCCAGGTGCTCTTAGAATCATAGAATCATAGAATATCAGGTTGCAAGGAACCTCAGGAGGTCATCTAGTCCAACCTCCTGCTCAAAGCAGGACCAACCCCAACTAAATCATCTCTTCCTCAAACACAGTTCCCTTCTGGGTGATGCCTCCTGCAATCCATTCCTTGGGCATAAGCATGTGATAAATAAACCCACCGGTCTCATGGCGGGCTGCATTCGGAGCTCCAGGCATTAATTATGCAGAATTATCACAGTAGCAGGAATATAATGTATTTGGTGACAAAGCGAGACACCTGTTTCCCAGGTTCAGCCCTGAGAGACAGAGCTGTGGCTCGTGTGTAAGGATCACTCCTCATTAGTCTTGTGCCCAGTTGTCACAGGGCGTTCTCCTCATGACTGGGTGGCGCCTCCTTCTGGCGATTCTTGGGATTAGCTCTGCCCAGTTCAGCACCCCCTTTCTCCTGCTCTCCCTTTGCAGCTCTCCTCCCATGCAGAGTTGCAGTCCGGCTGCTCTGTGACTTGACCCTCTGGCCAGGTCACTCTGAGATCTCCCCTTCCTATCATCCCTTCCTTCTCCCTGACCTCAGGGAGAGACACTGCAGGCTTCTTCCCTGCTGCACCCCTGTTGCCAGTCTCCTGGCTGAGTAGAAGCCCTGTCTGGTTCCTTCTCTCTAATTAGTGCTCTTCACACAGCCTACATCTCCCCTGTTTGCAGCTTAACTGGCTGATTGGGCCCGGCTGGCCTGATTCCACTCTTCCAGGCCAGGATGGGGAGTATGGCCCATCACACTGGTCAGGAGGGAAAATGGCACATTAGTGCTTCTTGCACATTCTGGGTGTGGTGCTGTGCTGGGGTGTATTCCGGGCACTGGCCCTGAGAGGATTGACATAGGCCAGGTGGGGTAATTAACCCATTAAGCAGCAAGCAGGGGAGAGATTTAGGCTGCACTAATTGGAAACAGGCTAAACTGGACAGGAAGAGGAGAGGCCAGTATAAAGCCCAGGAGCTGCAAACAGCTCGAGGCTGCAGGAAGAGTGGGTGGCAGTCATTCCCTGGGAGAAGAGAAGTGTGTTTGGGGCTATCGGTAGATAGCCCACAGGCAGAGGTGAAAGTAAGCCGGTACGCCCCGGTACAGAGTAAGAGCCAGTGCGCCGTACCAGGACTGGCTTTCCAAGAGGGCAATTTAAAGCCCTGGGGTAGTGGTGGTGGGGCTGCAGCGGGAATTTAAAGGGCTCCGGAGCTCCAGCTGCTGCTACCCCCCTGGGGCCCTTTAAATCCCCGCTTAAGTCTTGCTGCCCGAGTCCTGGTGTAGTGATGGCAGCCGGGAGCCCCCAGGGCTCCTCAGTGACTTAAAGGGCCCGGGGCTCTGCTGCGGTAGCGGCAGCTGGAGCCCTGGGCCCTTTAAATTGCCCCCAAACCCCGGGGCTCCCAACTGCCTCTGCAGCTGGTAGCTCGGGGGTGATTTAAAGGACCCCAGGCTTCCAGCCGCCACTACCGCAGCTGGAGCCCTGGCCCTTTAAATCAAGATTTAAAGGGCCTGGGGATTTAAGGCCCTGCCTCTTCCTGTTGAGGCCATGCCTCTTCTAGTTGAGGCCATGCCCCCTGCTCAGGACTCTGGCGTACCGGTAAGTCCTCTAACTTACTTTAACCCCTGCCCACAGGTATCCGTGAATTGGTAAACCCAGACTCGGAGGGAAGCTGGGAAAGTGGGAAAGCAGTAAGGTAAGACAGTGCAGGCCTTGCTTGCTGACCGGAGGGCCCCTGGGCTGGAACCTGGAGTAGAGGGCGGGCCTGGGTTCCCCTACCACCCACTGGGGACATGACATAGACCAGGCAAAGGACAGTGGATTGCAGAGTTGCAGTGGATTGCAGAGCTGCAGAGGATGCAAGAGAATGGTAGACACTCCACCAGAGGAGGACACAATGCTTGGCCATAGCTAATCCCTAGAGCGATGAGGAGGAGGTGCTAGGAGCAGTGAGTGGACCCCATGACAGGTGTCCTGCATGGTGTTGTGGGGGCTGGTGAAATAATGTGTCAATATGCTGTAGGCATTCGCCTCTACCTATGATTACAGCAAATGTCAGGTTTCGGAGTAGCAGCCGTGTTAGTCTGTATTCGCAAAAAGAAAAGGAGTACTTGTGGCACCTTAGAGACTAACAAATTTATTAGCATAAGCTTTCGTGAGCTACAGCTCATGCATCCGATGAAGTGAGCTGTAGCTCACGAAAGCTTATGCTCTAATAAATTTGTTAGTCTCTAAGGTGCCACAAGTACTCCTTTTCTTTTAGCAAATGTCAGGGTCATTTGTAGCCCCAAGAGCCATTCTTTCTCATCTAATGGGACTGCAGATCTCTTGTGAGGGAGTTGGGGACACTGGTAGTTTGCAGGGTGAGATGTATTTATTTTCTGATGCCCACCTATTGCAACCTTTAAAGAGGGAGCAGAGCAATTGGTCGGTTTGTTTTTTAAATCTGGGATAGGTTTTTAACACCAATTATCTAATCTGGATCAGTCGCAGGACTAGTAATCTAGGATGGGTCTTTATTGTTGCAAATCTAGAAGCAATACCAATGTCTGACTTTGCAGTAGATTATCCTGACTGTGGAATCTTTATTCCCAGGGGCAGAAAGAACCAGCTGGAGTTTCAGATCCCAGGTGGAGTTTGTGGCATGTGAGGGAAAGTTAGAAAAACTGTCCATCCGATGAAGTGAGCTGTAGCTCATGAAAGCTTATGCTCTAATAAATTTGTTAGTTTCCAAGGTGCCACAAGTACTCCTTTTCTTTTTGTCCTTCTGCCTAAACTTAACAGGCAGCAGGTTTAAAACAAACAAAAGGAAGTTTTTTTTCAGACAACACAACCTCTGGAACTCATTGTCAGGAGATGTTGTCAAGGCCAAGACTATAGCAAGGTTCAAAAAGAACTAGACAAGTTCATGGAGGATGGGTCCATCAATGGCTATTAGCCAGGACAGGCAGGGATGGTGTCCCTAGCATCTGTTTGACAGAAGCTGGGAATGGGCGACAGGGGATGGATCATTTGATGATTACTTGTTTTGTTCATTCCCTCTGGGGCATCTGGCACTGGCCACTGTTGGAAGACAGGACACTGGGCTGGATGGACCTTTGGTCTGACCCAATATGGCCATTCTTATGTTCTTGTGTAAATGGAGCATGTTTGATCTGGAACAACAGAGAATACATATGGACCCCAAAAGGCCCTCTGGTCACTTAGAGTGAAACGGGGGGCTGGAGCACTCCTTTCTCTTTGCATTTTCATACATACCAAAACCCTGGCGCTCTCACTGTGGTGTCAGCGGCACGATTGCATGTGTGAGGACTGAATGCACGCTGAGTAAGCCCTGACGGTGGCTTCACAAAGGCATTTGGGCACTTAGCTCCCATTGAAATCAATGGGACTTTGTGGTTCCCACCAATACCGAGTCAGGCAGTATTGCCAAGCCCTGACATTTAAAAACCATGAGCCTGACCAGCCAGAATGATCAGCTGGGAATTCTGTTACTTGCCATCCGGTTTTGGAGCCGTTGGGCTGCACTCAGATCCCATTGGCAGGCATTTCTCCACAACCGGGAGGGCTAGAATCATAAAGGGAAAGGCACGAGTCTCACCTGATCATATGATTTCAGGAGCTGGGACTTTAAAACGCATCTGAGATCTTCACGCTCCTGATCTGGCTGCGAGAGCACAGCGTATGGAGCCTTAGGGCTGGGTCTGAGAGAACAACTCCCATGTGCTTTGGAATTTGCATGCAGGGATAACGTCCTGTTGATGGCCTGGGTGAGAAGGTACTTTATAGCTGCATACAATAACAATTTGTTCTCCAGTTTCCTTTGTACAAACTGGTGTGTTTAATGCACACAGTGAGAAAACCTCTCTGACAGGCCTACTAGTTTGAAACATTATAATCAGTAAATGAGGGGCAACATTGGATCATGTGAACAACAAGCATTTTCCCACAGCCAAATGCCATGTGCATCTAGGAATGAAGGATGTAGGTCTCACTTACCCTCTGGGTTCTTTGTGAACGCAGGGCCTCTGAAAGGGGCTTGGGGGCCATGAACAGGAGCTCCCAGCACAATGCTGTAGCTAAGAGGGGGAATGGTGACCCTTGGATGTACAAGCAGGGGGACGTCAGGTAGGAGCAGGGCTGTGGGACTACCTCTGTATTGGCATCAGTGAGACCACCACCGGATACCAGGCCCTGATGTGGTGTCCACACCACGAAAAGGATGTTGGAAAAATTGAAACAACTTAAGAAAAGAGCTACAGGAATGATTCAAGGTCTGGAAAACCTCCTGTAGCGTGAGAGATTAAAGAAGCTCCATCTATTTCATTTCTCCAAGAGAATGTTAAAAAGTGACTCAGTCGTGAGCTACAGGAAGCTGCAGGGGTGAGAGCTTTCTGCTAGTAGGGCTCTTTAGTCTAGCAGGAAAAAGCAGAGTTAGATCCATGGCTGCAAGCTGAAGCTAGAAACCTCCAGACTAGAAATAAGGCACCAGTTTTTCACAGGGCTGGGTAATTACTCATTGGAACAGCTTGCCCAGGGGTGCGGGAGAGGTTCCCACCCTTGAAGTCTTCATCGAGATCAGATGTCTCTTTCGAAACATGCTCTAGCTAAACCAGAAGTTCTGAGCAGGACACAGGAATTACTGAGTGAAGATCCCTAGCCTGGATGATGTAGGGGTCAGACTACGTGATCAGAATTCTGTCTGGCCTTAAAACCTGTGGACTGATGAAGATATTCACATATTTCGGCCCTTTGTCACACACGACGTCCGCTGGTGTCACAAGCTGGGGAGGTAAGTTACAGGGATAGAATGGGATATTTTGCTTTTCACCGGATTCGGGTTGACTTCAGGAGAGTCAGGTGTGACTCCAGTGAACACAGCGTGGCTCTCTGTTACCCTCTATTGGCTAATCCATGTCTCCAGGTCCACGAGGCTCCTGTAAACACCTTCATACAGCTTCCTGCATTGCCCCTCATACCTGGGGAAACTCCCTGGCAGAATCTGTACAGCCACACCTTGATCCTCCTTTGAACCCCTGCTGAGATTTGTCCCTGCCCTGGTACCTACATGTCCTGCCCGCAGACCACGGCCAGGCTGGTGACAAGATGTGACTGTCCCTCTTCTCCATCTTTCCTTTCCCTAGTCCCAACCCATCCGGACCCCTCTCTCCCTGCCTATCCCTTGACCAAACTCTGCTGGGCTGCCCACGAGGGCTGGCTACCCCCATTTGGAAGGGTTAAGCCGTGCCTAGGTGAAGGCCGAAGGCAGCGTTTCAGTGTGGGTAACTAACAAGATGTGCAAACACACCTTTCCCAGATGGTGAGCGCTTTGGGCCAGGGATGTGTCAGCGGGAGGGTGTACAGAACTCCGCATGACTGTCACATACGTGGGAATGATCAGCTGCCTGGGCAGAGGAACAGGGTCCTGTGAGTACGGCGTGGCTGTCAGCTGAGAGGTGAGGAAGCCGCTGCCCAGGCTTGTGGGGTATGGGAGCCCCCCACTGACCTCCGCTGTGCTCTCCCCTCCTCCTTACATTGTCTCTGGGCAGAAAAATCCCTGGATTTTAATCTACTGCCCATCACCTGCTTGGGGTTTTAGCGCCAGGATTATCAATGACAACAGGCGCAGGCCCCTGGCATGCAGGGACAGGCCATCCGAAGGGGGCTGGAGATTTCCTGCCTTCCTGGGTTAGATCAATGAAATGCTGGGGGATGGGTTCTCCTGGGAGGGCTGCCAGAGGCCCAGCTCCCAGTGCACAGTGGGCCAGGAGGGACAGGGCTCCCCAAGCCCTTCCCCATCCCAGGGGACACAGTGACCTCACCTTGGGCAATAAAACATACCGGGACATGCAGTCAGTGTTGCCGCCACTGCTCTGGAGCCATTAGCACCCCAGGGTGTGCAGAGCCGGCCCCACCCCTGCAGGCACAGGGTCAGTTGCACAGAGGGGCATGCTGAGGATCACGGACCAGTGCCTTGGGACAGCGATAGTGATGGGGTCGTGACTGGACAGTGGAATTTCAGGGAATTGGGAGCACAGGTGCCAATGATTCTCAAGAGACAGTGCTCTTGTTTCCCTGGGGTGCTCTCTGCTTAGTCCTGAGTGTTGTCCAGGCCCCAGAGAGTGAAGCAGAGAAAAGCCGCAGGGAAAGGCTCTTCTAGAGGCCAGGAGCTGCATGCTGGCAGGCTTCTGCATGGAAGCGAGCACTAGAAGAGCAATGGGAACAAGCAGAGAACAAAGAGCTGGCGAGAGGGAGTCCATGAAGGGTGTTGGAAGCCGGGAGTCATGAGCTGTGTCATGCAGTGAATGGGGTGTCACCTGGGTGCCTGGCAATGGAAGCGGTGCTCCCACAGCTTTGTGCATGAGAGGAAGTGGGCAGCAGCACCCTGTACAGGTTGTAGTCTGCACTATAATCTAGCTGGGTTGAGGGGTCCAGAGAAGGGGGTTGCAATAGTCAAAGTGAGAAGAGATGAAGACCTGGAAGGGGATTCAGAGGATTGGAGCTTGCACCAGCAGCACTGGGGTGAGGGTGATGAGCAGAGAGGATGGGGCGGTGGGAAGAGGAGGAACGCTCCGTGTCAAGGGTGAAGCCAAGTTTATGGAGAGAACACAGGTTGGAGGCTTGAGCTAAGGCGATGGACTCATGACATGTACACACACGTCACGAGAACGCGCACACACCCGGTGAGTGGGTCAGTCACAGACACCTAGGTAGGGGCAGAAATAAATACCGGGGCCGTGGGGACAACCCTACAGTAGCCATGTCTGGGACATGGAGAGGGGTGTCCTGCTATGCCCTTCTTCTGCATGCCAAGTCTGATATCCATAAACACTGGGCTTTTCCTGCCCGAGGGTCCCTGTTACAGGCTTTGCTGATTGGGCTCCATGGCTGGCTCTAGGCAGCAATTGGATGGGGAGGGGATCTTCCTCTGTCTCCAGCAAGGTGGAAGCATCTCATCTGTATCAGCAATAACTCTGGCCTTCAGGGCAAGCTAATTCTGGAGTCACTCATATAATGATTAATGACAGGTGCACCACCCTTCTTTTTCATCCCATTATTGATTTGAAAGCAACCCAGAGTAGAGCCAGCAATTAATTAATTCTCTCAAGTGGAGGGGAAAGTCATCAGGCTGAAATCAGATAAAATCTGGGGCTGGTGGGGAAGCTGGAGCTGATGTGCGGCACGTTATGCAAATGAGCTGCTTCTCCTCACTTGGCGGGGTCCAAAAGGGCTTGAGTTCCCAGCAAATTCCCCGGCAAGGACTCTTGGACAGAGAAAAGTGCAATGGCAGCAGCAGGGAACATGGCAAGGAATCCAGTGGGAACCTGCACCCTCGCTCCGGAAACTCGGCAAGTGATTTCCCAGCAAGGTCAGCAGCTACAGACCTTACAGGGGTGCCTGGGGAGGGGCTTATCGGCACAGCCCAGAGGGCATTGGCTGCCGGGGCACTGAGGGCAGGGCACGTCCTCACCCATGTAGCAGATCTGCTGCTGCTGGCTTTGGCTTTGCCTCAAGCAGGGAATGCGGTTGGGTTTAGATAGGGTTAACTAGCTCAGACTAGCAAAAGCCAGCCTAACCCTGACTCTTTTCCCGGTCCAGATGCAGGGTAGCACCTCTGGTTGGTGGGAGCCCGGTGTTTGGACCTCTACATAGCAGCCTAGGTCACAATTCAACCAGCTACAAGGCTATCCTGCATCGGTGCTCAGGAAAAGCTGAGTTGAGTTTGGGTTCAGCTGAGCCTGACCGAAACTCGGCCACTGTCCTCAGTCAAGCCTTTGGGTGTAGATTTATTCTTCCCAGTGTGACTGTGGCCACTCTGCACATTGTCAAACGGGCAGGTCAGAGCTGACTCAAGCCTGGCCTGCAAGTACAGACCTGGGAAGGTGTCTGGTAGCAGAGGGCTCTTTAATCTAGCAAGGCAGACAAAGACCCAAGGCTGGAAGCTAAAGCTAGACACGTTCCGAGTAGAAACCAGGTGCACAATTTTAACAGGGAAGTTGATTAACCATTGGAACCACTCACCTGGGGGCATGGGGGATTCTCCGTCACTTGGTGTCTTTCAATCAGGATTGGTTGTGTCTTTCTTAGAGCTCTACTCTAGCTCCCCCAGTGGCTCTGGTCTGGGTTCAGGGATCACTGGGGCAGGGTCTCTGGCCTGGGCTATGCGGGAGGTCAGAATGGATGTTCACAGCCATCTCTTCTGGCATTAAAACCAATGAATCTATGAATACGGAAGAAGAGGGCACCCACTCCACCAATCACAGCAGGGCAGGCCCTTTACTCCCCAGCCATGGCACAATCCCTAGCATTCACAGGGTTTGACTCCCCTCTCTCCTTGGCTGCAGATTCCCAGAATGTGGGTTCTACAATGTCCGTGTCCCCCATATCACGTTCTCCACTGGCCCTGGGGTCTGCTGACTTGTCAGCCTGTTGAGTCTACCACCTCCTCTCTTTCAGACACTGCTCCACTCCTGAGCAGGTGGCTGGCAGCCATCCAGGCCCTCTGCTGTCAGCACCTCTGAGCTGACAGGGCCCCTGCCGCTCGAAACAGTGTCTCTCCTCTCTCCCTTTGGGTCTGTCCCTGGCCCCCTGCTCCCAGGACAGTGCCTCTCCCTGAGCTCCCAGCACACACAGACCCAGGAGCAAGGTGAGCTCCCGGGGGGTTACAAACCTGCTCCGTTCTAGTCAAAATGGTCTGATGCTGGAAAGTCCCTGCCCCGCTGGGGGTGGCAGCGGGTGTGCTCTCCTGGGGAATCATAGAATCTCAGGGTTGTAAGGGACCTCAGGAGGTCATCTAGTCCAACCCCCTGCTCAAAGCAGGACCAATCCCCAATTTTTTGCCCCAGAACCCTAAATGGCCCCCTCAAGGATTGAGCTCACAACGCTGGGTTTAGTAGGCCAATGCTCAAAGCACTGAGCTATCCCTCCCCAGATGGTCTTGTGCTTTGAGCCTGCAATGAAAGGCCCCTAGCCAGGGAAATGCATTTTCCCCTTTTCCCTCTTTTCCAGCTCTGAGCAATCCACAGGGTGCCTGGGAGCGTTGAGCACAAGTGCATTGTGCTTCCATGCAGCCACCTGCCCTGGGGGCATACACCCGAAGGGTTTGGTCATGGAGGATTGGTGGGGGCTTAACAGACTTCAGCTACTGTCTCCCATAGCCACTGGCCAGACAGCTGAATAAATCTGCCCCCTACGCACCCCAGCACATGCTCTTCCCACTGCCTGAGCTGTTGCATTCTCAGACGCAGTAACAGAAACAATCACCATTTTACAACAGGGATTCAACGTGGCCTCCCGTCCCAGCAACCTCATGATACCCAGCCAAACAAGGTGTTTGAAATTGGGCCACTGCCCCTTTACATAGGACAAAGACCCTTGCGAGTATGTCCAGCAGTCATCGAATCATCGGGAATGGGGTCGGCAAGCCAACCCGGCAGACCCAACCTGAACTCACTGCCTTTTGCCAGAGACAAATGCCACCCTACGCCATCCCCACTAGCATGGGGTCCTCACCATGCCCCCATCCCTTCTTCTGAGCTACTGCTGTGTTTCAGCCCAGCTACCTCCCCCAGGGATCTGTACTGGGACCAGCACTGCTCAACACAGTGTGGAAATGGGGGCGAACACTGAGGTGGCAAAATGTGCAGATGATACTAAATTACTCAAGACAGTGAAGTCCAAAGCAGGCTGGGAAGAGTTACAAAGGGATCTCACAAAACTGAGTGATTGGGCACAAAATGGCAGATGAAATTCAGTGTTGATTGGATGCACATTGGAAACATCATCCCAACCATACATACAAAATGATGGGATCTAAATTAGCTGTTATCACTCAAGAAAGAGATCTTGGAGTCATTGTGGATAGTTCTCTGAAACGATCTGCTCAATGTCTATTCTGCTGCCCAGTTGCTTTTCATGTAAAGAACATTTATCTAATGTGTTCCCTGAATCCTACCTTCCTCCATTTCAGCCCATTGCTTCTCACTGAGGTGTGTAGTCCCCTTCTTTCACTGATACTGTTGCTTTGGAGGGAATTCATAGAACGTGATCATGACTCTACTGAGGCTTTGTTTTCTGGGCTATATGTATTCATCTGCCTACTACAGTAGGTTTTACTGAGAGAGATCCAGTCCAAGGTAGCCAATGGCCTGGTGGGTAGGGTGTGGGAGAGCAGGGACGTGAGCTGCGGTGTCCCACACCTGAGGTGGCTGCCCTGACCCCTGGGCTATTCAAGCACAGTTGGCACTGTCTCGCTCTCTTTAGTTGGAAGAGACATTTGCATGATAAATGTCAAATTTCTCAACCTTTTATCATTGTTGTTGGTCTTCTCTGGGCTGTCTCCAATTTGTCCACGTCCATCTTAAAGTGCAGTTCCCAAAACTGGACACAGTACTTCAGCTCAGGCCTCACCAGTGCTGAGTACAGTGGAACAATTGTCCCCCCATGTCTAACACATAGCACTCCTGATACTACACCCCAGAATGATATCAGCCCTTTGTGCAACTGCACCATATTGTTGGTTCATATTCAATTTATGATCTTCTATAACCTCCAGATCTATTTTAGCAGTACTACCACCTAACCAGTTATTCCCCATTTTATAGCTGTGCATCTGATTTTTTTCTTGCTAATTGTAGTGCTTTGCACTTGTCTTTACTGAATTTCATCTTGTTGATTTCAGACCAATTCTCCAATTTGTCAAGGTCATTTTGAATTCTAATCCAGTACCCCAGAGTGCTTACAATCCCTCCCAGCTTGGGGTCATCCACACATTTTATAAGCATACTCTCCACTCCATTATGCAAGCAATTAATGAAAAAATTGACTAGTACTAGACCCAGGACACACCCTATGGCACCCCACTAGATACACCCACCCAGTCTGACAGTGAACCATTAATAACTATTCTTTGAGTACAGTTTTTCAACCCATTGTGCACCCACCTTATAGTAATTTCATTTAGGCCACATTTCCCTACTTTGCTTATGAGAATGCCATGTGGAACAGTATCAAAAGCTTTACTAAAATCCAGATAAATCATGTCTATTGCTTCCCCCATAAGCTTGTCAAAGAAGGAAATTAGGCGGGTTTGGCAGGATTTGTTCTTGATAGAACAATACAGGCTATTCTTATCACCCTGTTATCTTCTAGGCACTGATTGTTTAACAATTTGTTCTGGTCTCGTTCCAGGGTATCAAAGTTAGGCTGACTGGTCTCTAATTCCCTGGGATCCCCATTATTCCCCTTTTTTAAGATAGGCACTATGTTTGCCCTTCTCTAGTCACCTGGGACCTCACCCGACCTCCATGAATTCTCGTAGATAATCGCTAATGGTTCTGAGATTACTTCAGCTAGTTCTTTAAATATAGTGGGGTGAATTTTGTCATGCCCCATTAACTTAAATTCATGTAACTATCTAAATATTCTTTAGCCTGTTCTATCCCTATTCTGGCTTGTGCTCCTTCCCCCTTTGTGTTAGTATTAATTGTGTTAAACATCAGATCGTAATTAACAATTAACCTGGAAGAAAACATAAAATCATCACTGATAAAGTTTGCAGATGACACAAAAATTGGGAGAGTGGTAAATAATGAAGAGAACAGGTCACTGAATCAGAGTGATCTGGATCACTTGGTAAACTGGGCACAAGCCAACAATATGTGTTTTAACATGACTAAATGTAAATGTATACATTTAGGAACACATAATGTAGTCAATACTTTATGGACTTTATGGGGGGGATCTATCTTGGGAAGCAGTGACTCTATAATGGGCTCTCGAGTCTAGCAGGAAAAGGTCTAACATGATTCAACAGTTGGAAGTTGAAATTAGACCAACTCAGACTGGAAATAGGTATTTAACAGCGAGAATAATTAACCACTGGAGCAATTTACCCAGGGTTGTGGTGGATTCACCATTACTGACAATTTTTAAATCAAGATTGGATGTTTGTCTAAAAATACAATCTAGGAATTATTTTGGGAGAATTCTGTGACCTGTGCTATACAGGAGATTGGACTAGGTCATCACAATTGTCCCTTCTGGCATTGGAATCTGTGAATCTATGAACTTTTTTTTAGAGAAAACTGACAAAAAATAGACACTGAACATCTCAGCCTTCCTAGTTTCCTCTGTTATTAGCTCTCCTTGCCTGTGAAGTAGCGGACCTACACTTTCCTTCATCTTTCTCTTGCTCCTATTGTATTTATAGAACCTCTTATGGCTTTTTATGCCCCATTCATTATACGCCTAAGCCTTTCTGATTCCATCCCTACAAGCATACACATGCTACATGCTTGTGCTACGAGGGATGGAAAGTAGGGCAGAAGGGTGTAGGAGGGAGACACAACCAGAAAGCAGGCCAGGTAAAGCCTGCTTAGAGGAAAGGGTAAAGAATGTGCAGGAAGCAAATAGGAGCCAAGTTCTTCTTTGTCATTAGAGAGAGAGATCATCACTCAGGCTGTGTCCCTGGTGTTCTAAAGACACTTTGCCAGCAGTTTCCACCCCTCTGGGGCCTAGTCTCCCTACACGATACAAGAGATGCCCACTGGAGTCAGAGAATCACTCGTATCCTGAAGTGGGAGAACAGGGCCATGGGATAGCAGCGAATCTCCTGCTCCATGCTGTGTGCTCAGCGAAGGGAGAGGCTGATCCTGTGTGCGGGGCTCTTGTGGGTCTCTTTCTAGCAGGTCTATTTGCAATCAGGGCTGTCGATGAGCTGAGCCAAACCCCACTGCAATCCATGGAACCGTCTATGCTGAGCCAGTCTCTCCTTGCACTAGTTCACTGCTACTTTGTGTCCCCAGCCAAAACCCTTCACCTATTGGTGTCATGAGACTTCAGGGCAGGGGGTGTCTGTGTGTGTGCAGTGCCCCACACAACAGGGTCCCATCCTGAGCGGGGTCTGTGGACCCCATCCATTCATAAACATTCTCAATAATAATGACAAGGAGTGGAGGGAGCATCTGTCCTTTTAAGCTTGCAGGGGCAGGGATTCCTAGAATTGCCACAGTGGTGGCTGGAGGGCCAAGGCTCTGTCCAGCTCTTCTTTCCAGGCACTCTGTTCTCCCAGAGCTCTGGGGGTCAGGTTTTTTTTCACCTTGGCACTAGGATGAATTTATCCTTTCTGATTGATTGCTGAGCGCCGGAGGTGCTGAGCGCCATGCTGGGGAGGCAGGAGAAGCTACTTTCTCCTTAGTGTTTCTGTAGCAGCGTGACTTCATGATAAAAGTTGAATAAATTGAAAGGCACGGTTTTCATTCCGTTGGTAATTAACTCCTGCCGCTGTGTTCCCTCCTAATTGTCTCTATTACTCCAGATAAAACTGAGATCAATAGGAACCAGAGTCTCTCGGCTAGGAAAGTCACAGTTAATTAATTATCGCTCTCTTGTGTGCTCTCCCATCTGCTGCTGATCAAACAAGACGGGCTGTTCCTCACTCCCAGTCCAGCCCTCTCTCACCTTTCACAGTGCAGCAGGCTGCAACATAGGCATTAGAAGGAGCAGACCTGGGACGTCCCCTCTCTCATTGCATTCTTAGGTGGCGCTCCATTGCCATGCCTCTGAGCATCAGCTTCCCCCGTCTCATTGAGAGGGGCAGGACGCAGAGAGATTTACAGACACTGGCTTTTCCTCCTAAAATACTCCATTTATTGGCCAAGTTTTTCTGTGTCAAGCAAAGTATCTGTGCCCCTCTCTAAAGCTCTGAGCTGTGCCCCTCTGTACAAGGTGCTGGGCTATTCCCTCTCACTGTAAGGCTCTGTGCTAGGCCACCCTCTGTGTCCTGGGTGCAGACAGATCCAGCACTTACAGACCTGGATTTTGTGCTGCACCAGCTGAGCCGTAAAGCTCCGGCTGTGTTCACTCTCCTTAAGGCTCTGGGTCATGTGCCCTAGTGCCACAAGACTCTGCTTTGCTCTTTCTGAACTTCCGTATTATCCACCTCTCCCCTTTGTGCCAGGCTCCAGCTCTATCAAGCTCCCTGTGATGCTTCTCTTGCTAGAGGGTGACAGGTGTCTGCTGCAGGCAGACCTCCCAGGTCCGCTGCTATAAAAGACTTACTGTAGAGGGGCTAGTGGAACTGCAGGGTTCCCCTGTGAAGAATCCCTCTTTCTGGCTCCAGCCAGGGCTGGGGAAGAAAGGGAACCCCACCTAAATGGGTTTTCCTTCCAAGATCCCCTCCTGGTCTTTGGCATGCTCCCGGCTATGCAGAGTCCTGGGTGTCCCTTCTCTCGGTGCGGTCTGTCTCCACTGCCAACTAATCTCTGTATCCTTTTAATAATTCAGATCCCTCCTCCTAGCATTTACCTGCCCTGGAACCTGCTGTATGCAGACTTCCCCACTGTGTGCAAGGAACAGATATCCACATGAAACAAACACTGTGCAAGACGAAAGGACTGCTGCAGCCACACACCCAGGGTGTCTTAACACAACAGTGCCCAGAGCTGAGCCGGGCTAGTGGGGACTAAAAGCCAGGGCCAACAGCAGGCAGAATGGTGTCCCTGGGGGAAAAATGTTGGCCTCAGTCCGCTCCCTAGCTGGAGAATTCACGTCACAGCAAACCTGCCATAGCAGCATGTACCCACCCTTGTCAGCAGGTGGGCAGCCAGTCTGGGATTCAAATGGACCATAGCATTTGAAGAACCCTTTGCCCTAGCCTGAGCTGTGTAGAAAAGCTTTATGGCAGGGTGCGGGGAGAAGGCCTGGCACTTTCACCAGCACTCAACTCAGCCTGGGTCTGCTCCGGCCACTGCAAACATCCCCTGCTAACTGGGCATGCTGGGAGGCATCACAGGGCTGTCAGCACAGCGCTCCCATGTCTGTAGCACAGTGCCCGTCTGTGTGGAATAGCCCAGGGGACACTAGGCTAGGCAGTGTTAAGGTTTGGGGAAGTTGGGGGAGTGTAAAGGGCAGTACTACAGAGGTTGTGGGACTCTGCAGCTCACATGCCTAGGTCCTGAGAATACCAAGCCTCCTCATTGCCAGTGTCAACCCAGGACAGACAGAGTGAGGGCTAAGAGTGAACAAAATCTGAAAGGTCTAGAGAGAAACAGCTGGGGCCCCAAAGCTACTCCCCCCCTCGCTGTGACACGCTCCAGCCCTATTTAATGCCTTCTGGGGGCTGTGGACCCAGATTAGACTCAACTGATTTTAAAGGAATTTTTTCATATTTCCCCCCTCCTGGAGATGATTGTGTGTGACCAAGGCTGGTTTTCTGAGGCCATGGCCACTCACAGGACTCACTCCAGGCAGGCTGTGTCAGGGCTGCTGGCACTTGATAACTTTATGTATGTGTTTATTTCAGTGCATACACATCCATAGGCAGAAGCATTCACCCCACGCGCCAGGCAAGTTGTGGCACTTTGCAAACACAGAGATAGGAACAGAATGCTCCAGTGCCCCCCGCATGCCCAGACATTAACATATATCATAACCCAGCAGCCAAAAGCAGATTTTTGCTCTTCATCATCTCCCACCAGTGTCTGCCCCATTCCTTGCTGCCAGGTGATGCTTCTAGCCCGGCTGGTGGCTGTAATGACCCTGCTGGCTGTGTTACAGATCTGCTCACACCACCATCTGTTCTTTGAAGAATAGCATCTTCTCCTTTCTCTCCTCTGTTAATAGAGACCCGGCATGTCTCAGGTGTTTCCAGTAAATCTCAGTAATTTCTGCAATGCTTCCAACTGGCTGCTTGCAGAACATACACTCCTGACTCTTTGTAGGATAATTCTCAAGGTAGTTCCTTATCCCATTTATATTCCCTTTGCAGGCCAGATCTCGGCAGTTTTGACATCCTTTCTGGATTCTGGGCAGTGCTGAAGGAGGGTTTTAAAAAAACATTCCGGGTGCCTTGTGCTCCATTTCTGCATGCTCCTTTTCTCTCCCTTCTATATTGCTGCTGTCACAGCCCTGGCTAAGTCCCCTGGTAAACGGTTGCGAGTCTGTTGTAACTGGACCCAAACCTTGGATCCCACATGCTTCCAAGCCAGCTGGTTCTGGAAGGTGCTATTCCAGTCACTGTTTCTAGCTCTGGCCCTCTAGGCAAACTCCTGGGTGCAGATCCTCATTCCAGCACCATCCCTTAGGATGTGGGATTCCTCAATCCAACTGCCCTAGGCCCAGAAACCAGTGCTGAGTCCTCCCAAGCTTCCCCAGTCGCTGATGCATGTTCCCCCAGAGTCCACCTCCATGAGAGTGCCAGTTATAGTTACCTTTGTGAGGGTCACCTGGCAGGTAAACTAATGCATGCAGGGTTTGCGCTGGAGTTTCTAAAACCAGGGTAACTTTATTTTCCTAGCACATGAGTTACTGATCTTTAGACAACCCAACCAAAGCCTGTAGGCTCTCATTTCCAAGTCTGTGCTCACTGCTTCTGGTGAATCCCTCGGCTCAGTCCATGTGTCAAGCGGGCAGGTCCTCGGACTCCTACAGTCCTGGTATCAGGCAATGGTTGGTTGTGGACAGAGCAAGAGATTTCACAAACACGGCCTGTAGGCTCCTGACCCCTCTGTCATGTGACTCCTGACCTGCTTCAGAACCCCAGTCAGTGGGTAGAGTCCCAGCCCCATCCTCGAGGTCCAAACTCGGAGAACCGGTTCTCTTCAGCCTGGTCATTTCCCATACCAAACCCACTGTCCTAGGGTGGACCCCTCTGATAGGAGAACAATCACAGCCAAAGACTCCTGGTGCAGCATTACAAGAAGCTGTCCTTGATATCTTCAGGCAGTTACAATTATAGCCTCTCAATGTAAGTCACATTCTTCAAACTGATGGTTACTGTGTTGAGTTAAGGTCCCGATTTTACAACAGCCTTGTGTGGACACGTACCAATGTGTCCTGGATGGGACTTAAGGAGCTCAGTTTATGCAGTCTATTGAAGAGGAAGCTGAGAGGTGACATGATCATGGTGTCTAGTTACTTATTCCAGGATAACAGATCTCAGAGTGATGGGCTTTCAGTCTTGCTGACAAAGGCATAACAAGATCCAGTGGCTAGAAGTTTGTTAGACAAATTCAACCTTGAAATAAGACTCAATTTCCTAGCAGTGAGGGTGATTAAACACTGGATGGAACACCTTCCCAGGGCAGATGGTGGACTCACCATTGTTTGGAGTCTTTGGATTAGATATCTTACTCCAGCTTCTGAGAGAAATTCTTTGGTCTGTGTGTGGGGCGGAAGAAGGTGTCAGGCTGTATGGTGCTGGTGGTCCCCTCTGGTCTTGAAATCTGTGAATCGATGAGTCCCCCTCTTCATCCACTTCCTTCGTGGGCTATGGGGAGAACTGCATTGCCCTCAGCTCATCACACGTGTAGCTCTGCATTAAAATAATGCCTGGAATCAAATCTCATGTTTCACAGCTGCAGGGGTCAGTAAGGAATTTTTGCACAATTGGCCAGATGTGTGTTTTTTTTCACCTTCCCCGGAAGCATTAGAGATTGGCCACAGCTGGAGATAGGACACTGGATGGAGTGGACTAGTGCTTTGAGGTGGTACAGAGAATCCTCTTTCTTAAATGCCAGCTGTGGGGCTTGCCCACATGCTCAGGATCTAATTGATCACCAGAATTGATGTCACAAAGGAACTGTTCCCCAGGTCAGATTGGCAGGATCCTTAGGGGTTTTCCACCTTTCTCTGCAGCATGGATGTGAACTGCCTACTGGGATCATCTCGGCATGTCTCACCTCATCAGGCACCTCGGTTTCTCCTGTTCCCTGCCTGTGGCCCACAACAGTTTAGTCTTCTGAGGACTGAAATGCTTTATTTCAGAGTAGCAGCCGTGTTAGTCTGTATCCGTAAAAAGAAAAGGAGGACTTGTGGCACCTTAGAGACTAACAAATTTATTTGAGCATAAGCTTTTGCGAGCTACAGCTCACTTCAGCCGTAGCTCATGAAAGCTTATGCTCTAATAAATTTGTTAGTCTCTAAGGTGCCACAAGTACTCCTGTTCTTTTTATGAAATGCTTTAGTGTAACTAAAGTCTTTGTGCTCAGTGTAAGGGTATCCAGATGAAAGTTAATGGCCTGTGTGGTACAGGAGGTCAGACTAGAGGGTCTAACACTCCTTCTGACCTTCAGCTCTATGTAAATATGAAACTTAAGACAACCAAACCTCTGTCAGCATCTCCCCATTGATCTGTGTTTGCTTTTGGCTTTGGTTTGGTATCTTGGAGCAAATGCAACTGGCTGTCCTTCCTGTATAAGGACGTCTAGACCTTCAAAAAATGCATCTGCTGAGAGTAGAACTGGGTAGAAAATAGTTTTCCCGTCCCATGAGAATTTGTGAGATTTCAAATTTCCCATCCTGAATCAAGACAAAAAATTGAAATTACAACAATTTTCACAAACAGAAAACGACACAAACATTTTGGTCTGGGTCAATCAAAAGGTTTAATTTTGATAATTTTACAATGTGTTTTGAATTCAGACTTGTAAACATTTTTTAAAATAAATTAACTTCAATTTAACAACAAAAAATAATTTTAACTGAAAAACTGAACTTTTTAGTTTGAAAAAGTTGGACAATTTGGAAACTTTCTTTCCCAATTTTTTTCTAACTGGAGAAGTCACAGAAACTGGCCTTCTCCTGTGAATGGTGTAAGTTAGTTTCAACTAACTGACATTTTCAAATGAAAAAAACATTTTGTTGAAAAATTCCTGACCTGCTCTGCGAGGCAGATGCCTGTTGATCAGTGATTTTAGCTGCTTAGATGCTGATTTCTTTCTGCCTTCCCTATGCCAGGCTATGTCATTTTCCTGTAGGCCCCAGAGGGGTTGATCAACCGCAGGTAGACTTGGAATACACTGTCCCAGATAGATAAATTACATCTCAGCGGAGCTGCATTACATTGTGCAGCTATTGCTTTTATTGTACCTAGGACAATTTGTCCAACATGTTAGACTCAACCTGGGGCTGGTTATGTTCGGATCTAAGGTATCTTGCTCTCTGTGAATCCTATACACATTTTTATCTTGTTCTTTAAGCTACCTCATCACCTCAGGACTTTGGGATTCCCTGTAGTCTTGGGAAGTTACTCTTTGAAATACCCTGTGAACAGAAAGAAAAGGAGTACTTGTGGCACCTTAGAGACTAACAAATTTATTAGAGCATAAGCTTTCGTGAGCTACAGCTCACTTCATCGGATGCATTTGGTGGAAAAAACAGAGGAGAGATTTATATACACACACACAGAGAACATGAAACCATGTTCATGTTCTCTGTGTGTGTGTGTGTGTGTGTATAAATCTCTCCTCTGTTTTTTCCACCAAATGCATCCGATGAAGTGAGCTGTAGCTCACGAAAGCTTATGCTCTAATAAATTTGTTAGTCTCTAAGGTGCCACAAGTACTCCTTTTCTTTTTGCGAATACAGACTAACACGGCTGCTACTCTGAAACCTGTAAACAGAGTTGATTTTCATAGGTTGAATGGGACCATTATGATCATATAGTCTGACTGCCTATATCACACAGGCCACGGAACTGCCCCACAATCATTCCTAGAGCAGATCTTTTAGGAAAAACATCCAAACTTGATTTAAAAATGGTCATTAACTGGTGGATTCCCCTCCTCTGGGTCAGAGAACCAGCACCGCCCCATCCTCCCATGGTCTGTCATGGGGTGAAGGACCCCTGGTGTCTAGATGTGGGTTTCTTCTCATGGCTGGTGAAGTAGGAAGAGAGCCTGAGGCATAAGGCCTTGTATCTGAGGCCTGGTATGAGGCCTGAGACCTGAACTAAAATAGTGGTCAAAACTTTGCCGATATGAAACAAAGTCAGGTTGTGAGCAAGAGGCAGGCCCTTCTCACAGAATCTGTCAAGAACAGGGCTGATATTGCAGAAACACACATTCCTAAGTAGTGCTAGGCACAAGAACATATCCACAAACACATTCCAGAAAGGTACCAGAACACCTCGATACCAAACTCATTCCACAAAGATAACAGGAACACGCTGACCCATTTTAAGGATCAGGTCAGGATGCCAGCGTGATGGATAGAGAAGTTTTGATCAAACAAACATGTACAAGGCAATGGGTGGCACCCTTATACGTCAGAGGCAATACGTAATTGTTTGTGTTAGTGTAAGGGGACTGTTGCCCCATTACTAACATTCAGTGGGGGTGTTTTGGCTGGCTAGCTCCCAGTACTAAAAGGGGAAGGGTCTATGGGAAACCAGGACCCTGAGACTGACAGTCCCCAGGAACAATGGGGAGAGGCCTATGCTCCAGGTCAGCCTGAATGACAGGGTGCGCAGGCTAATCAGGGAGTCAGGAGGCTAGAGAGGTCCTGTCCTCCGTGTGAGCTGGTTTTGCCTGGGTCAGACAGAGTGGGGCTGAGCTAAGGAGAAAGCAGGGGCCCAAGCTAAGCTGGGGGGCAGAGCTGTGCCAGATCCAGAGGTACCAGAAAAGCAGCCCAGAAAGAGCAGACCCTGTGCTGGGAGCAGAGCTGCAGCCCCAAAGCCAGAGGCACAGCCCAGAGAGAGCAGATTTGCCCTGGGAGAAGAGCTGCAGCAACCAGAGCCAGAGGGGCCAGAAAAGCAGCCCAGGAAGCAGGTCAGGGCTGGGAGCAGAGTCACAGAAGCAGCCTGCAGAGCAGACCTGTCCTGGGAGCGGAGCTGCAGCAACCAGAGGCAGACGGGCCAGAGAAGCAGCCCAGGGAGCTGGAGACAGAGCAGCAGCAGCAGCCGTGCAGAGCCCGAGTGGTGGAGCTGGGGCTGGAGCAGTCCAGAGCTGGGTGCGATGAGCAGCTGGAGAGACCGAGGGGGACCCCGGGCAGTGGCCCAGCACAGGGAGACGCCTCAGCCAAGAGGCTTTGCAGGCCAGGCTTGGATCGTAACCCCGACAGGGCGGGGGTGACACTGGGAAGAGACCATGTGGCCACCGCCAGAGCAAGTGTCCAGCCCACAGCATCCCTTCAGCACAGCCAGGGCCGGAGAAGAAGGCCTGGGACCTACAAGGAACAGACTGTGAACTGCCTTGATGTTCCAGAGACGCTGTTTGTGATGTTCCCTGCCACAGAGCGGGGTGATGTGTTTCCTTTAACCTTTCCCATTTCCCCTTATTCTTTTTAAAATTAATTGTTGGTTAAATAACTTGCATTTGCTTTAACTTGTATGTAATGGTCAGTGGGTCAAAGAAGTGCCCAGTGCAGAGAGAGTACCCCAGAGTGGGGACACCCTAGCCCCTGTCCTAGGTGATCAGAGCAGGGTTGGGGGTCGAGCCCCCCAGGAATCCTGGGCTCAGCCTTGTTGGGGTTACAAGGACTCTGCCAGACAGGAGAGTGGAAGGGGAGTCCTCAAGGGCAGGGAGGCTACTGGGCAAAGGAAGTGGGAGCGAGGACTCAGATCCTTTCGCTAGCCCACTTCACCGGGATAGTGTAGAAGGCAGGAAAGTTCCCCACAATAGCGGGACTGTTCCCCCGCTTACATTAGGGTAACCTATCCATCATGCTGTCATCCTGACCTGATCCTTAAGATGGGTCAGCGTGTTCCTGTTATCTTTTGGAGAATGTGTTTGGTATTGAGGTGTTCTGGTATCTTTCTGGAATGTGTTTGTGTAACGCTGACAGACCCTGATCGTCGGTGGGCAGGATCCAATCGGGGAATCTCTGGAACTTAGCGCACGAGCCTCTATCGCATGAGCTAAAAGACAACTGGCTGTTAGCTAGCGCTGTAGAGTAGACTCATTTTCTCTCTCTCTCTCAGTGAGCTGTAGCTCACGAAAGCTTATGCTCTAATAAATTTGTTAGTCTCTAAGGTTCCACAAGTACTCCTTTTCTCTCTAAGTGGTCTCGGTGCCATTACATCGGACAGAACACCACACCCAGATGGTGTGTGGGTTACATTTGCGTATATATTCTTGTACCTAGCACTACTTAGGAATGTGTGTTTCTTCAGTATCAGCCCTGTTCTTGCCAGATTCTGTGAGCGGGGCCTGCCTTTTGCTCACAACCTGACTTTCTTCATATCAGCAAAGTTTTGACCGCTTCTTTAGTTCAGGTCTCAAGCTTCATACCAGGCCTCTGATACAAGGGCTTATGTCTCAGGCTCTCTTCCTGCTACAGCTGGGAGCTCTATGTGGGGGACAGAGAATGGTCCCATCCTGGGTGGTGCTGCAGGGAGCAGAAAGCTGAGGGACATTGCTGGGGGTGGGGGAAGACTGAGAATCCACATGCGAACATGAAGGAGCCAGTTCTTCTGACAGCTTGGGCTTTGGAGACAAATCCCTGGTGTGTATGTGAGCAACAGGCCTGAGCTGGGCAGGGCCAGCTGGCCATGGCTTGAGCCAGTAACTGACTGACTGAAGGCAGATTTGTGGTTGGTGTAACAACCCCAGTGCAACCAGATGAGACACCAGCCTGGGACTGGCCCTGCCCCCGTAGTGGCTTTTCAAGTGGCAACATTAGAGATGAGAGGCTGGAAGTCATAGACGTGCGCAGCACATGGCATTAGGGGTCGTACCCAGGGAATTTTATTTATTTATTTTTTTAAAAGCAAATATTTATTGAATATTCCATCATAAAGGACAATATTTTTATTCATCAAACAAACTAAAGAAACTAAAACTTAACTAAACAATGTTTTTTTAAATTAACAACTAAACTTTACTTAAAAAATACAAACTTAAAAAATGAGACACAAAATACCAAATTTTTGCTGTAGTGATAACCAGGCGTATACAAAGATACAGTCAATTTTCATTATCTTTATTTTTAACCAGATAATGAGCTAACCCAAATTGACCAAAACAGATTAAGGTTTCTTCATCTTCCTGTCCTAGAGAATGAGATGTTGCTCACCAGGTGTTATGGACTTAATTACAATGATGTGATTGAGGAATTTAATTGACGAAGCCAATTCTTGTTCAATGTACAAAATCATGAGTGAGTCGAGGTGCTGTTGGGACATTGTACTTCTTAGTTTGTTTTTTACATGTGCTAGTTTCGAAAAGGCTCTTTCACATGAACAGCTTGTAACAGGTAAGACTGCAAAGCATTGAAGAGTTTGTAAAAGGCCTGGAACATGGAAGACTGATCCGACTCCTTTAGCCTATCAAGCCACTCTCTGGTGGTATTGGTAGTGCTACCTTCAGGAATAGATCCATCATCACCTCAAAGCATTCCCACTTCAGCTTCCAACTCATCCAAGGACACTTTACATTTGTTGGCAACGATTCTCATATCGTCCCTGCCAATGTCTAAGCTCAGCAGTTTTCCCATTGCAGTCACAATTTTACAAGTCTCCTGTTCAAATCGCTGGTCAGGGCCGGTAATCATTGAGTCTAGAAGTGGGGAAAATGAAGTTATTCTCTCCTGCTCCTCTTTTGTATCAAAGTGATGCTGAGACTCAAACGCGTCATCAATATGAGTGGACGTTTTTCTCTTCTTAACTGGAGGAATCGATATATCACTCTCTACACACATTTTCACACTGTCATTGAAAATAGATTGAAAATATTCTGGGCCACTTCTCATCACAGCCAAAGAGTTACACAAGCTTTTCACTCCTGTCATTGCAGTAAGTAAGTTGAGATCTGGAGCTTGAAGAGCCTTATTCACTTTTACCACCACCTGGAGAATAGGGTCCATCATGTGAAGGGCAAAGAGGAACTTGAATGAATTTAGTTCATGGATAAGGCCCCTGGCTTTTATTTTAGCGTCAGCAAGGCCAGTTGTTTCGATAATCTCTTGTAAAGCTTGTAAAATGATGGAGTAGTTTTATTCTACAGCAGCCACTGCTTCTGTTCTGCATGCCCATCTTGTGTTTGACAGGGACTTCAAAGTCTTCAACTGGGATCCTACTTCTTGTGAAATCTTCTCCATTACTGCATGTTGCACAGGACTTCCCTCCATGAAGGCATAAAGCGTCTGAATAACACGAAAAAAATCAAGACAGTTCTGTTTACTTGCAGTGCTTGCATCTTCTAGGACGAGGTTCAAACAATGCACATAGCAGTGTACATAGAGTATTTCACTGTTTCTTTCTTTACATTTCATTTGAACTCCCACAGTACACCCAGACATAGTTGATGCGCCATCAAAACAGACAGACATCACTGATGACCAGTCAATTTTAAGAATGCCAAGGATGTCATTTAACTGGTCAAAAATAGACTGAGCATCAACAGTTAATAGTCTCTGAACAGACACAAAATGTTCAACTGGACTATGTTTTTCATTGTGAAAATACCACACCACAATGGACATATGTTCATGGTGTCCACAGTCAGTAGTGTCGTCGGCAATTATTGAGACCATTTTTCCATTTAGTGAAGACACAGTCTTTTGTTGCACAACATTGTGCAAGGCTACAATTAAATCATTTGGGATGCGATTACTCAGATAGGTAGCATTTCGAGGAGACTGGTGCACATGCTTTGCCATTACGGGATCATATTTTTGGAGCATATTGACAAGATTTAGAAATAAACCTCTCTCAAAACTGTCAGCTTTTTCATTGTGACCCCTGAATGGTCTCCCACTTTTCACCAAACACAGAACAATGTCAATCAGTAGCTCCATTACACTTTGGTTATGGCACTGTTCTTCTTCTTGTTTAGACAGATAAGCCTGTTTGCCCTCATCCAACAATACATCAATAGGTTTTCCTTCATTAAAACTTGACCATGAAGAACAGCTCAACACATGAGATTTTGACAGTTGGTGGTTTTTAAAACATTCGTTAGCCCTATGCCAGTTTCTGAATCCCTTATCAATAAAAGCTGGATAAGTGTGACTTTTGTTTGCTGCATCATTAGAGGAGAGGAAACGGCAGTAAAAGCAAAACCCTTTGATGGGTTATATTCTAACTACCCTATACTTTTCATACCAATCGGATTGAAAATGTCTTTGTTTATTCCCTATTTTACTTCTAGGAAACATACTTAATCTAGGTTGATAAGGACCTCTAGATAATCGAGACTGGTGTTCTAATCTATTTTTTGGAATATCACAGACCGGGTCATCAGATGGAATGTTTGATGGCTTTGAATAGGAACTACACTGACCTGAACTAGGGGTATGTCTACACTACAAAATTAGGTCGAATTTATAGAAGTCGGTTTTGTAGAAAGTGTTTTTATACAGTTGATTATGTGTGTCCCCACACAAATGGTCTAAGTACATGTAGTCGGCAAAGGGTGTCCACAGTACCGAGGCAACCGTCGACTTCCGGAGCGTTGCACTGTGGGTAGCTATCCCACAGTTCCTGCAGTCTCCGCCGCCCATTTGAATTCTGGGTAGAAATCTCTGTGCCTGATGGGGCTAAAACATTGTCGCGGGTGGTTCTGGGTACATATCATCAGGCCCCCCTTCCCTCCCTCCCTCCCTCTGTGAAAGCAAGGGCAGACAATCGTTTTGTGTCTTTTTTCTTGAGTTACCTGTGCAGATGCCATACCACGGCAAGCATGGAGCCCACTCAGCTAACCGTCACCGTATGTCTCCTGGGTGCTGGCAGACGTGGTACTGCATTGCTACACAGCAACAGTTTATTGTCTTTTGGTAGCAGACAGTGCAGTATGACTGGTAGCTGTTGTTGACGTAGTCAAGGGTGCTCTTTTAACTGACCTCGATGGGGTCGGGGTGCCTGGGCAAACATGGGAGTGATTCAGCCAAGTCATTTCCCTTTTAAGTTTCGTTTCATGGCGATTCAGTCCTACCGGCAGTGCACTGTCTTTTAATCTGCAGCCAGCAGAAGATGATGGCCAGCCGTCATACTGCACCGTCTTCTGCTGAGCACCCAGGAGATGATGATGGCTAGCGGTCATACTGCACATCTGCTGCCAGCAAGATGTATAAAGATAGATGAAGTGGATCAAAACAAGAAACAGACCAGATTTGTTTTGTATTCATTTTCTCCTCCCTCCCTCTGTGAAATCAACGGCCTGCTAAACCCAGTTTTGAGTTCTATCCTTAAGGCGGCCATTCAGTTTCTTGCAAAGACAGCCCCTTTGTTGATTTTAATTCCCTGTAAGCCAACCCTATAAGCCATGTCATCAGTCGCCCCTCCCTCCGTCAGAGCAACGGCAGACAATTGTTCCACGCCTTTTTTCTGTGCAGACGCCATACCATGGCAAGCATGGAGCCCGCTCAGATCACTTTAGCAATTAGGAGCACATTAAACACCACACGCAGTATCCAGCAGTATATGCAGCACCAGAACCTGGCAAAGCGAAACCAGGCAAGTAGGCGACATCAGCGCAGTGACGAGAGTGATGAGGACATGGACACAGACTTCTCTCAAAGTACGGGCCCTGGCAATGTGGGCATCATGGTGCTAATGGGGCAGGTTCATGCGGTGGAACACCGATTCTGGGCTCGGGAAACAAGCACAGTCTGGTGGGACCGCATAATGTTGCAGGTCTGGGACGATTCCCAGTGGCTGCGAAACTTTCGCATGTGTAAGGGCACTTTCATGGAACTTTGTGACTTGCTTTCCCCTGCCCTGAGGCGCAAGAATACCAAGATGAGAGCAGCCCTCACAGTTGAGAAGCGAGTGGCAATAGCCCTGTGGAAGCTTGCAACGCCAGACAGCTACTGCTCAGTTGGGAATCAATTTGGAGTGGGCAAATCTACTGTGGGGGCTGCTGTGATGCAAGTAGTCAATGCAATCAAAGATCTGCTGATATCAAGGGTAGTGACCCTGGGAAATGTGCAGGTCATAGTGGATGGCTTTGCTGCAATGGGATTCCCTAACTGTGGTGGGGCCATAGACGGAACCAATATCCCTATCTTGGCACCGGAGCACCAAGCCGGCGAGTACATAAACCGCAAGGGGTACTTTTCAATAGTGCTGCAAGCACTGGTGGATCACAAGGGATGTTTCACCAACATCAATGTGGGATGGCCGGGAAAGGTACATGACACTCGCATCTTCAGGAACTCTGGTCTGTTTCAAAAGCTGCAGGAAGGGACTTTATTCCCAGACCAGAAAATAACCGTTGGGGATGTTGAAATGCCTATAGTTATCCTTGGGGACCCAGCCTACCCCTTAATGCCCTGGCTCATGAAGCCATACACAGGCAGCCTGGACAGTAGTCAGGAGCTGTTCAACTACAGGCTGAGCAAGTGCAGAATGGTGGTAGAATGTGTATTTGGATGTTTAAAAGCACGCTGGTGCAGTTTACTGACTCGGTTAGACCTCAGCGAAACCAAGATTCCCACTGTTATTACTGCTTGCTGTGCGCTCCACAATATCTGTGAGAGTAAGAGGGAGACGTTTATGGCGGGGTGGGAGGTTGAGGCAAATTGCCTGGCTGCTGGTTTCGCACAGCCAGACACCAGGGCAGTTAGAAAAGCACAGGAGGGTGCGGTGCGTATCAGAGAAGCTTTGAAAACCAGTTTCATGACTGGGCAGGCTACAGTGTGAAAGTTCTGTTTGTTTCTCCTTGATGAACCTTCCCTCCCCCACCCCTTGGTTCACTCTACTTCTCTGTAAGCTAATCACCCTCCCCTCCTCCCTTTGATCACCGGTTGCAGAGGCAATAAAGTCATTGTTGCTTCATATTCATGCATTCTTTATTAATTCATCACACAAATAGGGGGATAACTACCAAGGTAGCTCAGGAGGGGTGGTGGAGGAGAGAAGCACCAGGAGGGGTGGTGGAGGAGGGAAGGACAAGGCCACAGAGCACTTTAAAAGTTTAAAACTTTAAAACTTATTGAATGCCAGCCTTCTGTTGCTTGGGCAATCCTCTGGGGTGGAGTGGCTGGGTGGCCGGAGGCCCCCCTCCCCCACGTTCTTGGGCGTCTGGGTGAGGAGGCTATGGAACTTGGGGAGGAGGGCGGTTGGTTACACAGGGGCTGTAGCGGCGGTCTGTGCTCCTGCTGCCTTTCCTGCAGCTCAGCCATATGCTGGAGCATATTAGTTTGATCCTCCAGCAGCCTCAGCATTGAATCCTGCCTCCTCTCATCACGCTGCTACCACCTTTCAGCTTCAGCCCTCTCTTCAGCCTGCCACTTACTCTCTTCAGCCTGCCACCTTTCCTCCCGATCATTTTGTGCTTTCCTGCACTCTGACATTGTCTGCCTCCATGCATTCTTCTGTGCTCTGTCAGTGTGGGAGGACAGCATGAGCTCAGAGAACATTTCATCGCGAGTGCATTTTTTTTGCCTTCTAATCTTTGCTAGCCTCTGGGAAGGAGAAGATCCTGTGATCCTTGAAACACATGCAGCTGGTGGAGAAAAAAAAAGGGACAGTGGTATTTAAAAATACACATTCTATACAACAATGGGTACGCTCTTTCACGGTAAACCTTGATGTTAACATTACATACATCGCACATGTGCTTTCGTTCCAAGGTCGCATTTTGCCTCCCCCCACCATGTGGCTAGCCCCTCATCCCTCCCCCACTCCCCATGGCTAACAGTGAGGAACATTTCTGTTCAGCTACAGGCAAACAGCCCAGCAGGAAAGGGCACCTCTGAATGTCCCCTTAAGAAAAGTACTATTTCAACCAGATGACCATGAATGATATCACTCTCCTGAGGATAACACAGAGAGATAAAGAACGGATGTTGTTTGAACGCTAGCAAACATACACTGCAATGCTTTGTTCTACAATGATTCCTGAGTACATGCTACTGGTCTGGAGTGGTATAGTGTCCTACCATGGTGGACGGAATAAGGCTGTCCTCCCCAGAAACCTTTTGCAAAGGCTTTGGGAGTACATCCAGGAGAGCCGCGGATGCCAGAGCAAATTAATCATTAAACATGCTTGCTTTTAAACCATGTATAGTATTTTAAAAAGTACACTCACCAGTGGTCCCTTCTCCACCTGGCAGGTCCGGGAGGCAGCCTTAGGTGGGTTCAGGGGGTACTGGCTCCAGGTCCAAGGAGAGAAACAGTTCCTGCCTGTCAGGAAAACCGGTTTCTCCGCTTGCTTGCTGTGAGCTATCTACAACCTCATCATCTTCCTCCTCCCCAAAACCTGCTTCCGTGTTGCCTCCATCTCCATTGAAGGAGTCAAACAACATGGCTGGGGTAGTGGTGGCTGAACCCCCTAAAATGGCATGCAGCTCCTCATAGAAGCGGCATGTTTGGGGCTCTGACCTGGAGTGGCTGTTTGCCTCTCTAGTTTTCTGGTAGGCTTGGTTCAGCTCCTTAAGTTTCACACAGCACAGCTTCGGATCCCTGTTATGGCCTCTGTCCTTCATGTCCTGGAAGATTTTGACAAATGTTTTGGCATTTCAAAAACTGGAACGTAGTTCTGATAGTACGGATTCCTCTCCTCATACAGTGGTCAGATCCCGTACCTCCCGTTCGGTCCATGCTGGAGCTCTTTTACGATTCTGGAACTCCATCATGGTCACCCCTGCTGATGAGCTCTGCATGGTCACCCCTGCTGATGAGCTCTGCATGGTCACCTGCAGCTTGCCATGCTGGCCAAACAGGAAATTGAAATTCAAAAGTTCACGAGCCTTTTCCTGTCTACCTGGCCAGTGCATCTGAGTTGAGAGTGCCGTCCAGAGCGGTCACAGTGGAGCACTCTGGGATAGCTCCTGGAGGCCAATACTGTCTAATTGTGTCCACAGTACCTCAATTCGACCCAGCAAGGCTGATTTCAGCGCTAATCCCCTTGTCGGGGGTGGAGTAAGGAAATTGATTTTAAGAACCCTTTAAGTCGAAAAATTCGACCTCAACTCCTAGTGTAGATCAAGGCTAAGAGACAAAGTCTGTTTCTGTTGGTCATTACTCAGTTTATTGCATGCACTGGAACTGGTGGCGGCATTATAAACTTAGACTTTAAGGTCAGAAGGGACCATTATGATCATCTAGTCTGACCTCCTGCACAACGCAGGCCATGGAATCTCACCCACCAACTCCTGTAACAAACCCCTAACTTATGTCTGAGCTATCGAAGTCCTCAAATTGTGGTTTAAAGACTTCAATGTGCAGAGAATCCTCCAGCAAGTGACCTGTGCCTCACACTGCAGAGGAAGGCAAAAACTTTTTCATGTAAGTTCTTAACCGAAGAGTCCGAGGTATTTGCACTCCTATCAGCACATTCATTATAATTCAGTTTGTCTGCTCCTTTTTTTATCTTAACAACAAACAGATCCATATTTTAAAATTAAGAGGAGGTATCGTATGATTGAATTAAAACAAAGCCATGGGCTTGTTATGCTATTTCAATAGAGTACACGTGACAAAGATTACAAACACTGTAGACGCTGCGCTGGGCACGCCTGACGCGGCCGCTTATATAGGTCAAAGAATTTTCTAGAATAGTAGTCGGAGGGGGAGGGGAGGATCAATGGTAATGCGGGCTGTGAGTGAACGCGGGCTTTCTAGACATTTCTACAACATCTAGATGACGCAATTCGGCACTTATTGCATAATACAACATAATACAACTGCAAAACTAAGCATTTCTGATGGTATTTTCTAGACTGAGCACTGAGTCCCATTGGGTAGATAGAAAGATTAACCTAAATAATCTATACAGAAGCCCCTGAACCCCATAAATTTGGTTCCCTAATCCATGAACTATTGGAACTCATTTACAAAACTTTTTTTAAACATTACATTAATATATTGTCTCATACTATAGAATTAGAATTTTATAATCCCTATTCCATGATGAGATATAATGTATCTTCATTAAAACTATCTTTAGATATGTTTTTTCCTCAAAAATCCAATTTAAATACAAAAATCTGATATTTTTGATTTTTGTTTTAGTCATTGATTTTTATCCACTCTAACATCTGGGCATGGTGGGGATGGGGGGAAGGATTGGTCACCAGCTGGAGTGAGGCGGGGCCAGGGGCAAGAGGAGCACAGTGGGGCATGGGGGAGGATTAGTCCCTGCTGACTGGAGCAAGGCAGGGTCCGGGAGCAAGGCAGGGCTGGAGGCAAAAGCACAGCGGGGCGGGAGCTAGGGTTGGTCTCTGGAGCAACGGAGGGGCTGGGGGGTAAACTGCAAGTGCAGCAGGACTGGGGAGGGGGTAAACGGGATCCCCCCCCCACTCCTGCCCACATAGAGTGGGTACCTACCTTCTCCCTGGTTCTAGCCCATTGTCTTTGTCTCTCTCTGCACTGAGTTGAGGGTGGGGGTGCACTAAGTACAGGGCTGGGGATGCAGGGTCTGGGAGGGAGTAAGGGTGAAGGAGCAAGCTGGGATGCAGGATCTGGCCAGGAGCTAGAATGAGGGAGAGGGCTCAGGGTTGGGGCAGGAGGTTGGGGTGTGGAGTGCTTACCTAGGGCAGCTCCCATTTGGTGCGAGGGGTGCCATTGGATATGTGTGCGGAAGGGCACAGGAGCTCCCCGTTTGGTGCTCAGGGTGGGGGTGGGGATGTGGGGGGGGTACAGGAGTCAGGGCATGGGGTGCGGGGAGGGGCTGGGTATGTGTGGGTGGTGCCGGAGTCAGGACATGGGGTGTAGGGGGCTGGGTATGTGTGGAGGTGCAGGAGTCAGGGCTGGAGTCGTGGAGGTGTGGGGGGGTGTGTGCAGGATTCAGGGCAGAGGGCTGGGGTGTGTGTGTGTGGGTTACAGAGGTCAGGGCTGGGGAGGTGGGCTGGGGTCGTGCAGGGGGTGCAGGAGTCAGGGCAGGGTGTGGCAGGGGGTGCAGGAATCAGGGCTGGGGGCTGAGTGTGTGGGAGGGGGTGCAGGGGTCAGGGCTGGGGTTGTGGGGTACAGGAGTCAGGGCAGAGGGCTGGGGTGTGTGGGGGGGGTTGCAGAGGTCAGGGCTGGGGAGCTGAGCTGGGGTCGTGGGGGGGTGCAGGAGTCAGGGCAGAGTGTGTGAGGGGGTTGCAGGAGTCAGGGCTGGGGTTGGAAGGTGCAGGAGTCAGGGCAGAGGGCTGTGTGTGTGTGTGTGTGGGTTGCAGAGGTCAGGGCTGGGGAGCTGGGCTGGGGTCGTGGGGGGTGCAGGAGTCAGGGCTGGGGAGATGGGCTGGGGTCATGGGCGGTGCAGGAGTCAGGGCTGGGGGGTGCAGGAGTCAGGGCAGAGGGCTAGGGTGTGTGGGGGGTGCAGAGGTCAGGGCTGGGGAGCTGGGCTGGGGTCGTGGGGTGCTCCCAGTCCCCTACCCTGAGCGGTTCACATCAGGGGGCTGGAGGGGGGAATATACCCCGATTCCACCCCCTTCCCCAAGGCCCTGCCCCCCATGTCCCCCTCTTTTTGCCCGGCGGACTGGGGACAGGGGGCAGGGGGCAGAGAGCTGAGTCCGCAGGGTGCTGGGGGACGAGGCGGGAGCTTGGCTGCTGGCGGCCGCAGAGCAACAGGACAGAGCCCGGGGCGCAGTCCCGCCAAGCTTCTGCCCCCGCAGGGGAGAGCGGGTCGGAGAAGAGAGGCCAGGCTGGGCTGGGCCCCCGCCCTACCCCGAACTCCCCTGCCTCCCATCTCCGGCAGTCCGGCCCCCTTCTTCTTTTCTTTTCTTTTTTTTCACGTGGGGCAGCCCTGATTAGGGTGTGCTTGTGCCTGGCGCACCCATGCGCATGCCCCTGCTGGACGTGTGGTTACGGTTAAAGGGGCAGCTGGGTCTCCACCTGCCATCGCTGGGATTCCCACATGGGGCAGAGCCTTAGAAGGATCCTAGTAATTCCCTGCAAACCGTCTCCTCTGGAAACGGCTGCAAAAAGCTGGGATGGGGTTGGGGGATTTCTACGTCCTCCGCCAGCCTTAGCCTGCCATTCCCACCTCTCCCTGTCTGAGGCGCAGGTGTCTCCTGTGAAGCAAAAGAGCAGACCAGAAAGACACAGGTGGGAGTGGGTGTTTTCCTCATGGCTAATTGCTCTCCCCACACACACAGCTGGGCAAGACCTGGGCTGCAGGCACTGCCCATGTGGGGCTATTTCCCCGTGCAGAGAGCCAGGACAAATGTTAGGCCCCTTGTAACTCCCACTTCAGCCTTAGCTGGAGAGCACACATGGGATTAAGCAGCACACAGGTCCCAGTGCTGGCCTGTGTGTATGTAAGGGGGTGGGGGTGGATGTCCCCACAAAGGCAGATTCTCCAGATCAGGACCAGTCTGAAATTCCCCCTTCCATTCTTATTCATCTCACCACCCTGCCAGGCTGCAGGCTGTGGCTGACACAGAGATGCTGGGGTAGGTGGGTGGGCCTTTCGTGCCAGCACAGGTTGGGGAATGTCGGCTGGGTGTGGCTCTGCGTGCCAGCTGGGTGAAGTGCTGGCACTTTTGTCCAGTGAGACATGTTCAGCCTCCCACTTTCATACAGTGAGGGAGCTGGCCCAGCCTGTTGGGGACCCCAGGGGAGGGGACTTGACACTGGATGGTGCCAGGGGCACTGGAACAGAGGGGCTCAGAAGGCCATCCCCCCACTTTTTATGGGCCATAAGGGTGAGCGAAGGAGGGGAGGGGGTGAAGAGGAGACGAGCGAGTGGTGGGCAGAGTGTTGTGGGGAAAAGGCAGCACGGGGGCAGGGCCTCGGGGGAAGAGGAAACACGGGGATGGGACTTCAGGGAGAAGGGACAGTGCAAAGGTGGGGCCTCGGGGAGAAGGGGCAGTCCAGGGGGGGCAGGGCTGTGGTTCGGGCACTGGTGGCCCCCATTTTTAGGGGGATTTTGCCATTCCTGGATGGTGCTTTTCTCATGGGAATGAATGCAATTGGCAGCCATGGAATTGCTCTTGCCAATTAATAAAACTATCATTGTGAGGTCTCGCTCACACACACACGGTCTCACTTGGTCTCCTTTCCCACCACAGATTTCAATGGCAATGGGGGATCCATCACTGAGGCAACAGGCAGCCCCTCTAGAGACCTAGCACATGATCATGTGTGGCCTGCCACATTGCATTAGCATTTACATCAACGCACAGTATGTGTCTGAGGCCCCAAAGTCTGAGTGGTGTCATTTTACATCCATTTTTAACAGGTGTAAATGAAACACCAGATGCTGGCTGCAGCAACCAGAACAGACCTTGGAGGGAGGAGCACAGGTTGAAGGAAGGGTTTGGAGGAGGGCCTAGCAAGTCGGTCTGTGTTCACATGGCTGGAATGTCAGCCCCAGCTGCAGCACCTCTGTACATAGTTCTCTTGATAAAGAGCCAGTTTAGTTTTACCACCATGGAGTCCTTTCATGTTATTACCCAGAATGTGGTACGTGAAATGCGGCCAGAAGGGGGATCAGGCTTTGTGCAGTGTTTGTAGGCACTGAGGCATTTCCAGAGCATTGGGTCGGACTAGGCTACAGAGCTGTGTTTCTGAAATACCATGGGGGAGAAACAGTGTTTGCTGAGTCCTGCCCTGGGGCTTAGCCCATACTGCTGAGTGTCTGCGGCAATGAGAAATGCTCCCTGGGGGCTGATCTAGCTCTGGTCAGTGCAGACAGGTCTCCATGGCACCTGCTGCTCAAGTGTTCAGCATCATCTGCTGCAATGTGACAGGGCTGCACCCCTCTCAGGTTGCTCCCCACAGAGCAGCAATCCCATTTCTTTGCGCTGCTTTCCCTGTTTCCTAGAGGTCTGCTTTCCTCCATGCCAAAGAGGAACTTTGGCTCGCATGGCACCTGGCCTCTGCCTGGCATTGCACTGGATTCCTCGGAGCTGACAGCCACAGCCTGTCTGCTTCGTGTCCTGTCATGCCACTGCTGCTCTTCCTGCCTTGGGCTGCCCATGGCACTGTAAAGCCATGAGGACACTGTAAGGATGAGCCAGAGGGCAGGTTCCTGCCTGTGCCCCTCACCCAGGCTCTAGGCTGGCTCTGACTGAGTCAATGGGAGTTATTCAGACCCTGAGGTGGACCTGGATCCCCAGCTGTGATTCATACTGGCAGTGGGTTTTACTGGCAAGGTTTCTCTCTGGCTTATTCGCAAAAAGAAAAGGAGTACTTGTGGCACCTTAGAGACTAACAAATTTATTAGAGCATAAGCTTTCGTGAGCTACAGCTCACTTCATCGGATGCATCCGATGAAGTGAGCTGTAGCTCACGAAAGCTTATGCTCTAATAAATTTGTTAGTCTCTAAGGTGCCACAAGTACTCCTTTTCTTTTTGCGAATACAGACTAACACGGCTGCTTCTCTGGCTTATTATAAACCCGGAGGCCCATGTGCTCCAGCGCTCTCTGCTGGGGTAAGCTGCACTGATCTGGATCCTTGCTGCATTCCCAGCTCTGGCCTTGGGAAAGGCCTGTAAAATGGAATAGGGACAAAATCAACCAGGCTCTATAGAAACGTGAAGGGTTTCTATTAAACTCACTCTACAGCCCTAGGGAAAGTCCTCAGCAGTGAGAGCCTTTCCATAGGGCAAATGCATCCGATGAAGTGAGCTGTAGCTCACGAAAGCTTATGCTCTAATAAATTTGTTAGTCTCTAAGGTGCCACAAGTACTCCTTTTCTCTTTGCGAATACAGACTAACATGGCTGCTACTCTGAAAACTTTCCATAGGGCTGTTTTGAAGTCGTCTTCGGGGATCGTCTGGCAGGGATAGAATCCCATTAATTCTGTCGGAAGGTTCCCATCCTATGTGGAGCCTACGGCACTTTCCCCCTTGCTCTCTCCCATGCACATGGGCTCGGCCGTTCGAGCAGAGTCCCTGAGCAGATACAGCGGGTGTGTTTGTGGAAGGGAGTTAAGGAAGCTCAGCCCATGAGCTGGCCTCCTGAAGGGGCTATGCTCCCATGGACAGGTTCTATTCCAGTTGTGGAGTCCTATGATGCATTGCAGCAGCTCAGCCACAGGGAGAGTCTGCTGTGTGTCATCAGCTATCAGGGAGCCTAGACCATAGGGAAGAACAGGGGAGGGTGTGAATTATAACTCCCAGGGGGCACCATGGCTTCTCAGGCGGATGCAGAGATCAACCTTGACAAGACATGAAACATTTCAACCCAAATCATGAAAAAAATCGTGTCTCCGTGAAAAATTTCAATGAAACTTCATTTCCTGATGGGAAAAAGTTTAATTTGAAATTTGTAGTCAACCAGTCCGATATCATCTCAGCCACTGCAAATCCATTTGTAACCGTCCCTCAAGTGCCCCACGCAACACAATGGGTGTCACATCACACAAAGGCATTTTCCTTTCTGGTAGGATCTGGGGCTGTTCCCAGAGGTGAACACACACACGGCAATGTTGATCTTACAAGGGCACTTCCTCTGCTGATGCGAATGGAGAACCTTTTCTGCACCCACAGTGACTTGCTGAGCCTGCATTGTATTTCCAAGGAGGATGAAGAGAATTTCCCCAGCAAAACAAGTACTTGTTTGTTCACAAATATTCCAACAACTTTGTATGTTGCAAAAGGAAACAGGGCGAGAGGGGAGGGAACTTGAAAAGCAAATGAACTTATGTTTTATGCTTTTTAAGGATGTCTAATGGAGTACAAAAGTTCATCTTTAATGGGAGGGCAACCCAGAATGCTGAGAGCTGTGCTCTGACACACATAGCGAGCGCACATGCCTTTGAAGTATCTTCTGATTTTTCTTTCTGCCTGAAGTAATGTTAGATTTATGCAGCAGATGGGGAATAGTCCCTCGTTCCGTGGCTCTCTTCTCCAGCGCTGACTCCGAGAGAAGGCAGCCCGCCTCGTCTGCACACTTTAGAACTCTTAGACAGACTTGTGGTCTTCAGGGGCCTGAGTCTGTCGTTTGCATATCTTTTTTCTGTTTCACTCAAAAATTACTCTTGAGAAGTCCAACATGTTGTGAGCATCTTCAAAGGAGAAGGTGGGGGGCGGGGGAGTTTGTCTGTGGAGCAAAAGGTGAATCATTTGAATTAGTTTGAAAACAACTTGGCTTGTGTTTGCGGGAAGAACTGGAGGAGGAATGAGACAGAAAGGCCCCCCCGTGACCTCCCTCAAACAAACCAACTTTGAAAAAGTCATTGAAATGCTTTGTGTGCAAACTTTGTAACTGCAAACCCCACCTTGAGCAGAGCTCCCCCACCTCTTGGGGGACCGGGATGCTCCCCAAAGGGCCTGCAGAGAGAGGAAAGCATTACTGGAGTGAGCTGAAATTAATGAGAGGAGCAGCAAGCAGCAGAGATCAAGGGGATCTAAGAATCTGGCAGATTCGGGTAGCAGCACTGGTGGCCATGTGGCAGGCTACCTGCAAGGAGGGGACCCCAGTTCACAACAGGGGACTCCTGGCTGAGAAAGGATAGACATTAGCTGAGCTGAACCACGCCTTTCATTTTCTGACAAGGGCGAGCAGCAGAGAAGCCGACCCAGAGACTGATCCTTTGTTCCAAGCTTCCTTCCATCCATCTTGGGAACTCAATTGGCCTCGTCACCCCCAGCACAGGCAAATGGCACTGACCTCCTTGGTACACTGCGGCAGGGAGGGAAAGTGGCCCACCCAGGACCTTGCGTTGAGTGTGTAGCAGAGCCGGGGAGAGAATGCAGCTCTCACAGCTCTCAGGTCTGGCACTGCCCACTAACCCCATCCATCCTCTCCCAAGGACTCTGACACTCTCCAGATGGCCCCCTGCGATTTCAGCATCCTCCCATCGGCTACCTCCTGCCTACAGGGCAAAACGTCACTCTCCCTCTTGAGGCCACGGTTCTTTGGTGGCTGCATGCACTTGGTCACACCTGAACATTGGCCCTGCCACACAGACATGCCAGGTACTGCACATGAGCCACCCAGGAGAGCTGCTTCCTTCCCACATACTTGGCATGGCAGCATGGAAGCAGCGAATAGAACCCAGTGAGGACCGTGATTCCAACAGCAGGAGGTCTCCAGGGAAGTACAAACTGAGCTAATTGTATTTTTTCTGAGAGGGGGCCTGCACATTTCTGGGGCAAGGTCAGATCCCTGGCTGGGAATCTTGATTCCTCTTGGGGAATTTGCTTGTCCTGAGGCTCCATTCAGATTGAAGCTGACGGGTTCAGTATGAGGAGGAAGAGACCCCAGCGGTGTGCGCTGTCACCAGGAAGCCTGGTGTGTAACCTTGCAAATTAACTGCAGTAATTGAAGTTGTGCAAACATAATTTATCCTGGTAGGATTCACGGTTGCTGCAGACTGCCCTGGATTTGAGCTTTGATGTTTTCCCTGTTGGCCAGATGTGGAACATTTTTTCTTTATGCTCTCACTTAAAGCCATTCTTTTCCAGACAATTTTTTGTTATTCTTTCAGACTGCACAAAAGTTTCCCTGCAATTTTCTGTGCCTGGGATCACTGATCTCCTTAGACCTTGACTAGTGAGCTCTGAAGCGATTGGCTCTGCCTGTCAGCATACTGCCCAGATCCAGGGAAACAAACTCAGCACAAGCCAAGTGTAAATCTGACTCACTTTTGGCTGTCCCCCTGCCTGCTGGCCTTGGGCTAGAGCATGCAGAATGTGGGTTACACAGTGTACAAGGCTATAACCTTGGGATTCACAGCTACTCACCCCAGAGAGGAAGAACGGTCCAGTGGTTAGGGCAGCAACCTGCAAATTGGGAGAGTTGGATTCAATGCCCTGTGTGACCTTGGGAAGTTACTTTGGCCCAGATCCACAAAGGGACAGAGGTGTCTATGTATGGACTCTGCTGAATAGCACAAGGTGGAAGAGAGATCCTGGAGAAAGGCTGCAGATCACGTGACGCACAACTGTTCATCACCACCAATGGACTCCTGTACTCAAGGTATCATCTCAGCCAGAAGAGGGCAGCATCCCAGTACCTGTATTTCCCCTCCAAGATGCAGCCAGAGCGTCCACCCTAGGCTCCCAGCTCTTCAGCCATCACCTCTCTTGGGTGGAGACACATGGCAATCCCCATCCTGACTAGGGTGTTTCCAGGCTACACAGTGCCCTGACTATACGATGACCTCCCCAGCAAAAGACAGTCTGCCTCAGCAGGCCTGCTTCAGTTCTCTTCTCAGAGACAGTGCACAGTGTAATTGCTCACCATTAAGTTAGCACGTAGCTCATGTAAGCAAGCATATGTATTCCTAAGGTGAAAGCATTACAGAGAAAACATGTAAAAGCAATAAAAGACATGACATGCAGGCTAATAAGCTTTTCAGAGATCACCCCAATCCCAGCAAGGGTTCTGGCCAATGAACAGTCCTTCAAGCCCCAGGGTTTTTTCTGTGGTCACAAGTTCATAACAGCTTTGGCTCAGAAGGTGCCCTTTCAATCTTATGGGGCCTCAGCAGCCCAGTCCTGCCAACCCTTCCCTAAGGATTGATGCTTCCCTTGGACAGAGGGCCTGTCTGTTTGCTGGAGCAGAAAACAGGCCCTGAGTCAGTATAAACTCAACCTATGTATCCAAAAGTCCTTTCTTTGTCTGCTGGGCTCTGGAGAATCCAGTTTGAACCAATAGAGGTGAGTGTCTGAAGCTGTTGGTACTTCTTTGGAGGTATTACAATCTGAGTGAATTTGCCCAAGTAACCCTGCACTGTTCTCAGTCTTGGAGGAACTGTAGCTACCCAGGGAGATACATACAGTCCCTGGCCCACAAGGGTATGTCAACCCGTCATTGAAAACAATGGACTCCAAAGATAGGAAGGCTTGTCCAAGATATTGCAAGCAATTGCCATACCTGACAGGCAGTTCCCAACTTGCCCACAGCCTCTCCCAGCTGGAATGGCTGAGAACTCCACCAGGTCCAAGATTATTAAACACTGGCAGATCATGCCCATTGCAAATTTTTTGACAGAACAGTTTTCCATCGCAAAATGCAGATTCATCTGAAGTGAAACTTTTTGCGGGGACATCCCTAGAGTCAATGAAGCTTTCGTCAGGAAGGTTTCTCAGGCTAAAGTTAGAATTTCTAGTCATAACCAGAGAGAGCCCAGCCTGTCTTAGAATGGCCAATAGCCCAGAGTTTAGGGCACTCCTCTAGGGCATATGTGACCCAGGGTCAAGTCTCTGGTCAGACTCAGGCAGAGCAGGGACTTGAACCTGGGTCTCCTTCATTGCAGGAGAGTACTCAGACCAGCAGCTATTGGCCTTGCTGTGGGGGGCTGGGCTCTCGTACTCCGTCTCACCCCCTCTCCTCCCTGCAAAAAAACTTCAAAGAGTCTTAGTTTTGTCCCAGTGCAAAATGGGAACATTTGTGACATCTTGAAAAGTTTCATGGGCTGGGAAACCTGTTTGCTGCCCAGATCGATTCATGACCCGGGTGAGCCCTGGGGACATCAGTGGCCAGGTGTTCCTGGATTGAAGAGTCACTACAGCCTCATTCACTGCCCTGCAGCTCCAGACATGGTTTCCTGGGAGAGGCCCACCTTCTGCTTGTGTAAGAATAGCCTGCCCCTCCCCACAGGCTTCAATCAGCCCAGCTGGGCAGGCTGGGACCACGTGAGGTGTGTATCAAGAAGGCCATGGGAACATAGATGTCTTTATTAGAAACACAGCTGGAGGAAGAGCGGATCATCAAGTGGGCGTGTTTCCAGTGGAGTCCCACGGGAATCAGTGCTTGGCCCTGCGCTATTCAACATTTTGCTCAATGACCTGGAAGAAAACATAAAATTATCACTGATAAAATTTGCAGATGACATAAAAATTGAGGGAGTGGCAACTAACGAAGAGGACAGGTCACTGGTATAATGTGACCAGGTGCACCAGGACCTTGGAAGCCTCCTGCTGGAGGCCTCATGGTCCTACCACACCCTGCCCCAGGAAAGGAGGAGAGAAGGTGGGTCCTTCAGGGAAACAGCCAATCAGAGCCTGACAGGCCCTCAGATAAAAGGTGCTGCGGGGCAGGGCAGTCCCTGGCTGGGGGCTAGAGCAGGAGGATGGGGGCTCTGCTCTGCACTGCAGTAGCTAAATCTGGGAGTGAGAGGCGCTGAGCACTCTAGCCCTAAGGTAATGGACAGAGGTGAAGAGGCCAGGGAATAGCAGCAGCAACCAAGTAAAGGAAGCAGCATGTGGCTGCTATTTTTAGGGTCTCTGTGCTGGAATCTGGAGTAGTTGGTGGGCCTGGGTGATGGGGAAGTGGGCTAAGCTCTGAGAAGGGGGTGAGGCTTGTTTAGAAGACCAAGCAAAGGGCGGAATTTAAAGGGCTCAGGGATGGGGCTAAAGACCCTGGTAAAGACAGACAGATCATTCGGTGAACTGGACTGAGAGATGACCTAGCTGGATAGCTGGGGCAGTGAAAACAAGTGAAGACAGTCTCTCTCCAGGAAGAAAGCCCCTAGCGGGGGTAGTGCCCTATAATATGGCAAGGAAGGATTTAAAGCTAGCCCCAAAGGGGCTGAGAACTGAGCCCAGAGACAGGGTGAAGACAATAACAAGGGCACAGCCATTGTCCTTGTTGGACCTTTGTTACCCCAGAAAGGGTTTGTCCATTTTAGACTGTGTGACTTGGCAGGAGGCTGAGCCACTAAAGACCCACCTAGTGAGGCTAACAACCTACAGGGGCGCCAGGAGCAGAAAAGATTGCAGCCCCCCACCCAGTCACTGCCGAGAGGTGAGTGTCCCATCACACAGAGCAAGATGGATCGCTCGGTAAACTGGGTGCATACAAACAACATGCGTTTTAAACTGGCTAAACGTGTTTTAATCTTTGTCTCAGAACAAAGAACACAGGCTGCACTTATAGGCTGGGTGACTCTATCCTGGGCAGCAGCAACTCGGAAAAAGATTCGGAAGCCGTGGGGGATAATCAGCCGAACACGAGCTCCCAGTGTGATGTTGCCACAAGGGCTGATGCTATTCTGGGATGCATAAAAGGTGGGACTCTTGAGTGGAACAAAGAGTTTATTTTACCCCTGGATTTGGCACTGGTGCAACTGCTGCTGGAATCCTGTGTCCAGTTCTGGTCCCCATGATTCAAGAAGGATGTTAATAAATTGGAGATTTCAGAGTAGCAGCCGTGTTAGTCTGTATTCGCAAAAAGAAAAGGAGTACTCGTGGCACCTTAGAGACTAACAAATTTATTAGAGCATAAGCTTTCGTGAGCTACAGCTCACTTCATCGGATGCAACTGAAGTGAGCTGTAGCTCACGAAAGCTTATGCTCTAATAAATTTGTTAGTCTCTAAGGTGCCACAAGTACTCCTTTTCTTTTTTAATAAATTGGAGAGGGTTCAGAGAAGAGCCAAGAGAATGATTAAAGGATTGGAAAACCTGCCTTATAGTGATAGATTCAAGGAGCTCAATCTATTTAGCTTAACAAAGAGAAGGTGAAGGGGTGACGATCACAGTCTAGGTGTACATTTTTAACAGTGAGAGTAATTAACCATTGGAACAATGTACCAAGGATCACAGTGGATTCTCCTTCACGGACCATTTTTAAATCAAGATGGGCTGTTTTTCTGAAAGTTCTGCTCCAGGAATGATTCTGGGGCAGGTCTCTGGCCTGTGTCCAGACAGGAGATCCGACAGGATGATCACAATGGTCCTTTCTGGCCTTGGAATCTATGACTCCATGAATCTTGGCCTTGGTCACCGCTGCCCTGTACAGTCACCCAGAAAGGCCCCAGGAGCTTCCAGCTGCTCCTGCTCCAAGCTGTGACCAGGGGTCCTGCACTTAGGACTGAAGAATCCCATGCAACGCTACAGACTAGGGACCGAATGGCTAGGCAGCAGTTGTGCAGAAAAAGACTTAGGGGTTACAGTGGACAAGAAGCTGGATATGAGTCAACAGTGCGCCCTTGTTGCCAAGAAGGCTAATGGCATTTTGGCCTGTATAAGTAGGAGCATTGCCAGCAGATCAAGGGACATGATCATTCCTCTCTATTCAGCATTGGTGAGGCCTCATCTGGAGTACTGTGTCCAGTTTTGGGCCTCATATTACAAGAAGGGATGTGGACAAATTGGAGAGAATCCAGCGGAGGACAACGAAAATGATTAGGGGGCTGGGGCACATGACTTACAAGGAGGTATGTGGAATCTCCTTCCTTAGAGCTTTTAAGGTCAGGCTTAACAAAGCCCTGGCTGGGATGATTTAATTGGGGATTGATCCTGCTTTGAGCAGGGGGTTGGACTAGATGACCTCCTGAGGTCCCTTCCAACCCTGATATTCTATGATTCTGTGATTCTATGACAAACCATGCCTGCCTCCGCGTAACAACTGTGGTTGTGCAAGGAGTCATGGGGCAGCAGCTGCAAGTGGATGTGATAGAACCAGGGAAACCTGAGGGCCTGGACTATGGAAATGAGTCTCTGACAATTGGCCTGAGCTCTCTGCACTATGGTCTAAGTGTGCCCCTAGGTTCTCTGAATTCAGCAAGCAAAGGGCATTGGCAGGGGACAGGCCTCTAGGAGCCAGGCAGCTCACCATAGTCGGAGCCTTCTGACTCTGTGTGTGACTCTGCTCGGGGGCCTTACTGGGACCGGCAGTTCTGGGGGAGGAGTGGGCTTTGGCACCTGGAGACCCAAATGTAACTTTCACCTTGCCTCTGGAGGTGGGACGGTCCCCGCTGACTGAGCTCTGCTAGTCTCACAGACTGCACCTCCCCATGGTAACCAGGGCCCATCACCCTGAACAGACCATCTGGCGCCACGGGCTCCTGTCTCTGCAAACAGCGGCCTTTCCAAGACCATGTCTGGCATTCCGTGGGGGTGGGTACGTAGGAGTGCGGGCGTATTAGTGTCTGGTTGTGTGGGATGGGCTGAAGGATGTGTGCACCAGCCTGTGTATGTGTAAGGGTTGGTTGTGGCTGTGGGCATGTTGGTGTCTGAGTAGCTCTGGCTCTCTGTGTGTGTGTGTGTGTGCGCGCGCGCACGCGCGCCTGCGGTACTGTCACTCCATGCTCCATCTCCTCTAGTCGTGCTGGATCCATGAAGCGTTTAGCCCTTGAAAGCTCCGTGTTATGGCCCTGCACCGAGCGGTGTCTCTAGAACCACCCTGCTCTCTGCAGGAAGCTCGTGGCTAGTCCGTGAGCTGAGCTTCCGGAGCGTCCCTAAGAGGCCGAGAGCTGCAATTATGACACAGTGATTGGTGCTGTTAGCGGGTGGAAGAGGACAGCGAGATTAACTAGGGACTGACCCGGCTCGCTCGGAAATGACACATTGTGGATGGGCTTTCCGGCTCCGCAATGGGCTCGTTCTATTATTCCTCCCTTGCTAGGCCTTCTCCAGTGACTGCTCTGCCAGACCGGCTAATGGCAGAGCTGCCAATCTGGAGCAGATTAAATAAGAGCCATTGTGAGTGGTCATTTCACTGGGGATTCAGAACATGCAATTTGTAGCCGGCTGATTGGCACAGCGGAGAAAGGGGAGGAAGCAGCGGGGAAGGGCAGTTGCCCCTGAACGGGGAGAGGGCGTTAGGAGACAGACCATTGAGCCCTCTACAAGAAATCCCCCTGAAGGGAGCATGGACACCGGGCACGAGGGCTACGTGTGGGTGGCAGCCTGGCCTCACTGTCCAGGTGGAGGTCACGAGGTGGTACATGCGCCTGGACAGCAGAACAGGGAGGTGGGGTTTGAGCTAACACTGGGTGACAATGGGATGTGAGGGGCAAAGGTTTGATCCGGGCCAGCACGGGGTGGTGGGAGGCACAGGAGTGCAGCCTTCAAGTGCCGAGTAGGATGGGGTCTGCGGGAAGGTGGGGGAGGGGATCCTGTGCTGTAGTTCGTGTGGGGTCTGATCCTGCATAGCCAAGAATTACTATAATGATTCTGTATTATTATCGTGGTCGCGCATAGGAGCCTGCCGTGGACCTGGCCCCCATTGTGCCAGGCACTGTATAAACCCAGAATAAGGAGAGAGCTGACAACCAAAGTATGGAGGAGAGACAGCAGATGGCCCCCTCTATTTGGCACTGGTGAGGCCACACCTGGAGTATTGTGTCTAGTTTTGGTCCCCGCCCTACAGAAAGGATGTGGACAAATTGGAGAGAGTCCAACGGTGGGCAATGAAAATGATTAGGGGGCTGGGGCACATGATTTATAAGGAGCGAATGAGGGAACTGGGCTTGTTTAGTCTGCAGCCGACAGGAGTGAGGGGGGATTTGATAGCTGCTTTCAACTACCTGAAAGGGGGTTCCAAAGAGGATGCATCTAGACTGTTCTCAATGGTGGCAGATGACAGAACAAGGAGCAATGGTCTCAAATTGCAATGGGGAGGTTTAGGCTGGATATTAGGAAACACTATTTCACTAGGAGGGTGGTGAAGCACTGGAAGGGGTTACCTAGGGAGGTGGTGGAATCTCCATCTTTAGAGGTTTTTAAGGCCCGGCTTGACAAAGCCTTGGCTGGGATGATTTAGTTGGGGTTGATCCTGCTTTGAGCAGGGGATTGGACTAGATGACCTCTTGAGGTCTCTTCCAACCCTAATACTCTATGTTACAGACACAGGTGAAGGAGCATATGGAAACCATTAGCTAGGTCTTAGCAGAGCATGGGGTGGAGGCCTGATTGCAGAGCATGGGGTAGGGTGTGATCCTGCCCTGTGAAGAGGGCAGCAGGACCCAGGGATTGCTGAGGGCAGGGGAGCCTGATTCTGCATGGCGTGGGGGGCCCAAACCTGCATTATCAAGAGCACTTGTTGGGGTGGGGGGAAGCAGGAAGACATCTGCACTGCAGCATTACTGGGGGGAGGGCTGATCCTGCCTTACTGGGCACAGGGGAGCACATTGGAACTACTTACTCAGGGCATGGGGGATTCTCCATCCCAGGACTGAGACTGGATGTGTCTCTTTCTAAATGATCTACTCTGACTCAGCCAGCAGCTCTCATGGGGAATGTGATACGGGAGATCAGACAGAATGGTGGTGATGGTCCATTCTGGTTTTAAAAATCTATGAATAAAACCTGCATGGAGAGGCCTGATCCTGATTCACCAAGACAACAGGGAAGGGCCTGATTCTGAATTGCAGAGGGAGCCTGATCCTGCATCACAGACTATGGGGAGGTGCCTGAACCTACATGGCCTAGAATGTGGGGATGGGCCCAATCCTACACCACAGAGACAGCAGCGAGGGACCTGATCTTACATCACCAAGAGAGCTGCTCTATGGCTACCAAGTTCTTCCTTGCTGAGCAGCATGGTGAGATCTCAGAGGCGGGGAAGGGGGCACAGAACTAACTGCCTCCTCCAACTTAAGCCCAAGTTTCCTCTGACAGGCCTCAGTGCTTTTACCCTGCCCACCCGCACGTCAGGGAGCCGGAGTGTGAAGGGGCTGGGGAATGCAGAGGGTTAGACTCAACACTTGGCCTTACTTCTACTTCATTTGCACTTACAAGGGCATGCATCCGATGAAGTGAGCTGTAGCTCACGAAAGCTTATGCTCAAATAAATTTGTTAGTCTCCAAGGTGCCACAAGTCCTCCTGTTCTTTTTGCGAATACAGACTAACAGGGCTGCTACTCTGAAACCACACCCCTACTGTACCCCCTGCACCATCCTCCCCATGCACACACACTTCATGCTACAGGGGCCCCGCAGGATCTAGGCTCACAGGGACCATCACATTGGTCCTTGGGGGCAGCTTCCAGGAGTGGGGTTTTGGCTGGACATGCTGCTGGGAGGAGGAGGAGGAGGAGGAGGAGGAGGAAGTGGCCATGATTCCACTTGGTGATGTCTCAAAGCACTTTCCATCCTGCAGATGCAGGAAACAGCACAGTGCACAGTTATTTTTGTTCTTGCTCTATGCCCCAAAAGCCCCAATCCCACAATTGAGGAAGAAGGCCCTGGGGGTTAAAAAAAATCCAACACCTTGGTTTAGCGGGAAGGTGACGACAGCTATAAAAATATACAATAAATAGAGGAAATAGGAAATTGATAGTAATGAATATAAGTCAGAAGATAGGAATTGTAGAACATTAATAAGGGAAGCAAAGGGACACAAGGACAAATCTATGGCCAAGCAGAGTTAAGGTCCATTACTAGATGGAAAGTATAGAATTTTCAATACTTACCAATAATAATGCAGGAAAGACAGAAGTGTTCAGTAAGTGTTTCTGTTCTGTATTTGGGGAAAAAACAGATGACATAGTCTCATTATATGGTGATGCTAGCACTCCTTACATTCCACTCGTGTCTCTGAAGGATGTTAAACAGCAGCTACTAAAGTTAGACATTGTAAAATCAGCAGATCCAGATACCTTGCATCCAAGAGTTTTAAAAGAGCTGTCTGATGAGCTCACTGGACTGGTAATGTTCAATACATCTTGGCGCACTGGGAAAGTTCCAGAAGTCGGCAAGAAAGCTAATATTGTGCCAATTTTTAAAAAGGGTAATGGGATGACCTGGGTAATTACAGGCTTGTCATTGATCCTGGGGAAGAGAATGGAATGGCTGGTATAGATTCATAGATACTAAGGTCAGAAGGGACCATTCTGATCATCTAGTCCGACCTCCTGCACAGCACAGGCCACAGAATCTCACCCACCCACTCCTATGAAAAACCTCACCCATGTCTGAGCTATTGAAGTCCTTAAATCATGGTTCAAAGACTTCAAGGAGCAGAGAAGCCTCCCTCAAGTCAACCATGCCCCATGCTACAGAGGAAGGCGAAAAACCTCCAGGGCCTCTCCAATCTGCCCTGGAGGAAAATTCCTTCCCGACCCCAAATATGCCAATCAGCTAAACCCTGAGCATATGGGCAAGATTCACCAGCCAGATACCCAGGAAAGAATGTTCTATAGTAACTCAGATCCCATCCATCTAATATCCCATCTCAGGAGATTTGGCCTATTTACCCTGAATATTTAAAATTCAATTACTTACCAAAATCCCATTATCCCATCATACCATCTCCTCCATAAACTTATCGAGTAGAATCTTAAAACCAGATAGATCTTTTGCCCCCACTGCTTCCCTTGGAAGGTTATTCCAAAACTTCACTCCTCTGATGGTTAAAAACCTTTGTCTGATTTCAAATCTAAACTTCCTGGTGGCCAATTTATACCCAATTGTTCTTGTGTCCACATTGGTGCTGAGCTTAAATAATTCCTCTCCCTCTCCTGTATTTATCCCTCTGATATATTTATAGAGAGCAATCATATCTCCCCTCAACCTTCTTTTAGTTCGGTTAAACAAGCCAAGCTCCTTAAGTCTCCTTTCATAAGACAAGTTTTCCATTCCTCGGATCATCCTAGTAGCCCTTCTCTGTACCTGCTCCAGCTTGAATTCATCCTTTTTAAACATGGGAGACCAGAACTGCACACAGTATTCTAGGTGAGGCCTCACCAGTGCCTTGTACAACGGTACTAAAACCTCCTTATCCCTACTGGAAATGCCTCTCCTGATGCATCCCAAAACCGCATTAGCTTTTTTCACAGCCATATCACATTGGCAGCTCATAGTCATCCTATGATCAACCAATACTCCAAGGTCCTTCTCCTCTTCCGTTACTTCTAATTGATGCGTCCCCAATTTATAACTAAAATTCTTGTTATTAATCCCTAAATGCATAACCTTACACTTCTCACTACTAAATTTCATCCTATTACTATTACTCCAGTTTACAAGGTCATCCAGATCCTCCTGTATAATAGCCCGATCCTTCTCCGAATTGGCAATACCTCCCAGCTTTGTATCATCTGCAAACTTTATTAGCACACTCCCACTTTTTGTGCCAAGGTCAGTAATAAAAAGATTAAATAAGATTGGTCCCAAAACCGATCCCTAAGGAACTCCACTGGTAACCTCCCTCCAACCTGACAGTTCGCCTTTCAGTAGGACCCGTTGCAGTCTCCCCTTTAACCAATTCCTTATCCATCTTTTGATGTTCATATTGATCCCCATCTTCTCCAATTTAACTAATAATTCCCCATGTGGCACGGTATCAAGTGCCTTACTGAAATCTAGGTAAATTAGATCCACTGCATTTCCTTTATCTAAAAGATCTGTTACTTTTTCAAAAAAGGAGATTAGGTTGGTTTGGCACGATCTACCTTTTGTAAAACCATGTTGTATTTTGTCCCATTTACCATTGACTTCAATGTCCTTAACTAATTTCTCCTTCAAAATTTTTTCCAGGACCTTGCATACTACAGATGTCAAACTAACTGGCCTGTAGTTACCCGGATCACTTTTTTTCCTTTTCTTAAAAATAGGAACTATATTAGCAATTCTCCAATCATTCGGTACTATTCCTGAGTTTACAGATTCATTAAAAATTCTTGCTAACGGGCTTGCAATTTCAGGTGCCAATTCCTTTAATATTCTTGGATGAAGATTATCTGGACCCCCCGATTTAGTCCCATTAAGCTGTTTCAGTTTTGCTTCTACCTCCGATATGCTTCTACCTCTATATCCTCCTTCCTATTTGTCATGCTACCATTATCCCCAAGATCCTCTTTAGCCTTATTAAAGACTGAGGCAAAGTATTTGTTTAGATATTGGGCCATGCCTAGATTATCTTTAACCTCCACTCCATCCTCAGTGTTAAGCGGCCCCACTTCTTCTTTCTTAGTTTTCTTCTTATTTATATGGCTATAGAACCTTTTACAATTGGTTTTAATTCCCTTTGCAAAGTCCAACTCTACTCGACTTTTAGCCTGTCTCACTTTATCCCTACATGTTCTGACCTCTATGATTCCTCTGACCTATAGAAATCAATTTAATAAAGAACTAAAGGAGAGTAATATAAATTAATGAAAATCAACGTGTGTTTATGGAAAATAGATCATATCAAGCTAGTTCGATAGCTTTTTTTTGATGAGATTACAGATTTGGTTGATAAAGGTAATAGCGTTGATGTACTATACTTAGACTTCTGTAAGATGTTTGACTTGATACCACACAATATTTTGATTTAAAAAATAGAATGATATAAAATTAACATAGCACACATTAAATGGATTAAAAATTGGCTAAATGATAGCTCTCAAAATGTAACTGGTATCATCATCAAGCAGGTCTGTTTCCAGTGGGATCAATTTTTGGCCCTGTGCTATTTAACATCCTTATCAATGACCTCGAAGAAAACAAAATCATCATTGATAAAGCTTGCAGATGACTGTCAAGCTGTCTGGCTGATTCACACACGTGGGTGCCAACCTCAGGGCAGACTTTGGGGCAGGCCTGTGGCTGGTGTTATACAGGAGACCTTACTAGATGATCACAGTGGTCCCTTCTGGCCTTGGAACCTATAAAATGCTGAGAGGTGCTGAGCACCTGCAATGGACCAGTGAGTCATGGCTTTGGTGGTTATTTACTATGAATGGAGGGGAAGGTGCTGTGCAGAGATCCGTTTCTGGAGAATAGCTGGGGATCCCCCTGGGATCTTTGATCTGAAAGTCGTGGGAACTGGGGGGGCTGACTGAGCCAGGAGGGGCCCTAAGGGGTCCAGGAGAGCCCAAGACCAAGTGAGACTTGGCCAAGGGATGCTGAGCCAGCCAGGGAGGGAGTAGTGACTTGTTTGGTGACTACAGAGGCTCCAGGCCTTAAGGGGGCCATTGCTAGTGCCAGGGGGTCTTTGGCCAAATGAGGAAAATGACAGACCAGAAGGAAATTAACAGAGTAGAAAATGCCAAATGATGTAGAAATAATTCCCTAGTTTAAGGGAAGCTTGTTGACTGTCTATTTTCCTGTTGCTAAATTACAATATCAAAGTGAGTGGCCCAGCGGGACCCATTGGCCAATGGGAAATTGACATACAAAAATATGGGGCTTTCCCACACATAATGAAGCCATTGACAAGGTGAGCAGAAGCAAGCATCCCCATGCCCCACTGGGCTGCCCCATGTGGGAGAGGCAGAGGGGAACAGGGCAGGGCCAGGATTTTGGCTGTGCCTGGGTGGATAATTAGACAAATAAAACTATGAAAAGTTGCCAAATCATCAGCCTGCCCCGAATGGGGGACTGGAGCAGTGTCATGCCTGAGGCTGGGTGGGACCAGCTGGGGCAGGCTGCACACTCAGAGTGCTCTGGGGTGTAGGAGGGTCTCTGGGTGTGGCTGAGAGCACAGTGCTAGCAGGAACCACTGGGGAGAGATGCCAGGTGTGGGGTTTATGGAAGTTGGGATGGGAGACTTGGTAGCAGCATGCTGCAGGAGGGACAGAACAAGCAGAGAACACAGTCACACAAAAGCCTGCACAATGAGATGCCAGCGGGAGCCACTGAGGCAGCAGTGTGATGTGGGGAGAGGAACTGGGCTGGTGTAGGCTAGTTTAGGAGGCGGGACCAAAGGGCCAATGGCCCATAGCTCTGCCGGAGCAGCATTGCACCTCCCTTGTGCCAAGGGACCTGGACGTGGCCATCCGGGGAACAACAGCCCCAAGGAGTCCCATTAAAAAGCACATTTCTAGCTCTCTGGACTGTAGAGAAAAGCTTGAAGTGTGGCGCAATCAGACACTAGATGGAATGGAAACCCCGCCCTCCTCACAGCTCCCATCCCAAAATCTGACCCATTGGAGCCCGCCTCCTGATTTGTGGGTGCAGGGCTTGGCCGTCGGGGGTGACGCCGTGCGGACAAGAGCATAGCCATGACAGGCAAACCCCCAGTGTTGGTAGCAGACAAGGTCTGCAGGCAGCTGGCTAGTTATCCAGGGTAAGGTGCTAAGGTCGCAGGCTGAGAGTAACTTCCTCCGGGCACTCCAGAAAGAAAGGGAGCCCGTGGAGAAAGCGGCATGGGGGGGCCTGGGAGGGGGGCTGAGGAGATGCTGAAGAGCTGGCAGGCTTGAAGTGCTGGCAGAGGCTTTCCCTGGGTGTTTTATGAGGCATTAGCAGTGCCGGGTTTACAATGGCACCAGTGGCGCCATGGAGCTGGGCCAGTGCTCCGCTTGCCCTGCGCCCCGAGACCCTGCTGGCTCCCTGCCCACCACTTGCTCCTCTTGGCCTGCCGGCCGGCCGGTCAAGAGCTCCTCTCCGCCCCCTGGCCCCACCAGGTGCTCCTCTCTGCCCCCTGGCAGGACCCCAGTGCAGCTCCGGTTCTGGGCAGTCTCTGCTTCCCACCACCTGTGGGGCTCCACCTGTCTCCCTGGAGCTGAGCCACCTGGGACTGGTGCAGAAGCCTGGCCAGTCTCAGCCAGTTTTTTGGGGGGGGGTAGACTGGGGGGGGGGCTTGGCTGGGTCCCTCCAGGCAAGTAGGTCTTGAGGGAGCCCTGCAGGAGCAGGCCCTGGTCTGGCTGATTGCACCACAATCACCTCCCAGCAGGGCTGGTGAGTGTGGCCGGGAGGCAGGGCTTGGGGGAGTGGGTCTCCTGTAGTCTAGGGGGGTGCTAGGCTGTGAGGGGGCAGGGAGGATGTGTGTGTTGGGGCACTCGGGAGTGGGGGTTCTGTGTGTGGTGCTGGGCAGTTGTGATGGGATTGTGGGTAGGGGGTACTGGGCAGGGCGCTGTGCATTTGTGGATGTGACTGGGGGGACGCTGGCCATAGTGGGTCTGGGGGGAGGGGGGCTCTGGCCATACGGAGTCAGGGGTGTGTTGGGTGGGAGGGCTGGGTGGCGTGGCATGGGCCCACCCCTGAGGGGAAGGGGCATGCTGGCAGCACAGGGCTGGGCGTCTGGCAACTGACAGTTTGTAAATAGTTCCCTTGCACTGGGCTGCCCCCGCCATGCCATGCCCCATTGCCCCTGGCTGGCCCCTCACTCTGGGGACTGACCTCCCCGTGCCATGGTCCATTGCCTCCATGGGAGCCCACAAATATGTTTGGTGCCAGGCCCACATAAGGTTAAAGCAGCCCTGGGCATTAGTGAGAGCTCCGGGGCACCCCAGTCACTGCCCCCAGCTGGGAGGGGAGGGGCTGAGTCAGGGAATCAAGGAGTGGAGCCCTTCAGCTGGCTCTGCCCAGCAACCTCCGTGTCAGCTGTCACCTTCCACTGGCCAAGAGAGGACGGACAGACGGGCTCAGACAAAGTTAGCGTCTGGTACCCATTTGATCCCTGGCACCACTGGGTGCTAGTCTCCCCAAGCAGGGCTCTCACTGCAGGACTTAATGGACAGGGCAGGGAGGTGCTAGGAAAGGGGGACCCTGCTCTGGTCCGTGGGAAGCCCCAGTGGGGACCAAAGCCTGTGACAGATCTGAGTGGGCACAAGATTCTATCCAGCTGATTACACTGAGCTGATCAATGGGGTATTTGAGCCCCGTGACTAGAGTAATGGGGTGCTCCCCGTGAAGACGGAGGTGAGTTGCAGCGGGATCCTCCAGTCTGGAGACGCGAGTCTGCAGAGCTCGCTCAGCAGCTGTGTGGGGTGATGGAGCTGCTTGTGGGAGCAGAGGCCACTGCAGGGTTTCTTTAAAAATCCTCCCCACCTGTTTACGCTTGGACCCTTGTGTTTCAGCTGCGCCATCCAGAGCAATCTCCCCAAATACAGGGATCGAGCAGGTGAGGTCGTGACACTGGAGCTGGCTATGTCACTTCAAACCTCCCCAGAGCAGCATCAAAGCTATCCTGTATCCTGTCCCAGGGACTCTGAAACCTTCCCTGCACACAGGGCCATGCTCTGAGCCAGGGGGCTGGCCCAGGGCGCTGTGCTCCACAGTGGGGCCAGGCTGACATGGAGACATGGGGCAGGACACTCCCTTCGATGTCAGAAATCCAACAGGAAATCCTTGAGGAGCCCCTGAAGAGAAAAGTCAGCTTTTCCCAGACAGAAGAGAAGAACTTTTCAAGGTGTCCTTTAGGCTTCACAGCACACAACGAGATTGAGCTGCGCCTGGCCCCCCAGAGTAAACCACCAGTCTGTATTTTTTTCTTTCCTTACACATAAATGGGCAGGAGCTACCCACTCACTCTTCTCCAGGGGAGCCAGAGGAGCCTTCATAAGCCTGCTCCTCGGAAAATCCTGCAGCACGGGGGAGAGGTGCATTGGAGCCAATGCAGAGCACTGTTAAAGGCAACACAATGCCACACATCCCGCACAGCAATGAGCAACACAGGGCGCTGCAGTGCGACACAGCGCCATGCCACCCAGCACACGCAGTGCCATGCAGTGCGACACAGCGCCATGCCACCCAGCACACAGTGCAAAACAGCAAGCTCAGCTACACATAGTGAAATGCAGTACCATGCCACCCAGCACGTGCAGTGCCACGCAGTGTGATGCAGCAAGCTCAGCATTACGCAGTGCAACAGAACACCAGGCCACCCAGCACCTGCAGTGCACCACAGCAAGCTCAGCACCTTGCAGGGCAACTCAGCACCATGCAGTGCAGCACAGCACCATGCCACCCACAGAGCATGCATGGGGTACTTGGAGCTAGGGTTAGTATGGAGAGGGCACCCCACTCATTAGGTATTTTTGGGTGGTTGACAGCAAGAAGTGATTTAATTCTTGCAACAGAGCAGCCGAGGCATTTGAATAGTGCAGGTTCAATCAAGGCCAGTCCAGTCAATTGCACGACCAATTGTTTTGAATTCTGGGCCATGGCTGAGCTCTCCACTCGTAGCAGAGTGCAGACCAGCAGCACAGCATCATGACAGACCTCCCCATCACAGCTGGGTCACAGGCAACCAGACCTAGTAGTCAGAGCCAGCAGGGCCAGCCCACAACATTTTGGCACCTGAGGTGGGGAGCTCAAATGATGCCCCCATGCCTGCTCGCTTGCGCCAAAAAACTTTGAAAAGTCTCAATTCTGCCTTAGAATGATAGAATATCAGGGTTGGAAGGGACCTCAGGAGATCTAGTCCAACCCCCTGCTCAAAGCAGGATCAATCCCCAATTTGTGCCCCAGATCCCTAAATGGTCCCCTCAAGGATTGAACTCACAACCCTGGGTTTAGCAGGCCAAAGCTCAAAACCACTGAGCTATCCCTCCCTCTTCCTGTTTTACTCCTCTCCTGATACTGCTCTGCTATCTACCCCAATAAAGGAGAACTAACAACTTAAAATGCCTTGTTCAAAAATTTTTTTTCTTAACTTTCAAATGCCTGAAAAGCAAATGTAAATTTTTCTATCTGCATAGTAAACACTGGCATTTTTCATCTGTTTGAATAATCAAAGTGGTGCTTTCCATGCCTTCTTGGTTGCAAAGATTTGAACTGCTTCCTGCTGAAGGTCCACAGTCTGGGCCAGCTCATGCTGTATTGAGATGATTGCAAGGCCGACCAGCCTCTCCTGTGTCATTGTGGAGCATAGATTTATTTTTATTAACTTTACCTTGGAGAAGCTGCGTTCTCCACTGGCAACTGTTACAGCAAGTGTTAGAAGTATGCGCAGTGCAACAAAAGCATTTGGAAAGAGGGTGATCATCTTATTTGTGAACATATATTTGAGAACAGCCTTTGGAGTTGATCCTGCTGAAATGTATCCTGGAAGTTCATCACCTAAATCACTCTCATCAATATTGCGTATGTCATCATGTGTCAACACTGTCTCTAATGCCCTGCATTGCTGGTGTAGGTCTTCTTCAGGTATAGTGAGGAGTTTTGGAATATCATACAACATCCCAAATATACTGCTGTGTTCCTTGAGCTGCATGAAATGTTCTTCAACTGACTGTATTGCACAATCTAGCAGCTGGTTAAAGAATTCAACATTGAATTGTTGTTTGGGGTCTCTTATGGGATTATCCCATGCCTCGTAATCAAAATGTCTTCTTTGGTGACTCCTGTATTCTTGAATGGCTGGGAAAATAGCTTCAGTGTGAAATTCCTCTGCCAACTTCTGTGCACTCTTCAGAATGTTTTGAAATCCCTCATCTGATCGGTAAGACTGTAGGTATGACTTTGATTTGTCCAGTTGTTCTATTGCTCCAGATATATCAGGGTCAACACCTTGGAGTCTCTTGCTTACAACAACATTTATTTCAAACAGTATGTCATGCCACAACACTAAGCCAAACAGAAGTTTGAAGTTATATAGTTTCTGGTGATTCCATTTCCCTCTGCCACTGTTCTCCCACGAACAGTTCCTGTCATAGCATTATCCTCCATAATGGCAACTATGGCATCATCTATCTTCCCAATTTGGTGTTTGATAGACTTTATCACCTCCACTCGACTTTCCCATTGTATGGCACTCAGTGGTTTCAGTGTCAGAGAGGATGTTCCCCGCTGTTCCTTCAAAATTTGCCATCGATGAGTTGATGCAGAGAAAAATACATCAGTGCTTTGAATTACATTAAAAAACTCATTTGAGCATAAGCTTCCGATGAAGTGAGCTGTAGCTCACGAAAGCTTATGCTCAAATAAATTTGTTAGTCTCTAAGGTGCCACAAGTACTCCGTTTCTTTTTGCGAATACAGACTAACACAGCTGCTACTCTGAAACCTGTCATTAAAAAATTCAGCAGCCTCTCTAGAAGCCGATGCTGCATCACTGACCACCAAGTTCAATGAATGAGAACTGCATGGGACAAAAAAAAGCTCAAGGGTTTAACTCTTGGATATGTGTCTGCACTGCTCTGTTCTTTCCTCTCATGTTGGCACCATTATCGTAGCCCTGACCTCTCCTGTCAGCTATCACAATTCCCGTATCTTCCAGCATTTTAAGAAGCACATTTGTCATACCAGCTCCTGTAGTATCATCAATGTCAATACATTCTAGAAAATGCTCTATGACAGTCACCATTGCAGGGACATTTTCACTAGGTTCTGTTGTTGTTACAAAACGCATCATTAAAGTCATTTGTTCCATATGGCTGATGTCAGGTGTGCAGTCCAGAATAACAGAGTAATATCTTGCTGACTTCAGATCTGCCACAATCTTCTGTTTGACTTTTGTTGCCAGTAACTGTATGATCTCATTTTGAATGTTTTTTCTAAGTAGTGGTGTGTGCACATTTCTTGGGTGGTGACTCTTCTTAGATGCTCCTGGAGAACAGCATCAAACTCAGCCATCAGCTCCACAGCTTTAAGGAAGTTTCCATTGTTTAGCATGTACAGCTGATCTGAAGTGCCACACAGGGCTAGGTTTTGGGTAGCAAGCATTCTCACAATGGCAGTTAGCGTTTTCAGAACATTTTGCCAGTAAAGAGACCCTGACGCAATCTTCTCTTGATGCCGATCTATGGTGGCCTTTAACCTTAGTCTCATCTCAAGCTCTTTCCACCTATGGAATGCTCTCTGGTGATTTGATGCTTTCTCATGGCATGCCAGATTTCTAGCCAGGTTTTTCCAGTCCTTTGTTCCTGTAGAACCCAATGTGGCTGGAACATTAGTCTGGAAGAGTTTGCAACAAAAACAGTATGCAGCATTCTGGGTTTTTGAGTACATAAGCCAGGCCTCTCCACTTTGTCACCATGGGGTATTTCACACCAATAATGTGTTGGATGGAAACTTCTATTGTCATTGTCTTTGGGGAACATGAAGTTTTTCACTTGCTGTGGCCCATGCAGTACAAGGAAGTCCCTTAGGCTACTGCTCAAGTGGGTCCACAGTTCTGGATCTAGACTTTAGGAACTAAACTCAGCAGCAGCTGTTTCTTGCGCTTCCACCACACTCTCTGATCTACATTTTTCTTCAGGAATGTGCATGGTTACATCCATTTGAGATGGAGATATGGATGCTGCAGTAGCTGCCAGGTCACCTGCACTCTGACTTACTGGAAGATCAGGCATCTCCTCACCACTCACATCCTCACTGGGGCTGGAATGCTCACCAGGAACATTTGTGTCTATGTATCTCAGGAGAGCTCCTTCCTGATTAGATAGAAAAGCTTCCTTTGCTTTCTTTCTTTTTCTGAATGCTGCCCCAGAGGGGTGTTTTCTTCTTCCACTCATGACTGCTGTTCTGGGCCAGCTATAGCGGCTCTCAACACTCAGTTGAAGGGGACAAATAAGCAGGCTGGCAGTAGGGCCTGAGTGAGGGAAGAGATCAGCGTCTTAAGGGTCTAACTGGCTCCTAGTACTTCAGTTGACTGCCTGTTCTCCTCAAGTGGGTTCAGGGAAGCAGCAGGAAATAGGCAGCTCCCTGAGGAGCTGGGGTTAATCAGTCCAGGCTCCTGGGGGGGCTAGAGAGGTACATAAGAGGCTCCTCTTCCTCTCTCTCCCTGCAGCTCCTGCTGCTTTCTGTTATTCCCCCTCACCTTTTCTCCTGCCTGCCTGTTATGTCTCTTGTGCCCTCCTTCCTCCAGCACAGCTCTCCACCATCTCTGTGCATCTCGAGCAGAGAGAATCCAGATGCACCAGCAGCAGACAATTGTCCATACTCTGGGTCCTAGTGGTCCTCCCCGCACAGTCTGGCACCTGAGGCGGCCTCCTCAGTTCCCCTCATGGTAAGGCCAGCCCTGAGAGCCAGAGGCCAGTCACAAGACAGGAGTAGGCTGGGTCAGAGGCTGGAGATGAACTGGAGGTCAGAGGCCAGGAGTCACACTTGGCTGGAATGCCAGGAGACCAAGCTGGGGAAGCAGGAGCGGGTAGTAGGTAGCAGGAGGTACAAGGCACACAGCCCAGAGCAGGGTGCAGCCCAGTTGTTTGGACAGTTTCCTGCTCCTGCTGAAGTAGGGACAGTCAGTTGCTCTGGGACTCTGCCCATCAGATCTCAGGACAGAGGCTCACACTGGCTGGGCTTCACGGGTACGCTAGCACCAGCAGACTGCCAAGTGGTGGGTTGGAGCGGGGCTGCTCCCGTGACCAGGCCTCGGTTTGAGACCTGGGCGCTGTGACACCCCTCCCTGCTGTGCAGCTCTGCATCCTGGGCACACTGAACGTGCATCTGCCAGGCATCCTGCAATAGTGTTGAGAATAGGTTTGCTCCATCTGCATGGGCAGCTGAACTGTTCTGAGGGATCAGGGCCCCTTGGTGACAGCCGTGCTCAGCCAGGGCTTTTCCTGGAAGCACTGAGGCACAGCAGAGCTGAGAGCTTCTCATGGTTAGAAATTACCAGCTTATTGCTCAGAGCAGGGGACGGGGTCTGAACTGGTCTAAGTCCCTCCCAGGCCCCTTTGCTAATGAGGTTTGTTAATAGCTCCCTTCCAGATGGCAGTCTGCTATCTTAAGGACTAGTGCTGCCTGGCTGTAGGGAAGGCGGCTGTGAGGATGGGGAGGAGCCAGTTCCAGGGATCCCAGATTTCTCAGAACCTTACAGATCAGTCTTGGGACTGGGCCCAACACAGCATTGATCCCAATTATGCACCAGTTCCTTCTAGCCATGGGCTAAGGGGAGAAGTCCATGCTGACCTGATCAGATGAATCAGCAGCATCTAATACCAGGAAGCAGCAGGTATTGTGGGTTCCTCTGTGGGTTCCTGCCAGGCTGGGTGGAAGGAGCACTAGTTCTAGGACGCAGTGCAAGACACACTGGTTCAAACGCAAACAAGAAGATCATTCTATGGAATTAACGATCTTTAACGTGGTCAGTATTTATCTGGCCACAGCTCTGGTAGCCAATGGAGTAGACTGATAGATGCACTCTGTGTGGCTCCCACTTCAGACAGCATCTGCTTCCTCAGAGTTATGGCTATTTGGGGCTTCAGTTATGTCGCTTGGGTTCAGGGCTCAGATTTTCATGGTCAATGTCCAGATCCAGGTTTCCTTCTCCATGTTTCTCCACTTTCAGGTTTCAGGCTACTTGACTGACCTCTCTCATGGGACATCCCAGGGTCTTTCATTGCTCATTGTGGCTAATGCAGAAGTGGGGTCTGTTCTGTTTTGTGCAGCAATCTCCCCGCTCATTGTGACACAGCTGCCTCTCCTGCTTTGTTTAAATTTAGCTGGATGGGGCTCGATTGATCTTCACTACCTCCCCAGACACCAGTGGAGTCACACCGGCTTAAAACTGAAGTAAGAGTGGTGGATCTGGTACACAACATTTCTCTGTTCTAACCCCCCCCAAAGCAGACCAGCTAGCCTGGCTGTAAAGCCCCACAAACTGAAGTGTGTTGTGATAATTGGGCCTACAAATTTACCCTGATTATGAGTTTATCTGTAAGAAGTGAGTGAAAGTTCATAAGATGTCACAACAACAACAAATGGATGGGGGAACTAGGGGCAAGAAAACCAGAGAAAGAAACTGGATTAGTCTAAACCAGAAAACCCACACTGAAATAATCCCAGGACTGTTAAAATGAAAATTATGCTTGTTAAAAAAAGATGTAGAGCTCCAAGTTAATGAACCAAAACTGGTGTGTCGTGTATTATGTCTAACAGGTGGACAAAATAACAATGGGCTGTTCCACCTGCCACTCCCTTTGTGGGTCCTTAAAGAAAGAGACTGGGGCGGGGGGGAGGAGAAGAGACAGAAAGCACAGACTGGAGCAAGCTTCACCATCCTGGCTGCCAGACGACATCGCCACCTTTACCCGCTTCAGGTGAAGCCCAACCACCACTTGGGGTGAAACAGAATTGGACTTTAACAACAGCAGCTCTAGCCCATCTCAGCTATCTTTCTCTTTCCCCCAAAGGACAGTATAACAGGATGCACGCCGTGCCCCTTTGGTTCAGCCTTTCTCCCCCTCTTCTCAGAGACTCAGGGATACTTCAGGCTGGTGCAACACCCGTGCTCTTTATTTATGATCCAGTCCCCACCACCAGTTTCCAACTATAGACAGGCTTTTTACAACAGCTTGTCACAGACCTGGCTAGCAACAAACTAGGAGACTCCCACCTTCCGCCAGGCCGGGCCTCTGCCCCCCTTGCTTTCACTTCTTCCCAGCCTTATAGCTCCTGCTAAGGAGGCTGGCAGGTGTGGTCAGTTACCAGGCAAGCATCAGGCTAGTTACCCAGCCCCAATCCAAACCCCCTGATTGGGGCTAGAGGGCAGGAGCTGATTAAGGCTTCTCTAGCAGCACCCTGCCACACGCCTCCCACCTTAAGTCACTCCCAGGGCAGGCCTGGTCCGTCCCCTTCTCCCCCTGCCTGGGAGGCTGCTCTGGGGAGGCCCTCCTGCCCACTGGGTGGTCCCTGGGGTCCTCCGCACAGGGTTGGTCCATCCCCCAGCCACAAAAGGTGCACTGGGTCAGGGGCAGACTGCCCTAGAGGTCTACTGCTACCCACATGTTCTCAACCAGTCACAGCCTCATGGTCGCCCTCCCGGCAGCTCCCCCTTTTTGGCCAGCAGGGGAGCCGGGTGGGTCTGTACCTCGCCCTGGTTTCCCAGGGCCACAGGTGCAGTTACCTAGCCCAGAGAGGTCTGGCTCTTCCTGCCTGGAGCCTCCATCTTCAGGCATTCCTTGGGGCCCTCCCTCCTCTCGGCCTTGGGCCCTTTATTCTGGGGTTCTATAACAGGACCCTCCTTTGGTCCCTCACTCCCTACTTCTCTCCCGCCTTCACTTTGGCTCTGTTGTCTAGGGTCTCTCTCTCCTGGGGACCTGGGTCCTCTCCTGCCCTGGGGCTGCCAGGCATAGGGGTCTCCCCTCCCTTCTTGCCAGGAGGTCCCTTCTCACAGCCTTCTTTCCCCTGTGGGACTGGGCCCCAATCTGTCCCCAATAGCACAAGGTACAGCAACCCCTCTGCCACCCCCACCTGTTGCCGATCTTCAGAGGCACCTGAGCCATGGAGCAGGGCCTCCAATCCCTGTGGATGCACTCAAGCCTCATTCTTGCCCCAGGGATAAACCACTGGGGCTTCACCAGCCTCTCTGAATGCGGGAGCGGGCCTAGGCTGTGTCCACTAAGCCCCTCTGGGGCTTCCTACTCACCTGCACGGTGATGGTGGCCAGTCCTCTCCCCTGCTTCCCCCCTCCACCATTCATCCAACCACAAAACTCAGCTAGCCCACACTCCATTCCTGGGCATCTCTGCATTTGTATCCTGGCCACCCGCATTGCCAGCAGACCAACAGTCCCGGGCAGCTAGGGGTTCCCTTGTTCTCCTCCTCTCTTTTCTACGGGTTTCTCCCAGGGGTGGGGGATTCTTGGGGTTTCTTCCCCCATTCCAGGACCCTCCTTTCAAGGAACATCTGCCTCTGCGTATTCCTTGGTCAATTTTACAGCAGCCTCTACTGTATTTGGCTGGTGCTGCCAGACCCAAACTCAAACGTTTTTCGGGAGTCCCTGCACAAATTGGTCCAGGATCACCCTGTCCATAATCTCTCCCACCGTCTGGGTGTCCAGCCTCAATCACTGAGTGGCCCAGTCCATGAGCTTCTGGGCAAAAGTTTGGGGCCACAAACCCCCTGTCCACCAGGCCACCCAAAACTTCCATCTGTATTTTTCTGCAGACAGCCCCGGCAGCCTACGATGGCCGCCTTCACCGTCTCATAATCTTTGGCCTCTGCATCAGTTAAGGCTGCACAGGCAGCCTGCGCTTCGCCGGCCAGAGAGTGGGCCAGTCGCAGGGCCCCGGTCACCTTCTCCCATCCGGCGCCCATGGCCACTCGCTCAAGCGTACACAGGAAGGCGTCGGGGTCATCGTCAGGGCCCATTTTACAAAGTCCCAGTCCTGCCGTGTGGCTGCCCCCACCGCCCAGGGGACTCACCCATCAGTGCAGGAGCTGCTGCTGTACACTGGCCTGCTCCCTGATGAAGTCCTGGAGGGTCTTCTGTTGGTCAGCCTGCCAGGCAAGTAAGGCCTGCCGCTCCGCCTGATGGGACTGCTGGAAGGCTTGCAAGGCTTTCTGCAGCTCCTCTTGCTGTTTAGCTAGCCACTGCATGGTTCTCTCCATCCTCGGGTAGCCACGCCCTGGCGGTGGCTTTGGATCCTGAACAAGCCCCCACATGTAATGGGGTGCATGCCATGCCCCTTCAGTTAGGCCCTTCTCCCCCTCTTCTCAGACACTCAGGGACACTTCTGGGTGGTGCAACACCCGTACTCTTTATTTGTGATCCAGACCCCACCACCAGTTTCCAGCTATAGACAGGCTTTTTACAACTGCTTGGCCTGTCACAGACCTGACCAGCAGGGGCTCCCCTCCTGGTTTCCACCCCCTTGCTCTCACTTCCTCCCAGCCTTATAGCTCTTGCTAACAAGGCTGGAGGGTGTGGTCAGTTACCAGGCATGTAACAGGCAATCTACCCAGCCCCAATCCAATCCCTCTCATTGGGTCTGGAGTAGCAGGAGCTAATTAAGGCCTCTCTAGCAGCACCCTGCCAGACAGTTATCCCCAGCTTTGATGCCATCCAAGAGAAGAAACTGTGAAACAAGGGTGTTTTCCTTCTAAAAACTAAAAACCCCAGCAAAAGGGAACAAGGGCTGTTGTTACAATGAAAGCCTGACTTACTACTTTCCCTTTCCAATGCTTTAACTGTTTCTCCTTCTTTTCTGTATCTTTAATAAAAGGTGAAAAGGCTGTTTAATAGGGTGTTTGCCACGGTACTAAGCAGGCTGAGGTCTCTGTATGCCACCCAGACTTTCTTTAACATGTTAATGTTGGACGGTGATTGGGTTATGTTAACACCTTTGGCCCGTTTATTCCATCTAAATTAATACAGTAGGTGAGAGGGTTTGTGTGTGGATGGGAGGGGGCTTCAGGACAACACATGGATGAGAGCCCAGGCTGGCTCTGCAGTGAAGACAGACCAAGAGAACAACTTTGCCATGTTTTTTTTTTGCTTCTGCTTCTAGCCATCAAGCTCAGAACTTGTGTCTCCTTAGGAAGTGAGAGCTGTTTAAAGCAGTCTCAGGGAGCAGGCTCTCCCCAAGAATCTGCAGATCTTCCAAAGGCTCCTGGGTTCCAGGGACACTGTCTCTCAGGTGATGGAGCAACGACCTTCTCACCTAATGGATGGGGCATAGCAGCACAGAGTCATGCTAAGGATGCATCTGTGTGCGGGAGTGCCACACCTGATCCTAGGGAATCTAAGGCAAAGAGATGCCCTCTGGCCCACAGAGAGACCAGGGACCCAAGGCCTGGGGGCAGGGGCTACACACTGAATGGGAAAGGGAGAGAAAGATGGGTAGAAAACCAGGTGAAAGGCAAGAAGAGGGCAAGAAAAGAAGCAAAAGCTGCAGAGGATCCTGCTTCACTGAGATTTTTAGTGTGTTTCTCTCTCTTGTAACAGCCTGCCCGTCACACAGAAATGTGACTGTATCTTTAAGGTGTGAGTGAGGGGAAAAGGAAGGCACTCTCAGGCGCAGCAGTGGGGCAGTGCCTGTGTCGGAGAAACCCCTGAGCTTTTTACTCTGTTGTGCCAGCAGTAGCGTGTAAAGTGCTGCCTGTGTGTCAAGTGTTCCCCTGGGCCCTGGGATCACTGCTTCTCGCTCCCCCTCCCCTTCCTTTCCTCCTCTCAGACTGGAGTTCAAGGTACAGTGGCAGAAAGGAGCTTAGAAATGGTAGCCAGGCACGCAGCTAGCAGGGAGGCAGGAGAGGGGGTGCTGCTGCGGCTACTAAAAGGGACAGCAAGGGACTCTGCCGCAGTGGAGAAGAGCCGGGTATCTGGGAGCATCCCATCGTTGGGGCAGATTGGCCCGTGCACGTTCGGTGCAATAGCAACATGCTGGCTGCTAACCTAATAACACTGGGACTGGGCCACCTGGCAGCTTTTCTTAATTATCAGTCACAAGAGGAGCTTGGCCGTGAGGGAGGGGAAGCACCCTGAGAACATGGCCTGGGGGATCTGTCACGGAGTCCCCGGGCGATGCTCTGGAACTGCTCCCTACAAAGCCAGGCAGGACTCTGGGGGAGTCTCCTCTCTGGGAGCAGCCTGTCTTCAAGACACACAGCTCACCCGGCTTCCCCCTTCCTGGGTCTGACCTCGGAGCATTCAGCATCCTCTGCCCCTCCGTGCGCTTCCCACAGCCAGTCCATCCAGGAGGGGTCCTGGGGAAGCCAGAGGGTCCTGCCCCCCAACTTCACAGTCAGACGTGACTCTCAGCCAGTCGGTAAAACAGGTTTATTAGACAACAGGAACATGGTCTAAAACAGAGCCTGTAGGTACAGAGAACAGGACCCCTCAGCTGGGTCCATGGGGAGGGGGACAGTGAGCCAGACAACCATGTCTGCACTTCACTCCATGTCCCCAGCCAGCCCCAACCTGAAACCCCCTCCAACCCCTCCTCCTCTGGGCTTTGTCCCTTTCTGGCCAGGAGGTCACCTGATTCCTTTGTTCTCCAACCCTTTAGCTCTCACCTTGCAGGGGGGAAGGGCTCAGGCCATCAGTTGCCAGGAAACAAGGTGTTGACCATTCTGTGTGTCCAGACCCCTGCACACACCTGCCCTCTAAGGCTTTGCAAGGATCATACACCTTTTTCCCACCAACCAGATACTTAAGAATTGCATAGGGGAAACTGAGGCACCCCCAAAATATTCAGAGGAAACATTAAGAACAGTCCCACTTCATCACAGGATCCACCTCTATTTACGAGAGAGAATCAGAGTGAGCCAGATCCAGAGCCGGTGTAAATCAGGGTAACTCCTGTGAAGTCAGTGGAGCTATGCTAATTTACACCAGGATATAGCCCACTATTGCTACCCTTAGTCACCCATGTGACTCTTGTAATATTGGGCACCTCTCTGCCACGCAGATTCCTCTAGCACCGTCTGTGCATAGGGAATTTGTTCCTCCACAACTGACTGTAGAGTTAAGTATAACGAGGCAGATTAATACTGGACGTTTGCAGGCGTGTATAAGCCACGTTAATCTGCAGCTATGTTAGCTTCATAGTAAATAGCTTTGTGCCTTGAATTGCACCTAAAAGGACTGTGCACTACATGGGTGTGCTAGTAAATTAGCTTGATAGTTAACTGCATTATCTCCTGAATTACATGTCAGGAAGGCTGGGCCACCTGCTGAAAATAAATTGTCCCATACACAGCTGCTGACAAAATGACTGAAATATATCCCCTAGAGTGACGAGAACGCTTCACAAGGAAAGCCTTAGTCTGTAAGGATAGACTGGGCCATTGAGACAATGAAAGGAGTGTGAGCAGACCTCACAGAATAAAAATATATTTACAGGGGCATATCTGAGACTGTCAAAAACTCTATGATATTATGTTGTGCTGTCTGGGAAATAATAGGTACTCGTAATGAATGACAGAACAGTATGTCATGTATGCAAAAGGCAGAGTTAAGGTTATTCAGGCAAGGTTAACTTTTGGTTTTTCCTGATTTTTAAGTGCTTGACTATACAATCTTAATGTAATTTTCTGAGGGACTCTCTTGTGCCTTGGACCTAGGAAATTCATACAACTGTGAAACCTTAGAATTTTGAACTGGCAAAAGCATATAGGTACAGCCACATGCGCACATACACGTACATACATGTATGCACATACACATGTACTCACAGGGGAAGATCTTATCCATTGGTGTTCCCTTGTGGAAAGCCAGAAAGTTCCTCCCATCCTGCTGCTACCCCGACCCTGCATAATATCACCAGTCCCTGCTGGTTGGTCTATAGTGAAATCCCCATAAACCTCATATCAGCCAAACATAGAGACAGCCTAAGGACAATGAATATTTTGCACTAAGGAGCATATTTCCTAGATCTTCTAGTCTCACCTGGCATTGGTGAACATGAACTGAAATAAAACTGGACTGAACCTGAGTGGCAGAGGAGAGCAGAAAAGAGCATAACAAGAAAGGCAATGAAACCTCTACCTCTCCTATGGTTTGAGTGCTTCATGGCTCCATCCGTTGCGCTCTTCGGTCTCCACTGTTCTTTCCCTTCAGCTGTCTAAGTGTTGCTTCAGACTGGGGCATCCCTTCCTTGTGGCTGATATCTGGCTCTGCAGCTCAGTTGATCCATTTTACAATCTCTCCGTCTTCCTGGACTCAATTTCTGGCTGCATCCTGCCCTCCTTCTGGGTAAAATACTTCCCTGGTGCCCATCTCTGAACCACCATACCCTTTACATGGTCCATAAAGCACTGTGATGCCCAAAAAAGGTACAATGGACAAATGGCACCTTTGGACTCACCAGATTTGCTCTGTGGTTATATTCACAGTCAGATCCACTTACCTTGCTGAGAATTTCCTCCTCCTGTCAGCCCTGTAGAGAAGGCAGCTCTACGAGAGGGAACTGGAGTCTATTTGAGCTCTTGCTCTATCAAACAGAATTGTTTACAAGGTTCTGATTGTAGAATCATTCTTGCTAGCCAAGCCTGAACTAACCCAGCTTAACTCTCAATCCTCAGGTTGAATTTGTAGGCTTGGCACTTTAGGAAAAGCACCTATGAACTGACTAAGACAAAAACCACTCCCTCATTCCATAAGAACTAGGCATAGCCAGTCCAAGTCTTCATTTCCTCTGATTTGTTACTAATGAATCCTCTTTCCCTATACCACCGAGTGGCTTATTCACAAGCCGACCCTGACTTCAGAGAAGGCATTTATTAGTTACATACATTTGTCAATTCAGTTCCTGCCTCGAGCCTGCTTCCAAGCTGTTCACTTTGACTGTTCACATTGTGATTTGTCGCGTGATCTTGTTACTGCTCCCCCATCCGATGACTGAACATTATTAAATGGGAGAATGAAGAAGAAAAAACTTTCGTCTTGACTGTGCGACTGAATCCTGAGTTGGGTTTCAGGGGTATTACCACCAACACCCGCTGGAACCTGGATATTTGCAAACAACTCCTCCTATGATTCCATAGATAGTAGCAGAGCACACTCAGGGCTTTGCTGGCAGTAGTGTTAGTGAGGATGGCTTTCTGCCATCCTGTGCCCTCTAACATGACGTGTTAGTGTCCTCTGCAAAGCTAGGGGACTGGGCCCCATGCTTGATGAGGAGTGTCCTTTCCCATCCTCTGTGCATCTGCCTTCCCCAGTTCCAGGACAGGGCCAGCCTCTCTCCTTCCCCTTCCCCTGCCCCTACTGAAATGCTTCTTCATGCCTGAACCGGTCCTGTGAGTGCTGCCCTTTGATCTCCCAGACTCCCGACCAACAGATCACTTTTCCCATGTTACATTTACCAACAAAGGTTTCTGGCTGGAAAAGCAGCAAAAGAAGCACTATCTTCCAGCTGAGACTATTTGAGGGAAATGCCAGCATTGGAGCTGGTGAAAGGCTGGTGTCAGAGATAGCTTTGGGGTACGGTCAGCCATGGAAGACTATGCCTTCTTCCAGCAATGGAGCAGCCTTCTGCTCTACAAGCATCAGTGTGGAATGTGCCATGTGCCTGTGAGTGACAGATCAGTGGCAGGCGCATGGAGCTGCCCCCAAGCAGGGGATCAGGGAATGCTGGAAGGGGTCAAGGAGTCTGTCAAGGCAGCAGGCAAGGTGTGGACAGTTGCACGGAGCAGCAGGCTGGGAGCAGCAGCAGGCAATGAGTGGTTAATCAGCCGTCTGCTTCCGTGACTGAACTTGTTATTTGCAGCAAAGAGCTCCAGAGAAGAGCAATCCCCTCTCTCATGAAAGAAACATCAGTGCTAATTGAATCAGGATCCATCCCAGCAGCATGCGACATGGCACCGTGCCTCATTCATATTTCATCCTGCACTCCACTTCAACAAAACCAGCCCAGAGAGTCAGAGTGATGGGGGATCCTCTGCCTGGGGGACTGGGGCAGGGCCAGATAAGAGAGCTACATGTGGATGCGAGCCAGACTCTCAGACAGAGGGGAGAGATGGAGGAGCACAGCCTAGGGCAGTGGAATCTGATTGCCTGGATTGTGTTTTGTGCAAACATAAGAGGTTTCTTAATGGCTTGTGCCTCTCCGCCCTCACCGTCCCCAACCCTTTCCACTGACGGCCCCTGAAAGGTTTCTCAGCAGGTTGCTGTGAGTCAGCAGCACATCACTGCCTCCCATAGCAAACAACACAGCCCCTCTTCCCGCCACCCCCCTCACCCTCAGCTTCTCCTAGCTAGCAATGGCTCCAACGGCCCAGACTAGAGCTGGGAGGGGGAAATGCCACAGGCATCACAGGTTCTATAGCATAGGGCTTCATGAGTTCCTTGCATTGGTCTTCATCGCAGAGGATGTGGGGGAGACACAGCTGAAGTACTGTCCTGTCCTGATGTGTTAGTAGAAGAGGTTTGGGAACAAGCCTCTGTATCAGATGATCGGAAGGTAGCTAAAGTAACACCATTTTTTAAAAAAATGGCTCCAGGGGCGATCCTGGCAATTACAGGCTGTTAATCCTAATTTCAGGCAAATTGGTAAAAAACTATAGTAAAGAATAGAATTATCAGACAGATAGATGAACACTATTTAGTGGGGAAGAGTCAACATGGCTTTTGTAAAGGGAAATCATGCCTCTCCAATCTATTAGAATTCTTTGACAAGCATGTGGATAAGAGTGATCCAGCTGATATAGGGTACTTGGATTTTCAGAAAGCATTTCACAAGGTCCTTCACCAGAGGCTCTCAAGGAAACTAAGTAGTGATGAGGTAAGAGGGAAGGTCCTCACATGGATCAGTAACTGGTTAAATGATAGAAACAAAGGGTAGGAATAAATGGTCAGTTTTCACAATGGAGAGAGGTAAGCAGCAGGGTCCCCTGAGGATCTGTACTGGGATGTGTGCTGTTCAACATATTCATCAATGATCTGGAGAAAGGAATGAACAGTGAGGTGGCAAAGTTTGCAGAGGACACAAAATTGTTCAAGATTGCAGTCAACTTTGGCCTTAGCTCAGAGTTACAAAGGAATCTCACAAAACTGGGTGACTGGGCAACAAAATGACAGATGAAATTAAATATTGATAAGTGCAAAGTAATGTACATTGGAAAAAATAATCTCAACTACACATATATAAAGATGGGTTTTAAATGAGCTGTCACCACTCAAGAAAGAGATCTTGGAGTCATTATGGATAGTTCTTTGAAAACTTAAGCTCAATGCTCAGCAGCTGTCAAAAAAGCTAACAGAATGTTAGGAAACACTAGGAAAGGGATAGAAAATAAAACAGAAAATATCATAATGTCACTATATAAATACCTGGAGAGAGGTAAGCAGCAGGGTCCCCTGAGGATCTGTACTGGGATGTGTGCTGTTCAACATATTCATCAATGATCTGGAGAAGGGAATGAACAGCGAGGTGGCAAAAGCATGTAGTGGAACTGGAAAAGGTTCAAAGAAGGGCAGCAAAGATGATCAAAGGTTTAGAATGGCTGCCACACAAGGAGAGACTAAAAAGACCGAGACTGTTCAGCTTAGAAGAGAGAGGGTAAGAGGGGATATGAAAAAGGTCTATAAAAGCAGACTGGTGTGGAGAAAGTGAAGTTAAAGCTTTGTGAGAAATGGCCCTGTGACATGTCAGCAACACTCTTCCACAGGCCAGGCTTCCAGGTGGAAGGCTGACAGGTTAATTATCCCAAGGTCCTCTCTGAGATATGGGTAATTATGAGTCGATCACGCTCCATGGCCTGTCTTACTGGGCTACATAGTTGTGACTCAGGAGCAGTACAGAGTTAGTGTGATGAAGAGGACAACTGAGGCTTCTTAAAGGTCCAGCTGCAGGCTAAGGTGACAGTGAAAGATCAGTGGAGTGGCAGAAGCTGGTCCCAGCTCAACTACTATACATGGATTCCTGTGACACCAGGCTAAAACCGGAGTGGAGATGCTTCCAATTTATGAGGGGTGTAAATGTGATCAGGATCTGGCCCACAGAGTGGGAACATTCCTTCCTGTGGGGGGCTTCTAGCTGGTGTGGGAAGCCCCTTTACTGGGCCTTGACTGGAGACTCTGTTACAAGTGGCTCTCTCCCCTTCTGACATGCCATAGAGGTACTAAATACTGAGGTGACTATGCAGACCTGGTGAAAAGGACCCTCTGATTGGGGGGTTCCCAGCTGCTCCAGCCCCAGTGTCTCCATACTGGAGGTGCTGTCCACAATGGTGTATGGGGAGCTCCCAGCGACTCCAGCCTCAGCTTCTTGCAGGAGGGGGCATTGCAGGGAATGGGGGGGGGGGTTGGGATAGGGTACTGGCACTCACAGTCATTCCTGGGGGAGTGCTGCAGGGACCAGTGGGGGAGCCCTTGCATTAGGGGATCAGACAGCTACTCCATTCCCTGCTCTCCAAGCTGTCATAGCAGCCCAATATCAGGCAGCCCTCTCTGCCCCCCTCCACCCACCTGCCCAAAGCACTGCTGGGCTCTCCTGCATCCCCCTGAGCTGCTCACAGTGAGGATTCCTCTGGAGTGACTCCTGGCTGCGGGGCCCCCTCTCCAGCTGACCCACTTACACCCTGGAGGGACAGCCAGGGAGTGGAGCAGGGAGGATGTGCAGGGAAAAGGTGGCAAGCAAGCCACCTGCCCTTGCTTCTGGCACTCAGCTGCCACAGCCCTTGTCCTATGCCCCCCCACACCTATCCCAGGCAATCCACACCCAAACAGATCCCACCCCTGCTACTCTAACCATCTCCACAGCCACCCCACACATTGCCCCTCTCATGCTCAGCTGCTCAGGGATTCACCCATCTATCCCATCACCACCCCTGTACCCAGGGATCCCGTCACCTGTCCTGCAGGGTGGTCCCGCCTCCTGCTAGTGGGCAGTACAGGAGCCAATAGGCTCCCCCTCATCTTCCAGGGCACATGTGGTCCCATGGATGCGGGTGGGTCAGCTAGTTCCTTCCCGTCTGCTCTGCTCCTGAGAATCAGCGACTGGATCTCGTGTGACCAGCGTCACACATGGAGCCACACAGCTCGGCAGCTCTGCAGGGAGTGGGGTGGGTGTGCGGCTGTGGGGAACTCACAGCTGTGCCAATCCTGGCCTCTCCCAGCAAGGGGTGCTGCAGGGAGCAGGACAGGAGGGCTGGCTGTTGGGAGAGTCCCAGCCTTTCCCAGTAAGACTGTACAGAGGGGAAGAACTATGCCAGGTTCAGCATCTCCTAGCAGGGGGCACGGTAGGAAATTTCCCAGGAGCAAACCCTGGTTGCTGTCAGGCGGAGCAGTGCACTGGGGTAGCGGGGGCTGGCTGGGAGGTGTGGTGGAACCAGACCCCACGCACTTTCACTCTCTGTCCAGCAATGATGCGCCAGGCAAGTCACAGGCAGGAAGGTGCCAGGATCTGGTCCCACCTTGTTGCTGCAAGGAACCAGTACAGGGAGCTTGGAGGAGTTCACCTCATCCCCTTCTCTCATCTCCAGTGGGGGCTGGTTTCTGAGCCACACTTACAGAGTGAAGTGCATGGAAAGGACTGGGCAGAGGATGAATAGTGAAGCTCCAGGAAGGGAGGAGAGGATTCCAGACACAATGATGAGTGAATTGGGAGACGCTGTGATCAGCTGCAGTGCTCCCGGCCTGCCCCAGGCCTGCGCGGAGGAGCCATGTGGAGGGTTGGCACCTGTCCCAGAGAAGGGGTCATGGAGCAAGAGGTATTGATCTGTTTGCATGTTTCCGGGACAATGTTTTCCTGCCTGGATAGCGTGAGGATTCTGTTCTCCTCTTGTCACCTCTGTGAAAGTGTCCATGGCCGTGACGGCATGCAGGGATCCCTGTGACTCAGATGGAGCCAGGCACGAAGACACATGGGGCCAGAGCTGCTGGTGGAAGCACGCTGAGCTGGACACCCTGGCCCTGCTCCCATAACCACCAAAGATATTTCAGGGGGCTGGGCTAATGGTGAAGCAAGTTAAAAACTGATTGAAACTGACAAGCTCTTGGCCTCCTGCAGGGCCGGGATTTAAAGAGCCAGCCCCCTCCCCCACTTGCAGTCTGCATGGCTGTGCGTGCAGACAGCAGTTCATGCAATGGGGCTTGGCACAGCAGCACTGGGGACTTTAACGCATCCCCGGACCTCAGTGGCTATATGCCAGGGTTACAATCAATACACAGGGATCTGAACCATGTTAAACAAATGGGTTTAAAATCACAAACAGTTCAAACAGTGCCATGCTGCATGGCTGGGCAGGAGGGAGGGGTCTCTGTCATGATGGGCACAAGAGAAGTCCCCACTGCAGGAGCTCTCGCTGGAGGCCCCACCTGAGATCAAGGCCCCTTTGTGCTGGGCACTAAAGTCAGAACAGACCCTACCCCAAAGAGCCGACATTCTGGTGCAAGCGCTGGTTTGTCTGTGGAACTGAGAGCCAAACACATCCCAGATGGAGGCCACCAAACTTCCAGTGCACAGGAACAACCTCCGATCCCTGCAGAGCTGGGCAGGCGGGAGGCTCTGCAGCCGATGAGCAGCGCCAGCAGGCGTCCAGTCCCTGTAAGTGCTAATGTTACTCCCTGGGGAATGAGACTGCTCTCTGGGATGTTATTAAACCAAGTTCTGTCCTTTGGGGAACTGTCACATGCAGAGTTTGCCCCTCTCTGGGCACAGGCAACATCTCCCACACACCGTTTTGTCCAAACACCCTTGACATCTGCCACACCCAGTTCTTACAAGGACAGCTCCCATTAACCAAATGCTGCTAATAAATGCAGCAGTAAAGCAAATACAGACACAGCATTCAGGACTAACCACATTGGTGAACAATAGATGCCCAGATCCTCACACTCACTGTAATACAGAGCTGTACATATTTGTTCAGCCCCCATGGGTCCTCAGCCAGGTTTGTACTGACAACCCTTGGATCAGTAGCACACGCTTCTTCTTCCCCCATTGAGGGCAGCATGCTGTTACCCTGTGTGTGGACCAACCCTGTAGTAGAATTGTGTCACTGCTGGCATGCCCCCTCATGGCTGGGTATGATACAGGCTTTATTCCTCTAGTGCTGTCTGGCAATGGTCACCCACAGTGGCCCAGCTCAGCCATCCTGTCAGGTCATGGCTTAGTTCCACACTCCTTGTGGGGTACTCCAGTCCTAAGTCCACATAAACCAATACCCAAAGTTCAATCTCTTCAGCTCCTCTTCCTGATGGTTCTAAGACACAAAGGGGCCTCGCCTGGGATCTTTAACGTAGGCCTCTCAAAGAAACCTCCCCAGTACTTCTAGTCCCACTCAGCGCCCAGTACTTCACCAATCCCCATCTCAGCCTCGCCATGGCAAGAACCCCTCATCTGCCACCATCTTTATACTCCCTCAGCACAAATGAACGTAACAATGCCCTGTTTGTGTTATCTGAACCTGGGAGCTCTGGATGAAAAGCCCAAGCTGCTTCTGCAATGGTTCTCAGCCAGGGGTACATGTACCCCTGGTGGTACGCAGATCTTCCAGGGGGTACATCAGCTCATCTAGAGCTTTACAACAGGCTACATTAAAAGCACGTGTGAAGTCAGGTACAAACGAAAATTCCATACATTCAGTGATTGGTTTGTACTGCTTTATATACCATACACTGAAATGTAAATACAATACTTATATCCAATCAATTTATTTTATAATTGTATGGTAAAAATGAGACAGTCAGCAAGTCTTCAGTAATACTTCACTGTGACACTTTTGTATTGTTGTCTGATTTTGTAAGCAAATTGTTTAAGTGAGGTGAAACTTGGGGGTGCGCCAGACAAATCGGACTCCTGAATGGGGTACAGCAGTCTGGAAAGGTTGAGAGCCACTGAGCTAGAGAACGTGATCTCCTAGCACAGAAACAGTATCAGAGTAATTAAATGTGGTATAGCTGCTAGTGGGTGACCCAGAGCCCCACAGTTAGTGTGAGTTACACAAATACCTAATTTGGCATGTTCCTTCTGACAGTCTGTCTGGTAAAGTGAGCCTTGGCTGCGCTATCTCAGAGCTCTCCCTCGAGTGAGCTGGGTAGCTCTCAGTTACCTCAGCTGGGAATGGCAGTGCCCCCCAGAGTATGAAACCTTGGCTCCCATCCAGGGCACAGAACAGCTGACAGGTCAAGCTTGACAAAGCCCTGGCTGGGATGATTTCGCTGGGGGTTGGTCCTGCTTTGAGCAGGGGGTTGGACTAGATACCTCCTGAGGTCCCTCCCAACCCTGAGATTCTAGGATTCTGTGACAGTAGTCAGTGGAGAACGCCTGGACTAGCGCGTCGGTATACCTGTCTCTAGGCTAGCGTGCACTGTGCGTGGGGGCCTGTCTCTTTGGTTTTGCTTCCCAAAATCACCTGACGGCTGGACGCATTGGTGCTATGGTGGGACGCCCTGCAGCAGGGTCAATGTCACATCACATTAGTGAGAGCTGGCCACCCAGGAGTCACTGGATGTTGGAATGTGCCATCCACCCCTGTCCTCCATCCCCGCCCCCAGCCCTCAGGTACCGGCTGACCGGCCTGCTCCAGGCCCCAACTAATGCTGCATCTGGACAGCAGCTTGATCTGATATCAGCCCCATGGCCAGCGCTGCACTTGGTGCAAGCAGAGAAGCTAGACACACAGAAGCCCTCCCCCCACCTTCTTTCTTCCCATCCCCTCTAGCTGCTCCTCCCCCTCTCCCCAGCATCTAGCTCCCCACCCAGTACACTCCGGGTGCAGCTCCAGGCAGGCTGCAAACTCTGCAGGTGGATAGTACAGCTCAGTAAACAAGCTGGGCTTCTTCGGCTGCTCCCTTACTCAGCTCTACACCATGCAGCCCCATTGATTTCAGGGGAGCGACAGTGCATTAAACTGGAGTATTGGGGTAGCACTCACCCAGACAACTCTCATTAGCCTGGATGTCATTTTACTCACCGTTCTGTTTAACAATCCCTTTGAGGCCTGAAACCTGTCTTTTTTCTATAATAATGTATCCCTCCTTTGTATGCACATTGATTGTTATTGTAGGGCTGCACATACTGCATTGTTGTCATAGGGCTATGCACTGATTGTTATTGTAGGGCGGCACACACCACTTTGTTGTCGTCGGGCTACGCACTGATTGTTATTGTAGGGCGGCACACACCGCTTTGCTATCGTCGGGCTACGCACTGATTGTTATTGTAGGGCTGCACACACCGCTTTGTTGTCATCGGGCTATGCACTGATTGTTATTGTAGGGCTGCACACACCGCTTTGTTGTCATAGGGCTATCCATAGGCACTGGGCTGAACACTTTAGAGGAGAGAAGTCTGTGTGCTGCATTTCTGGCAGGTCTTCCCCTTAAGCAAAGGAAACCCTGTTCCTTAGGAAGGGGGCTTCCCTGGGCCCACCCATAAGGGGCAGGCCCTAGACCTATACTTCCTTCACCCTTTCCCACCCTCTGTTCAGAGAATGAGGACCCCCACACACACCTGAGTAGGGCAGAGTGGGTGAGTGTATGGGTGTGGATGGACGTGCTGAGAGCAGATGGGCTCATCCATGCTCCACACACCCTCATGTAGTCCCCACACACAGCCATGCATCAAGCTCTCCAAGCTAGAGCACTGCATGCTGGGACAGTTGTTCTTGAAGGGCTGCCCCACATTACAGAGGAGGGAAGCTGCAAGTCACAGGCTAGCTCCTGGTGGAGTTCAGGGTCTAGAACTTTGTGGGTGGCATTTGTCCCTTTAATGACATTCCAGCCTCTTCTCCTTGCAGCAAAAACACCGCCAGGAACTAGGACGGGGCCTGCATGCCCCCAGCTGAAGCAAAGCTCTGAGCGTTACTCCCCCTCTTGCCAGATTTCACTACAGCCACTTTTAAAACTTCAGGCCATTTCTTTCCCTACAGGACGGTGCTTCCTCTGGACATGCTCCTGTTCCATCCTCCTCCAAGGACGCTCTGCTTTGTGTGGGTGACAGGTTTCACTCACCATTAGGGCTGGGAATCAGCTCTTGTCCAATCTAGCACCCCCTTTAGTTACTTGGTCGCTCACCCCATTGCCCCTCTTGCTCTCCAGAACTCAAGGTGCTCTATCTTTGTGACTCAGCTCTCTGGCCAGGGCACTATATAGTTTTCCCCTTCCAGGGTATTGCCGGGTCACTGGACTCCCTGTCCAGATGCCACCTTCACCAGTCCTGTGCCACTTCCCAGTGCTGATTGGGGAACCCAGGCCTGCCTGCTGCTCCGGGTTCCAATCCAGTGGCCTTATAAGCAGCAGCCAAGGTCTACGCAGTCTCAGCCCTCACTGCTCTTTCCCTGGCTTCTTCCTACCCTGCCTTCCACAAACTTTCTTCCCTGCAGCTGGGGAAAGAAACTGGGAAACCCCTTCTGTCAGGGACAGGATCCCAGGTGGGCTTCCTCCTATCACCTCTCTGTGCCCAGAGACTGACTGCAGCCCCTCTCTGCTGCAGCTTCCTGGCTTTGCACCTTACCCAACATCTCCCCCATCCGGGCTTCATTGGTAATTGGTAATTTATCGACCACACCTGACTTCTCCAATCCCAGGTGTGGCCTTCAAGATTAATTGGCCCCTTCTAAGACAACTTAACCCCTTCAGAGCTGATGTGGGGTGAACACCCCATCATATATTTTCCCCTTCAAGACTGCAACCCTGCAATGATTCAGGGCAGGAGAGCATTTGGGGCAAATGTCCCAAAATCCGTGAAAAACTGAGACATCAGAGAGCTGAGCTTGATTTTAATAATCCAGCGGACAATGCTGGATTGTAGAACATGACCCAAGCACAGCTCAAAAGAGAGGTGCTGACCAGAGTAGCTCAGCATCCCTATCTTCTGAGGCAACTCCAAACCAAACAATGTCTGATGCATACAGGTGGCAGGCAGGCTACAAACCTGTACACAAAGGGGGAGCCTGCAGCAAATGCAGACAACATCAGTTAGATGAGTGTCCAGCAGTACAGATGTGCCCCAAATGCCGAGCTCTTTCAAAAAGGTGCCCGTTAGTGTCACTACAGCAGCTGCTGAGCATGTTGTAAAATCTGGCCCTTGCTTGGATGCCTGAATAGGAACTGCGTTCTTTTAAAACCCCACTCTAGTTGTGGGTGCTGAGCACTTGAAAGTCTTGCCCTAGATGCCAGAAGGAGCAGGCCAGGGTTATCTGTTTTGTGGAGACCCTCCTCCCCGCTTTCTCATATGCAAAAAAAGGCGTACGAAAGTTGAAAATTTAAAAACATCATTGGGGTGGGGAGTGAGAGGGGCTATGTCTCTGGAACTCCTTGACCAAATGACGCCAGTTTTGTACCACAAGCTCTGCCTCAGGCCCTGAACTAGCGTGCCACATTTCAAGCCAGTCTACACTATGCATATGGCTTACAGAAGGGATGGCCAAACTGTGGCTCTGGAGCCCCATGCGGCTCTCCGAAGTTAATATGCGGCTCCTTGTATAGGCACCGACTCCAGGGCTGGAGCTACAGGCACCAACTTTCCAATGTGTCAGGGGATGCTCACTGCTCAATCCCTGGCTCTGCCACAGCCCCTGCCCCCACTCCACCCCTTCTCGCCCCCTCCCCTGAGCCTGTCATTCCCCCCCACCCCCCAGAGCCTCCTGCACACCATGAAACAGTTGATCGGGAGGTGCAGGGAGGGAGGGGGAGGCGCTGGGAGTGGGGTGGGGGAGCCGTTCAAACTGACATATTACTGTGACTCTGGCCATATACACTGGTAAATTCAGGCTCCTTCTCAGGCTCAGCATGGCCACCCCTGGTTTACAGAGAGTTTTGAAAACTGAGCTTTAAACAGAAACCTTGCTGCCACCTTAACTATGAAGGTGCTGTTGCTCTTTTAATAGCAGACTTGGTAAATTGTATCTTCTCTTGCATAAGGTGATGTACTATCCTTGGGAGACACAAGATGGTGCTGTTAATATTGTCTTACAAGGGGCATGTAACTGAATGTATAGGCCGTTAGATCTTGGAGAAATGCTGTGTTAATTGCGGTGCAGGTCTTTTTTTTTCTTTGTTTTTTTTAAGCTAAGCATTTCACCAGTAAAAGGCTGTTTATTGCCAAAGTCAGTCAAAATAGTTTCTTAGCTGCAGTTCTGCTATCTATAGGATATATCCCCCTGGAAACTAACTTATTTCTTCATGTCAAAAAAATGACACCAGCAAACTGGGACCCTAGTACTGCTAGAGTTTAGTAGTATGCCAAAGGAAAGACTGCTCTTGGAGAAATACTGGGTAATGGCTCCCTCCCTGCCTGCCAATCCCCATGCTACCTGTGCACAGAATGTCAGGGCATGCATTGCCCTTGGGTTGCTGGGGAAGAGGCAGCGGTATCGTTGCTGAGCTTAGGGAGGGCTCTGCTCACAAGGGATCCCAGCTTGACAAAGGCAGGGACAGGAGAGGTGAGATGGGAGAGTTCAGGGCAGCTCAGCTGCCAGGAAATTCATTCCAAAATGAGGACACAGAGAAGAAAAGCCCGAGGAGGAAAATCAGCAGGGGCAGCGGGAGAAGATCAAAGTGAAGGGACTGCTTTGTGAGGGCAGGGAGTCAGCAGCCGCAGCTGTCAGCACTGACGCCAGGGGACTTATCGAAAATCAGGGCGCTTTCTGCAGCCTGGAGTGAAAAATCTCTCAGCTCAGCCACATCCATCCATCCAGCCTCTCCTCCCAGAGAGGCGGATGTCTCTGACAGGCACTTTGTAGAGGAGAAATAAAAAACCCCAAGCTTCCAAAAATCAATTTCCTTCCTGGCCTCCTGTGCAGTGTGTGATGGGAATTTTAAAGAGGCCTCAGCTGCCTGGTCCCTGGGGTGTTAGGCATAGGGCCCTGCTACCTGCTGAAACTACACTACTTCCAAATGCAGTCTCCCCCTCCTCTCCAGGGGCCTGCTCATCAGGGCTCTCTGGCTGCCGCCATGCTGGGAGGGAAGGGTTAGGGATGGCGAAACTGGGGGTCCCTAGCCTCAGCAGCAGCTCCACCTCAGGGAGAGACCAAAGCGGGCTGGGGGGTGGTGAGCTCTGTGTCTGGGCCGTGAGTTGGAAAAGAAGATGAGCTTCTGTAGTGGCCAGGGCACGTCCCTCTGGCCCTTGGGCAGAGCTGCCTCAGGTGCAGTCATAAAGGGGACTCCACCACCAGAGCTCAGAGACAGTCACTGACACCAGTCTCACCACTCAGCTCCAGCCCCAGCCCCAGTCCCACAGGCAATGAGCCAGGCCGCTCAGCAGCTGTATTTATTGGTGCTGGTGCCCCCGATGTGCCAGGAGGTTTCCAAGAGTACCCTGATACTCCCGGCTCCAAGGAGCTCACAAGACTGAGGCTGGAGGAGGCGAATACAACGGCAGCACAGATGCCAGGGATAGAGCAATCTAGAGTCGCTCTCAGCAGCATAGCAGAAGAGGGTTCAATGAGGAGGGATGGAGCAGGAGCCTTGTGGATGAGCTCAGGTGGGTGGGGCCCTACACAGGGGGCCGCAGAGATGCTGGCACCAAGGGGATTGTGTGAGAAGCTGGCAACTGGTGCCAAGGCTGGGAGGGTTGGTGGAGTCAGGGGAACTCAGAGCTCACCAAGGGATATGAACAAATAAAAAAAACATTTTCATTTTGTCAAACAGGCATTTCCGGTGGCAAAAAGTTTCTGTCTGTCTAAGGTGCTTCCCTGGCCACATCACGGCAGTGCACGAGCACCTCACAGCCTTAATGGGTTTCTCTCACATGCCCTGGGAGGCAGGGCTGGGCTGCTGTCTCCACTGGACAGATGGGAACCATGGTCCAGAGGGACCAAGTGACTTGCCCAAGGTCACACAAGGAACAAGGATCTGAGCCCAGGTCACCCAAGTTCAAGGCTGCTCTCAACCCATGGCTCCATCCTTCCTTCCCTGCTGGCCTGCTCTGCCTGCCGGGCCCCACTTAATGCCCCCCCATAGCTCATTTCCTTTCAATGACCCACAAACCTCCAGCTATCCAGTCCTAACCATTGTGACCTACTTGCTCTCCTTGAGCCAGATGTCCCCCAGTGACCTAGGTGTTCCCAGATAAGACCCAGATCCCCCTCAAGTGACTTGATCTCAGCAGCAGCAGTAAATCCCCACCAACACTCCATCCCTTGCACGCATGCTCTGTGACAGTGTCAGATTCTTTTATTACAAGATCTCAAAGTCCTGCAGGAGGGGATTTCCGGCTCAGCAAATAGGCAATGCAGGAGCATGGACTTTAGAGAAGGAAAAGGCCTACCTGAGTCCATCCAGCCTGTGCCCTGGGGCCAGGGTACGGCTGCTCCCTGCAGTATATGCTCTAGTGGCCTGGTTCATCTAGTTTTAAATGACTCCTGCTTCTGCTGCTGTTCCATTCTCTGTGTTAGCATTTATCCAGAAAGGGGAGGTACACTCCAGGCAGCGAGCTCTCAGATTACAGACTGACCAAGGAGCGCTCCCTCGCTCTGGGGAGCCTATGGCACAAACCATGAGAGTAGTTTTAATTTTGTTCACAAATTTTCAAAAGGATGTAAAGCTAAAAAAACAATTTCCCCCATACAAATAACCATAATGGGGCAGGATAACAAGCTGAGGAGCAACCAGTGTGAATCACTAGATCCAGTGTCAAGTTTGAGACATTCGAGCTACTGCGGAAAGCTTAGCTACTGTTTCATTTCAAACAGTTACTATTCACCAAATGTTTATGAAAATAACAAGACAGAGCATTGTGACAAACTGAGCATGCAGTACAGGTGAAAGGGATGGAAATCCTTGAGGAGTTTTAATCACAGAAATTCACAGCTTTGTGCAGCACAGAGTAATATCAGATATTCAGAAATATTTTGTTTCTATTTCCCATCATTTTTGAATATCCACCACACTTTTATTCTACCTAAAGCAACTTCAACAGCTGCAGCAAAAAGACATTTAAATGTAAGATATTTATCCTCTTTGAACACAATTTCTATGTTGCCATTAAGAAACCGGTAAATGATTTGTACACGTGATTGCAATTTAATAATAATTATAGTAATAATAATAATAATAATTAATAATAAATAACAGTAACAATAATGCATTTTCTAGTCAATGCCACTCCAGAACCAATGCATCATTTAGAAATAGTTCTGGGATGGAAAATAATTCATTATTTTATTTTTCTTTCTCACGGGAACCTCATTGAATTTGTAATGCATGTTATATTTTTTGGCAAAGAACCATAGGGCTTGATCCAAAGCCCACTGAAGTCAATGGCAAGGCTCCCATTGATGTCAGGAGGTTGGATCAGGCCCTCATTTATTCAGCTTCACTTTTACTGTCCCAGCATCAGGTCTTCTTGACCTGCTGCTCACAAACTGGGAAGAATTAATAGGGGAAGCAAAAGGGGAGGGAACCTGGGTGGCAGTGACCACAAGATGGTTGAGTTCAGAATCCTGACAAAAGGAAGAAAGGAGAGCAGCAGAGTACGGACCCTGGACTTCAGAAAAGCAGACTTTGACAACCTCAGGGAACTGATGGGCAGGATCCCCTGGGAGAATAACATGAGGGGGAAAGGAGTCCAGGAGAGCTGGCTGCATTTTAAAGAATCCTTATTGAGGTTACAGGGACAAACCATCCCGATGTACAGAAAGAATAGTAAATATGGCAGGCGATCAGCTTTGCTTAACAGTGAAATCCTTGCTGATCTTAAACACAAAGAAGAAGCTTACAAGAAGTGGAAGCTTAGACAAATGACCAGGGAGGAGTATAAAAATATTGCTCAGGCATGCAGGAGTGAAATCAGGAAGGCCAAATCACAATTGGAGTTGCAGCTAGCTAGGGATGTTAAGAGTAACAAGAAGGGTTTCTACAGGTATGTTAACAACAAGAAGAAGGTCAGGGAAAGTGTGGGCCCCTTACTGAATGAGGGAGGCAATCTAGTGACAGAGGATGTGGAAAAAGCTAATGTACTCAATGCTTTTTTTGCCTCTGTCTTCACGAACAAGGTCAGCTCCCAGACTACTGCACTGCGCAGCACAGCATGGGGAGGAGGTGACCAGCCCTCTGTGGAGAAAGAAGTGGTTCGGGACTATTTAGAAAAGCTGGACAAGCACAAGTCCATGGGGCCGGATGCGCTGCATCCGAGAGTGTTAAAGGAGTTGGCGGATGTGATTGCAGAGTCATTGGCCATTATCTTTGAAAACTCATTGCGATCGGAGGAGGTCCCGGATGACTGGAAAAAGGCTAATGTAGTGCCTATCTTTAAAAAAGGGAAGAAGGAGGATCCGGGGAACTACAGACCAGTCAGCCTCCCTTCAGTCCCTGGAAAAATCATGGAGCGGGTACTCAAGGAATCAATTCTGAAGCACTTAGAGAAGAGGAAAGTGATCAGGAACAGTCAGCATGGATTCACTAAGGGCATGTCATGCCTGACTAACCTAATTGCCATCTATGATGAGATAACTGGCTCTGTGGATGAGGGGAAAGCAGTGGACATGTTATTCCTGGACTTTAGCAAAGCTTTTGATTTGGTCTCCCATAGTTTTCTTGCCAGCAAGTTAAAGAAGTATGGGCTGGATGAATGAACTATAAGGTGGATAGAAAGCTGGCTAGATCATCGGGCTCAACAAGTAGTGATCAATGGCTCCATGTCTAGTTGGCAGCTGGTATCAAGTGGAGTGCCCCAAGGGTCGGTCCTGGGGCCAGTTTTGTTCAATATCTTCATTAATGATCTGGAGAATGGTATGAACTGCACCCTTAGCAAGTTTGCAGATGACACTAAACTGGGAGGAGAGGTAGATAGGCTGGAGGGTAGGGATAGGATACAGCGGGACCTAGACAAATTAGAGGATTGGGCCAAAAGAAATGTGATGAGGTTCAACAAGGACAAGTGCTGAGTCCTGCACTTAGGACGGAAGAATCCCATGCACCGCTACAGACTGGGGACCGAATGGCTAGACAGCATTTCTGCAGAAAAAGACCTCGGGGTTACAGTGGATGAGAATCTGGATATTAGTCAACAGTGTGCCCTTGTTGCCAAGAAGGCTAACAGCATTTTGAGCTGTATAAGTAGGAGCATTGCCAGCAGATCGAGGGATGTGATCATTCCCCTCTATTCGGCATTGGTGAGGCCTCATCTGGAGTACTGTGTCCAGTTTTGGGTCCCACACTACAGGAAGAATGTGGAAGAATTGGAAAGCGTCCAGCGGAGGGCAACAAAAATTATTAGGGGACTGGAACACATGACTTATGAGGAGAGGCTGAGGGAACTGGGATTGTTTAGTCTGCAGAAGAGAAGAATGAGGGGGGATTTGACAGTTGCTTTCAACTACCTGAAAGGGGGGTTCCAAAGAGGATGGATCTAGACTGTTCTCAGTGGTGGCAGATGACAGAAGAAGGAGTAATGGTCTCACGCTGCAGTATGGGAGGTTTAGGTTGGATATTAGGAAAACCTTTTTTCGCTAGGAGGGTGGTGAAGCACTGGAATGCGTTACCTAGGGAGGTGGTGGAATCTCCTTCCTTAGAGGTTTTTAAGGCTTGACAAAGTCCTGGCCGGGATGATTTAGTGGGTGTTGGTCCTGCTTTGAGCAGGGGGTTGGACTAGATGACCTCCTGAGATCTCTTCCAACCCTGATAGTCTGTGATTCTAAGATCTAACCCCCTCAACCCTCCCCTACAGCAGTGCTAGGAAACCTAGAGACCTAATCCCCAGAGTAAGGATTATTCACTTGTGTAAGGTTAATGGGGGCAGGGAATATTGGTTTGCCTGGTTTTAGTTTAGAGGACACTGAGTGTTTTACTGTCTTTAGTATTTCCAGTCTATGTTCCATTAATTGTGGTAATGCCACAGGGCACCCTGGCCAGGACGCAGGGCACCTAGGCAGGGCACCATGGCTGGGACACAGGGCACCATGGCTGGGACGCAGGGCACACATCATAGCATGGATGTTGTTCTTGGCCTGTAGTATTTATTAATACAGGAATGGGATGGTTTCAGTTGCAGCAAGACCCTAATGCTGGATTTCCTGCCCTTTCTGCATTTCCCAGCTCAGACCCCAGCACAGGGGAGCTTTGGGAAGGGAAGTCCCACAGCTGCCTCCAAAATAAAGGTCCATGAGTTGGTATTAAACTAGGCCAACATGAGCACTCGCCTGGCTGCTCACTCCTGCTGCCTCGTGCTGGAGTGGCCTGTTTCACTGTGGTGTCTCCTGGCTGGTAGGGAGCAAGAGGAGAAATTAGCAAACTTTAAATCTCTATTTCTTAGGAGTTATGAAATTCCCCTTTCCAGTGGGTGCAGCAGGCACAGCTTGTCCGGCTCTCTGGGGCAGGGCTCTCGGCCTGTCATGCCCGCCCGGCTCTCTGGGGCAGGGCCCTCAGCCCATCGTGCCCGCCCGGCTCTCTGGGGCAGGGCCCTCGTCCTGTCATGCCCGCCCGGCTCTCTGGGGCAGGGCCCTCAGCCCATCGTGCCCGCCCGGCTCTCTGGGGCAGGGCCCTCGTCCTGTCATGCCCGCCCGGCTCTCTGGGGCAGGGCCCTCAGCCCATCGTGCCCGCCCGGCTCTCTGGGGCAGGGCCCTCGTCCTGTCGTGCCCGCCCGGCTCTCTGGGGCAGGGCCCTCAGCCCATCGTGCCCGCCCGGCTCTCTGGGGCAGGGCCCTCGTCCTGTCATGCCCGCCCGGCTCTCTGGGGCAGGGCCCTCAGCCCATCGTGCCTGCCCGGCTCTCTGGGGCAGGGCCCTCAGCCCATCGTGCCTGCTCGGCTCTCTGGGGCAGGGCCATCGGCCTGTCACGGCCTTCACAGCAGCTGTGTGTTAATTTCCTGCTGTTTCCTTGCTCTGTGTTTTGAGCTGCACACACTTTCCTTGGGCTGACAGGCCACCACCATAAGAAGCCAGGAAGGCTGCTCCTAAAGAGCTAAACTTACAGAGAGGGGGGTGTGTGTGAGTGTAGGGGGGAAATGTATGCCAGGTGTATAGTGAGGATCCCGGCAGAATGATAACGACCCTGAGGCTGAGCTCCCCAGCAGTGGCCCGGGCAGCGGGACATGTGGCCATGGGAGGCTGGCAGCATCTGCTAGAGCTTTGTGCTAGAGAGTTGACGGAGTCCAGTGCAAGGTTCCACCCTGCTTCGCTGCACTGATTCCTCTGTAAGGGCAAAGCAGCTGCTCGCTGAGACACCGGCACTCACTCTGCTGGTGGACAAGCCTCTAGCAGCTCTCGCAGCCCAGCTGCCAGCCCCGCACGTTTACTCCCAGCATCATGTCTCCCTCTTCCCAGCAGCCAGGCAAAGTGTCACATCAAAGAACGGAGCCTTTTGTTTATTCCCCGTTTGAAGTGCTGCTAATTTTCAGTATGCATGTAGCGGCGTTTGGCTCTCCTCTCCCAGAATGGGTGCTTTTCACATTGCTCTTAACTGACTGGAGACCTCCAATTTTAATCTTTTATTCATAATCTTCTTGCAGCTCAGACACAGAAAAAACATGTACATTCAAAACCTCTGGGAACTGAAAATTTCATAAGTGCTGCTGACCCTTCCCTGGCAGCACAGGATGTGAGAGAGATAAAGGAATTCTAATGAGACGCCTTTCCTTTGGCTGAGTGAGAGGGGCCCAGCACTGCCGATGCTGCTGTCCTCACTGGTCCCCACACACAGGGAGAGTGCAGCCAGGAGGGCTGGAGCCAGACCATACCTCCAGGCCCGGGGATTGCACATGCCCCTGAATAAATGCTCCCTCACATGCACACTCCCCTGCTTGCACCCTCACCTGCTCACACATATAATCACAATCACATCCAGCTATGAGCGTGTGCACTTAGTCACCAACACATCACACATGCCTGTTCTCCAGCACACTCACCCCTGCTTACTGTTTGCACCCACACACGCACACTGGCTAACCCTCCCAAATGCATCCAAACTCCTTCACTCACACATGCTCCCTTGAACATGCCCGTTCACTTGTATGCATGTTGGATTACACACTCACCTTGCTGTATGCCCAGCCCCACAGCCATCTATACACATTCACCATTTGCACTAACTCGCCTGCAATCTCTTGCACGCTCACATGCTCAGCCTGACTTGCTCTCCCTCCACATGTGATCTTTTATGCTGAACCCTTGTGTGTAGTTGTGAAGGCTGGCGGGCTCCTCTGTATTAAGTGATGAATACTGTATGTGCAATATGATTGGCCCATTGCTGTAAAGGATGTTTTCTGGCTGACTATCTGGAGTTAATCTCTCACCAGCAGAAGTTGGGCCACTAAAAGATATTCCCTCCCCCACCTTGGCTCTCTCTAGGACTTTAAGTCAAAAGGGATTGTTAGGAGAAAGAAATAGGAAGAGAGTCAATGCCTAGAGATAAGATGCCTCTGGAGTAAAACCTTCATGGTCCTTCAGAGACCAGTGACTGGGCTGTTAACTGGGAAGAGCCTGCCTGCCTTGGGACCAACCGCAGAAACAAGAACAGCTACAAGCAGATTGCATGGGGGATGCAGGAAAAGGGGTACACCACAGATCAGCAGCAGTGCCACGTGAAAGCAAAGGAACTGTGCCAGGCATACCACAAGGCCAGGAAGCACGACAGTAGATCTGGTGCTGCCCCCCAAACCTGCTGTTTTTACTACGAGCTGTAGGCTACGCTCGGCAGAGACCCCACCAGCGCCATGCAGACCACCATGGACACATTAAAGGAGGCAGAGCCAGAGACCCCTGCTGTAAACAGAGAAGAGGAGGAGGAAGGGGACTCCGGCCATCCCGCAAGCCAGGACCTCTTCAAGACCCCACCACAGTCTAGCCAGCCCCACCAGTTGTTCATGGATAAGCCTGATGAAGAGGCAGAGAGCTTTGGTAAATGTGAGTGCATTCTTCCTTATGCTGTTTACGTTTAAAGATGGTGCCTGGCCCATCCCCAAGTTAACAAGACACAGGTGTTGGGGGTTTTATTGCTTTACTCATACAAAAAGAGGTAGAGGTGTAACAAGCAGAGGTAGTGTTGGGATCTGGTTTTCATTCCCTTGTTGGGTGGGGAGGGGGCAGAGTAGTTTATGTACACATAGGGGTGACCCTTTATCTTCCTGAGAGAACTCAATGAAACATTCATGGAGGAACTCGGCCATACTCTGTTTCTAGGGACAGCAGCCTTATTTCTTCCTCCGCTGTGGGACGCTTTCCAACACCACTGTGTGACAAGTTCGGTTGGCACCATTGCAGTAAACAGGCTAGCAGCATACAGGCCTGGGCAGTTTTGGGTTGCCAGGAGCAGCTGTGTTCTCTGTGCCTGTATGACCCTCAGGAGATATCAGCTAAAACCACCACTGCCTGTGGACCATAGTGCCAATATCCCGTGCCATTGCCCCATACTTGTACCTGGGTCACTACCTCCGGCGTTGTGAATCCCAGTGATTTTCAAGGTGTGGCGCTGCTGGGTGTCACCACACCTACGTTTCTCAGTGAATCAAGTGCAAGGAATTTTCAACTCAGTAACTCCTAGGGTGTCACTCCAGTGGGGGTGGCCTCAAGCAAAACTGCAGTGTAGACAAGGCTCCAGCATGCTCAAGACTTTTTCTTATCATGTTTTCTGGGTTATATGGCCTAGTGGTAAATGCCCCAGGCCCTGGCTCTACATACAGCCTGCTCTAGTGCTGCCACTCGGGAAGCTGCACCCTCTGGGAACTGAATCCAAAAATGACAAGTGTAGACACAGCCTTAACCTGAGGGGGTTGGAAATCTTTCGCTACTTGTCCGAGGCGAGCCTTAATCCCTGTGATCCCAAAAGCACTTCCTCCAATTTGACTAAAGCTGAACCTCATCTTGGTGCACATGCCTTTCTTTGACAATTGGGCAAAACCTTCTCAGCAACTGGGAAATAACTCCAGGGTGTGGCTCTGGCCTCTGCTCCCGCTCCTGCAATTACTTGAGGCTCTCCAGAGCCAAGTCTGTTTCCAGACTGGGATGAAATGGGATTATGAGCTTTCAGAATGTATATATTGATGTCCTCTGAGGAGTTCTCAGGCTAAGAGACATGTCTATTGTGATTTACAACATAGATATTGTTTAAGGGAAATTTCTAAGGCAACTGTATCTGTGGAGCCAGCTTTTAACCAGTTCAACTGTTAGAACATTGATAGTGATGTTTCAATCTCCTATCCGTTTATTCGGACTAATCTTGAACACACAGCTAAGTGTAAAGCAAAGAGGGACAGGGGCCAGGAATCCAGAGTCCTCAGCAGGTGAGCTGATATGTGAGCAGATAGGAATAACAGTAACGATCAGGCAGAAATTGCCCTTTGTTCACTTTAGCCACAGAGCGTGTTTGACCTCAGAAAGATTTCATAAAACTGACACAAAGAAGAGGGATTGTGCACGTGTAAAGCCAACGTGGGCAATGTCACGTAGAACTGCTGGGCTGTTTTAAAGTCCTGTACCACAGTGACCAAGCACCTTAATAATGCTGACAGCATGCAGGGGTTTGTATTATTAATGACGTATCCCAGTGTAGCTTGGACAGATAGCAAAGCAAATATAGTGGGATTGCCAGGTCAGTACCTAGAAATGGCACTATCCATTACTAGAGAAGGAACTCTAGTCCACCAGTGAAAGAATGGGTTACTTGCCTTGATGCCTGGCTATCACTGGAACAGGATGTCTCTGCTTGGGACACAAACTGTCCTGGGGCCGAACCCTGTGAGGTGCTGGTGGGCACTGGCTTCCACTCTATGAAAGGAATTGAATTGGGCTGCGAGAGTGGGCTTGACACTGTCATGATCCTTTCTACCTTTGCTTCTGTTCCATGCAGGGCCGGCCCACAACACTTTGGCACCTGAGGTGGGGAGCTCAAATGATGCCCCCATTTCCCCTCGCTTGGGCCAAAACTTTGAAAGGTCTCAATTCTGCCTTCTTCCTGTTCTACTCCTCTGCTACCTACCCCAATAAAGGAGAACTAAAAACTTAAAATGCCTTATTCAAAAATGATAAGTAACACTTAACTTTCAAACGCCTGCACAGCAAATGTAATTTTTCCTGTTTGCATAGTAAACACTAGCATTTTTATCTGTTTGAATAATCAAAGTGGTGCTTTCCATGACATCTTGGTTGCAAATATTTGAACTGCTTCCTGCTGAAGGTCAACGGTCTGCGCCAGCTCATGCTCTATTGACCAGCCTCTCCTGTGTCATTGTGGAGTGTAGATGTATTTTTTATTAACTTCACCTTGGAGAAGCTGCATTCTCCACTGGCAACTGTTACAGGAAATGTTAGAAGTATGCACAGAGCAACAAAAGCATTTGGAAGGAGGGTGGTCGTCTTATTTGTGCATATATATTCGAGAACAGCCTTTGGAGTTAATCCTGCTGAAATGTATCTTGAAAGGGCTTTCAGTTCATCACCTAAATCACTCGCATCAATATCGCACATGTCATCATGTGTCAACACTGTCTCTAGTGCCCTGCATTGCTGGTGTAGGTCTTCTTCAGGTATAGTGAGGAGTTTTGGAATATCATACAACATCCCAAATATACTGCCGTGTTCCTTGAGCTGCATGAAATGTTCTTCAACTGACTGTATTGCACAATCTAGCAGCTGGTTAAAGAATTCAACTTTGAATTGTTGTTTGGGGTCTCTTATGCGATTATCCCGTGCCTCGTAATCAAAATGTCTTCTTTGGTGACTCTTGTGTTCTTGAATGGGTGGGAAAATAGCTTCAGTGTGAAGTTCCTCTGCCAACTTCTGTGCACTCTTCAGAATGTTTTGAAATCCCTCATCTGACCAGTAAGACTGTAGGTATGACTTTGCTTTGTCCAGTTGTTCCATTGCTCCAGATATATCAAGGTCAACACCTTGGAGTCTCTTGCTTACAACATTTATTTCAAACAGTATGTCATGCCACAACACTAAGCCAAACAGAAATTTGAAGTTATATAGTTTCTGGTGATTCCATTTCCCTCTGCCACTGTTCTCCCACGAACAGTTCCTGTCATAGCATTATCCTCCATAATGGCAACTATGGCATCATCTATCTTCCCAATTTGATGTTTGATAGACTTTATCACCTCCACTCGACTTTCCCATTGTATGGCACTCAGTGGTTTCAGTGTCAGAGAGGATGTTCCCCGCTGTTCCTTCAAAATTTGCCATCGATGAGTTGATGCAGAGAAAAATACATCGATGCTTTGAATTACATTAAAAAATTAATTTGAGCATAAGCTTCCGATGAAGTGAGCTGTAGCTCATGAAAGCTTATGCTCAAATAAATTTGTTAGTCTCTAAGGTGCCACAAGTACTCCGTTTCTTTTTGCGAATACAGACTAACACGGTTGCTATTCTGAAACTTGTCATTAAAAAATTCAGCAGCCTCTCTAGAAGCTGATGCTGCATCACTGACCACCAAGTTCAATGAATGAGAACTGCATGGGACAAAAAAAGCTCGAGGGTTTAACTCTCGGATCTGTGTCTGCACTGCTCTGTTCTTTCCTCTCATGTTGGCACCATTATCGTAGCCCTGACCTCTCCTGTCAGCTATCACAATTCCCGTATCTTCCAGCTTTTTAAGAAGCACATTTGTCATACCAGCTCCTGTAGTATCATCAATGTCAATACATTCTAGAAAATGCTCTATGACAGTCACCATTGCAGGGACATTTTCACTAGGTTCTGTTGTTGTTACAAAACGCACCATTAAAGTCATTTGTTCCATATGGCTGATGTCAGGTGTGCAGTCCAGAATAACAGAGTAATATCTTGCTGACTTCAGATCTGCCACAATCTTCTGTTTGACTTTTGTTGCCAGTAACTGTATGATCTCATTTTGAATGGTTTTTCCAAGTAGTGGCGTGTGCACATTTCTTGGGTGGTGACTCTTCTTAGATGCTCCTGGAGAACAGCATCAAACTCAGCCATCAGCTCCACAGCTTTAAGGAAGTTTCCATTGTTTAGCATGTACAGCTGATCTGAAGTGCCACGCAGGGCTAGGTTTTGGGTAGCAAGCATTCTCACAATGGCAGTGAGCGTTTTCAGAACATTTTGCCAGTAAAGAGACTCTGATGCAATCTTCTCTTGATGCCGATCATCTATGGTGGCCTTTAACTTTAGTCTCATCTCAAGCTCTTTCCACCTATGGAATGCTCTCTGGTGATTTGATGCCTTCTCATGGCATGCCAGATTTCTAGCCAGGTTTTTCCAGTCCTTTGTTCCTGTAGAACCCAATGTGGCTGGAACATTAGTCTGGAAGAGTTTGCAACAAAAACAGTATGCAGCATTCTGGGTTTTTGAGTACATAAGCCAGGCCTCTCCACTTTGTCACCATGGGGTATTTCACACCAATAATGTGTTGGATGGAAACTTCTATTGTCATTGTCTTTGGGGAACATGAAGTTTTTCACTTGCTGTGGCCCATGAAGTGCAAGGAAGTCCCTCAGGCTACTGCTCAAGTGGGTCCACAGTCCTGGATCATCTAGACTTTAGGAACTAAACTCAGCAGCAGCTGTTTCTTGCGTTTCCATCACACTCTTCTCTGATCTACACTTTTCTTCAGGAATGTGCATGGTTACATCCATTTGAGATGGAGATATGGATGCTGCAGTAGCTGCCAGGTCACCTGCACTCTGACTTACTGGAAGATCAGGCATCTCCTCACCACTCACATCCTCACTGGGGCTGGAAGGCTCACCAGGAACATTTGTGTCTATGTATCTCAGGAGAGCTCCTTCCTGATTAGATAGAAAAACTTCCTTTGCTTTCTTTCTTTTTCTGAATGCTGCCCCAGAGGGGTGTTTTCTTCTTCCACTCATGACTGCTGTTCTGGGCCAGCTATAGCGGCTCTCAACACTCAATTGAAGGGGACAAATAAGGAGGCTGGTAGCAGGGCCTGAGTGAGGGAATAGATCAGCATCTTAAGGGCCTAACTGGCTCCTAGTACTTCAGTTGACTGCCTGTTCTCCTCAAGTGGGTTCAGGGAAGCAGCAGGAAACAGGAAGCTCCCTGAGGAGCTGGGGTTAATCAGTCCAGGCTCCTGGGGTGCTAGAGAGGTACATAAGAGGCTCCTCTTCCTCTCTCTCCCTGCAGCTCCTGCTGCTTTCTGTTATTCCCCCTCACCTTTTCTCCTGCCTGCCTGTTATGTCTCTTGTGCCCTCCTTCCTCCAGCACAGCTCTCCACCATCTCTGTGCATCTCGAACAGAGAGAATGCAGATGCACCAGCAGCAGACACAGTTTTCCACACTCTGGGTCCTAGTGGCATCCCCCCCACCAACAGTCTGAGGTGGCCACCTCAGTTCCCCTCATGGTAAGGCCAACCCTGGTTCTATGACGGTTTCAATATAGTAATTCTAGAGACTGAGTGTTTGCAGGTTTGTGTCCCTGGCTCTCTGCTGGGGATGTTCACGGCGGTGGTGTGGGGAGGGGATGCTGATTGCTGGGGTTTATCTCTGCGATAAATCTTTGGGAAACATGTCAAATTGTTACTTGGATGCACAAGCATCTCCGTTTGGCATTGTAAATATGCTGAGGGCTCTGTAGGGACTCCTGGGTTGGGAGGGTTTGTCTGCTTGGCCAGCTGGTCCCCCACAGCAGGACTGATTTTAGGAGTCCCATCTACAACCCCTGGTTTGTTTCTAAACAAGTAGACAACATGCCTGGCCTGTGTGTCACTCCTTGGATGTCTCCAACCCTGAGCCCATGCAGCAAAACATCTGTTCCCGTCTGATTAATTGCCCTGCCTTTCCCACTGCTTCTTCCCAGGGAGCTCAGAGATACCCTGACAACATAGATAAATGGGAGCACAGGTGGCCTGAACCTGCCAGGCCCACCTGAATGTACAGTCACCTGCCCCTTTGTCCTGCTGCCTGGCTGACCCCTTCACTGCAAGAACATAGGGACTTGGATAATCTGAAAACTAAACGGTGTCTTCTGGCTTCACCGTCCAGTGGGGCCATGCTGAAACACATCGGGAGATAAAACACCAGGAAACATCAGGAACCAGCCTCTTAGCCCCTGGTGGGCTAGCCCTGGCTGGGACTGTTTTTCTCAGGAGTTGCAGGTACCTCTTAAAGAGGGGGAAGGGAGAATTGTAATGTTACAAAACTGGAAACTCTGGTCCCTTATCAGAAGTGGGGGCTTGGGGGAGGCATCTATCTAGTGAGTGGCTATTAGCATGGACACATTTGTTTAATTTGCAAAGGTTAATAATACCGTAGCTGTGCAGAGGGCTCTGAATAGTATCCCCCTATAACCCCATGGATATGTCACCCTGCACATTGCACACTTAGCTGTCAGTCAGGTACGCCTAGGCCAGTTTCTAACACATGTAAGCTCCCCCGGGGGCAGGTGCTTGCTTTTGGATTGAACGCCTAAGGTGAAACCCCCTAAATCTGGCAGAATGTGAATGTCAGCTTTATGAATCAATGCAATGTGGAAGCTTAACAAACACCTGGCAAATTTCTGCTCCCCACTTCCTGGGATGAGTGATGCTTTTGATGGTCATATGAAATATCCGCCTTTGACATTTTCACCCTAATAAGGGTGGTGAGCAGCATCTGTTCACAATAATGGTGCAAGGAAACACGTGCTTCCCATGCTTTAAACACACACTCGTCCCTTTTGCCCGTCCAGATCTGCAGATTCCTCCGTAGCAGATCCTAGTGGCTCTCTTCTCCATTATAGCATAGCTAGGGTCACAGGTTCATTGCTCAAAAGCAGTTCGCCTGCCTTTAGTTTGGATATTTATAATGATTTTTGAATTTGCAGATGGAGCCGAGTATTGCAGATGGAGCCGAGCATGAGTTGGTTGAGTTCAGGATCCTGACGCAGGGAAGAAAGGTAAGCAGCAGGATACGGACCCTGGACTTCAGGAAAGCAGACTTTGACTCCCTCAGGGAACAGATGGCCAGGATCCCCTGGGGGACTAACATGAAAGGGAAGGGAGTCCAGGAGAGCTGGCTGTATTTCAAGGAATCCCTGTTGAGGTTACAGGGACAAACCATCCCGATGAGTCGAAAGAATAGTAAATATGGCAGGCGACCAGCTTGGCTTAATGGTGAAATCCTAGCGGATCTTAAACATAAAAAAGAAGCTTACAAGAAGTGGAAGGTTGGACATATGACCAGGGAAGAGTATAAAAATATTGCTCGGGCATGTAGGAAAGATATCAGGAGGGCCAAATCGCACCTGGAGCTGCAGCTAGCAAGAGATGTCAAGAGTAACAAGAAGGGTTTCTTCAGGTATGTTGGCAACAAGAAGAAAGCCAAGGAAAGTGTGGGCCCCTTACTGAATGAGGGAGGCAAGCTAGTGACAGAGGATGTGGAAAAAGCTAATGTACTCAATGCTTTTTTTGCCTCTGTTTTCACTAACAAGGTCAGCTCCCAGACTGCTGTGCTGGGCATCACAAAATGGGGAAGAGATGGCCAGCCCTCTGTAGAGATAGAGGTGGTTAGGGACTATTTAGAAAAGCTGGACGTGCACAAGTCCATGGGGCAGGACGAATTGCATCCGAGAGTGCTGAGGGAATTGGCAGCTGTGATTGCAGAGCCCTTGGCCATTATCTTTGAAAACTCGTGGCGAACGGGGGAAGTCCCGGATGACTGGAAAAAGGCTAATGTAGTGCCCATCTTTAAAAAAGGGAAGAAGGAGGATCCTGGGAACTACAGGCCGGTCAGCCTCACCTCAGTCCCTGGAAAAATCATGGAGCAGGTCCTCAAAGAATCAATCCTGAAGCACTTAGAGGAGAGGAAAGTGATCAGGAACAGTCAGCATGGATTCACCAAGGGAAGGTCATGCCTGACTAATCTAATCGCCTTTTATGATGAGATTACTGGTTCTGTGGATGAAGGGAAAGCAGTGGATGTATTGTTTCTTGACTTTAGCAAAGCTTTTGACACGGTCTCCCACAGCATTCTTGTCAGCAAGTTAAGGAAGTATGGGCTGGATGAATGCACTATAAGGTGGGTAGAAAGCTGGCTAGATTGTCGGGCTCAACGGGTAGTGATCAATGGCTCCATGTCTAGTTGGCAGCCGGTGTCAAGTGGAGTGCCCCAGGGGTCGGTCCTGGGGCCCGTTTTGTTCAATATCTTCATAAATGATCTGGAGGATGGTGTGGATTGCACTCTCAGCAAATTTGCGGATGATACTAAACTGGGAGGAGTGGTAGATACGCTGGAGGGGAGGGATAGGATACAGAAGGACCTAGACAAATTGGAAGATTGGGCCAAAAGAAATCTAATGAGGTTCAATAAGGATAAGTGCAGGGTCCTGCACTTAGGATGGAAGAATCCAATGCACCGCTACAGACTAGGGACCGAATGGCTCGGCAGCAGTTCTGCGGAAAAGGACCTAGGGGTGACAGTGGACGAGAAACTGGATATGAGTCAGCAGTGTGCCCTTGTTGCCAAGAAGGCCAATGGCATTTTGGGATGTATAAGTAGGGGCATAGCGAGCAGATCAAGGGACGTGATCGTTCCCCTCTATTCGACACTGGTGAGGCCTCATCTGGAGTACTGTGTCCAGTTTTGGGCCCCACACTACAAGAAGGATGATTTAACTGGGACTTGGTCCTGCTTTGAGCAGGGGGTTGGACTAGATGACCTTCTGGGGTCCCTTCCAACCCTGATATTCTATGATTCTATGATTCTATGATTCTAAGGATGTGGATAAATTGGAAAGAGTACAGCGAAGGGCAACAAAAATGATTAGGGGTCTAGAGCACATGACTTATGAGGAGAGGCTGAGGGAGCTGGGATTGTTTAGTCTGCAGAAGAGAAGAATGAGGGGGGATTTGATAGCTGCTTTCAACTACCTGAAAGGGGGTTTCAAAGAGGATGGCTCTAGACTGTTCTCAATGGTAGCAGATGACAGAACGAGGAGTAATGGTCTCAAGTTGCAATGGGGGAGGTTTAGATTGGATATTAGGAAAAACTTTTTCACTAAGAGGGTGGTGAAACACTGGAATGCGTTACCTAGGGAGGTGGTAGAATCTCCTTCCTTAGAGGTTTTTAAGGTCAGGCTTGACAAAGCCCTGGCTAGGATGATTTAACTGGGACTTGGTCCTGCTTTGAGCAGGGGGTTTGGACTAGATGACCTTCTGGGGTCCCTTCCAACCCTGATATTCTATGATTCTATGATTCTATGATTGTGTCTGGGTAAATCTGCAGTATCCAGAACCTACGGAAAACTGACAAAGGCTACGATTCAGCCAGGTCTGCAGATGAAATTGAACAGACTTGCTGTAGCGACTCCTTGGGACCCTGGCTCAGCGTTAGTGCTTGACATAAGCCCATTGCTGAAGTTATTCTAGGCTAGGCCTGTTGGAGCCCTAGCGGGAATGTGTATCCTTGGAGTGTTTTACTTTTCCATTTTGTGTTGGTCTTTTTGTCACAGCTCGTTTCTCTGTCAGGCCCAGAAAGAAATTGCTGCTCTATTCCTGTGGGGCCTGTCATAGTAACTGGACCTACAAACACACCCTCATTGTGGGTTCAGCTGGAAGAAGTGAGGGGAAGTTCAGAAGATGGCACAGTAACCAATAACAGCAGGTGGTGATAGGAAAAGGTATGAAAGGGAGACAGACAGACAGCCTGAACGAGTCCAAAGCCAAGCACTGAGGTCAGATCGTGCCTGGTAAACTGGAAAGTGCGGAACTGGAAATCAGTGAACCAAAATTGCTACGTCAGAAACTAGATGCCATTGGGCTATTGTGCCCATCACTCCTGTTAGGATATAGATATTCAGGCCTGTCTGTAAAGGCCTGTACTCTAAGAATTTAGGTGTATTCTTATCACTTAGCTAGTTCTAGAGGTATAAAAGAAAGAATCAAAATCACTGTCTGCCGGCGTAAGGACCTCGTCTCACCGCGACAGTCTGAGGCCCTGTTCTTAGGCTAAGGCCTTTGGCTAAGCAGCAGAGGCAGCCATAAGCTGGGAAGCGACCGGTCACCTCCTCACATCCCAAACTAGTCCCATTGAAAGAAGGCGCCATTGGGCTGTTAGGATACAATCCTGTCCTGATGATGCCTGTCGCCTCCAGAGAAAGGGAAGTGCCTAGAAGATGTAAAAGGAAACTTAGTTTGGTAGCATCCTGTCTGGCAAGAACTCACTTATGAATAGCTGGGATGTGAGATCCTCACTCCTGTGTTTGTTCTATCACTGTAGTCCCCATTTCCCTATTGTTTATCTGTATAATCTCTGTCTGGTTCTGTGATTGTTCCTGTCTGCTGTATAATTAATTTTGCTGGGTGTAAACTAATTAAGGTGGTGGGATATAATTGGTTACATAATCATGTTACAATATGTTAGGATTGGTTAGTTAAATTTCAGTAAAATGATTGGTTAAGGTATAGCTAAGCCGAACTCAAATTTTACTATATAGTCGCAGTCAATCAGGAAGTGTGTGTGGAGGTGGGGAAATAGGGTTGAGGAAATTGGAATCATGTTTTGCTAAGGGCAGGAATGGGAACAGGGACACAGGTATAAGGTTCTGTGGTGTCAGAGCTGGGAAGGGGGACACTCAGGAAGGAAACTGGAATCATGCTTGCTGAAAGTTCGCCCCAAGAAACATCAAATTGTTTGCACCTTTGGACTTGGGGTATTGTTGCTCTCTGTTCATGCGAGAAGGACCAGGGAAGAAGTGGGTGAAGGAATAAGCCCCCTAACAACTCCCTTTGTGGGGCCTTAAAGAAAGAGATGTAGAGGAGAAAAATTGGCTACTGGACTGAGCTTCACCATTACGGCTGCCTCGTCCACCATCTCCTGGGACCCAGGGCCTTTGTCCTCCTGGTCCTGAGAGAAGTCCTGACCACTCCTGGCCAGAGAGAGGGACCCCGGTGACACCTCCATCCAGTCACCACCCAGGATGAAATGGGATTGGACTGTAAAAACAACAACGACACTAACTCTTCTCTTCCCACCCACCCGCACACACATACAGACACATTCATGCTATGCGCACACACACACACACACGTACTCACACACATACACACATCCATGCATACTCATGCTAAGCACACCCATGCTATGCACACACACTCATGCTACACACATGTGCCTGCACTTACACACACATGCACGTCCACATTCACATTACTCAGACACACATCCATACAGTCACGCTATGAACACACATGCACATCCATGCACACTCACACTATGCACAAAATGCACATGCTTGCACTCACATACAAGTGCATCCATGCACACATATGCTTTGCACATACATGCACATCCATTTATATTCATGCTATGCACACACAAACACACCCATGCACACACATGTGCATAGACTCACACACTCATGCACTCACACTATATAACTCATATTGACTTTGCCAACCCCCATTTCTCAGCTCAACATGCTCCTCCAGCAGGGAAACTGCCCACAGAATCTCACATGTAAAATAACCAAAAGGCCTGCTCTGTGTGTGCAGTGCTGTGTGGGGCTAGAGAAGGGAAGGGGTGCTGACTCCTCTGGGCAGGTCCCCTCGGGTGACCCCATGCCTCCCGGAAAGGATGGCAGCAGCAGCCTGTGGATCCCTTAGCAGCTCCACCAGCCCTTGTGTCCCATGTGAGCAGCTCCACATGACACATTTGCCAATAAGAGACAGAGAAATGGGCAATGGGAAGAGTTTTATTGTCCGGGAAGAGGTGCAGACTCGGACCATAAAAGAAGGGCAAGGAAAAGAGAGGCAAGGGCCATCTAGCAACTCCTTGTCCCTGGGGATCTGGGCCCATCCAGCAACACTCCTCTGCTGGGGACCAGCACCTAGTCAGCAACCCCCCATCCTCTGGGTACCAGGGCCCATCCAGCAACTCCCATTCCCAGGGGTTGGGGCTGTCCAGCAACCCCACCCTCCATCCCTGGGTACCAGGACCCATCCAGCAACCCTCCCTGTCCCTAGGGACCATCCAACAACCCTCTGCCCTCCGGGAACCAGGATCTATCTAGAACCCTCCTGCCCTTATACCTCCCATGTGCCACAGGGCGGGTAAGGCCCAGCCAGCACCCTCCCCTGGGCATTCCGTGTGCTGCGTAAAGCTCCGAGTACACAGACCCCAGGATTGGCACATGAGGGGTCTGAGTGCACAGAGGGTGGAATGTATCTAGAACCACATACTGCATCTAGCCCTCGTTCGGAAGAGCTTCCATAGGAAGCAGTAGAGTGCCCACGATATAGTCCTAGAGTAGAATTGAGATGTAGATGGCCCAGAAATAAAACTAAACCAAGCCCAGGGAGGGATCAGTTTAGCCAGGCTTATTGCAGACTGGAAAATGGCTTTAACCTCTCCCACTACATCCCGCCATCCTCCAGTTCACCTGGCGCTGCTGGAAGGTGATCTCGGGCCAAATCCTGTTGTCACATGTGCTGGTGTAAATCCAGAGTATCCCAACTGGGACCAACGGAGTGCCTCTGGATTTCCTCTGCTATAACTGAGAGCGGACTCTGGCCTCGCCTGCGAACCGGCATGGGTCTCAGATACACGAGTAACAGCAGCATTGGGTGGAGCTCTTCGCCCCTGTCCCATGGAGTGGGGCCCCTCAGCGAGCTCCGGCTACACGCCCCCTTGAAGAGTCTTGGCAGCGCGGCCAGCCCCTGGGCTGGGCTTTTTGTGCTTTGAGACCATTTTTGCATGTCTAAAGTCAGACATAGTAAACCAGCTTTGAACACAGTAGAAAATCATATTTACAAAGGGGAGCAAGAGGCCCACTTTCCTCTCCAGCCTGCGTCAGTCCTTCCGCTTCAAGCACGTCTCTGCCTCTGGGGACAGCTCAGCGCGTCCAACAACCTCAGCACACTGGCCTGCTGCCTTCCAAAGCCCCGCATCGTGCCAGAGGCACACTCACCAGCAAGAGGTGCAAGCAGGGAGCTGGCACAGCTCCTGTCAGGGTGGCATGGAGAAGCCCTCACCTGCTGGGCAGCCAGGATCTGACAGCTGAGCACAGCCTCGGGCAGGGGCGTTGTGTGTTCGCAGCTTGGCGTGCTGCTGGGAGCAGTGCCGCTGATGACTGTCTCCAGGGGAGGCTTGGCCAGACTCTGTGAACACAGTGAGGCAGACTGGCTGCGGGCAGCCCCTGGCTGTTTTTAGGCAATGTAGGAACAAAGTTCAATACACCCCCCTCAGATGTGGAAGAAGATGTGACAGGACCGTGAGAGGGGACACGGCCCCTCATGCAGGACAAGACTGACCTCTGCTTCGGAGGAAAACCTGAGCATGTAGCCCTAAGACACATGCTCTCCCCTCGCCCTGGCCTGCCTGTGCTAGGTTCAGTGCTGGTGCATTCAGGAAGTGGTGACTTCCTAGCGGGTTCCGGGTTCTCCGTTGACAGTATTTCTCACATCTCCCCGAGCATGCGCCAGCGCTCCTGGGCCCCTCTCCCCAGCTCCAAGGAAGTCCCCTCCACTCATAGCACTAGCAGAAACCATCGCAGGAGGCTCAAGCTGGTCTGGTTTTCCAGTGACTCTCCTGAGAGCAGTGGCAATGACCCTGGTAGCCTCATGGTGGGCAGAGGTGAGGGAGGGGCTGGTCTGGAGGTCCTGGGTAGAGCAGGACACCATCACAGGGTGGTGGCAGTGGGCGCTTTGCTGTCTCTGCCATGCAATGGTGTGGGAGGCCCTGCTAGGCTCAGAGATCCAGCTAAGGCTCCAGGTAGCACAATAGCAGCTCAGACACAGTCAGCAGCAGCGCATGGAAGAGACTTGCCCGGCTGCTCCCGCCATCGCTGTCAGTCAGTGCAACTCCCTTTGCAGGGCCCAGCCTGGTCAGCATGCCCCATGTGGTTAGTTTGCTGGAGCAGCTCAGTATTGCTGCCCCCTTCTATTGCACAGCCCCTAGCTAGGCCATGCTAGGAGCCCCGGCCCCGCACGGACACAGGATGGAAAATGAAATGGCCTGCCCTGCTCTGGAGGCTGCTCCTATCTTCGGCCGGAGGAAGGAGCCAGCAGATTCAGCAATGTATCTGGAAAGCTCTTCCACTTTCCCTTGGGAGCGCAACTCCCAGCAAGGCAATGGAAAGCCACAGCGGCTTGAGGTTCTGGCTCAGCGCTTCTCCCGCTGGCTTTGCTCGCCACTCTGCCAGGATCAGTGCTTTTTGACCGCCAGCTGCTGGGTCTGGGGAGCTGGCGATTAGAGATGCCACCTGGGGCCACTGGTATTCAGCAGCTGAGACCTCATGATCTGGATGCTGCTCAGAATCTTCTTCTGGTGCCCCGTGAGGGTGATCCCCAGACTCCGAATGTCACTGTGGAAACAAAGGGAACGTCAGAACCCCGGCTCCCCCTGTGCTGCAGGCCAGGCCACGGGACTCCCCCTCCACTGGCTCAGCTGCACTCACCTGCCAGTGGCAGAGCTGCCATTGTCTGGTCCTGAGAGCTGACATGCTGTTCTCAGGAGTGACTGGCTGTCATTCTCCATGGCCCACACCAGGGCCACTGCCTCCGTGCCATCCCCAGGGGGAGAGGGAGGCAGAGGGGAAACGGCTCCTGACAGGCTAAGAGCAAGTAAGAGCGATGCTCTGAAATTGGATTCTGTTTAATGAGCTGCTCACAGATAACCCAGTCAGACACACAGACAGATGGACAGACAGCCCTCTTCACTCAGAAGCTTCTCCGATGTGTCCCGGAAACTCTGATTAGCGTCTCTTCATTCTGCAATCATGCTGTGCAATGGCCTGACAGTCACTGAGCTTCCACTGTGTAGCCTCCCGTCCAACCCTGCTGGACACACCATCTTGTCACACACACACATGTGCACAGAGCCCTATGCATGCACACACACACACAAGGAACCCTACGCATACACGCACGCACACACACAGCCTTATGTATGTACATGCACACACACACACAGAGCCCTATGCACACACATGCACAAACACACACAGCCCTATGCATGTGCACACACACACACAGCTCAGCATCACCTTGGTGCATTGGCTCAGGACTGACTCATAAAGAGGAGCACCAAGGAGAGACGCACCAACTCCACTTCCTTCAGTATTTGGATTTTCTCCCCTCCAGGTACTAACTATGCCTAACACTGCTTAGCTTGTAAGATCTACAGAGCCCAAGATAGGAGGGTAGCCGATGGTGATGGGGTGACTGGTGGTACCAGCACATCATCCCCTACATCAATCACTTCTCCCCCTTCATACTCACTCGATGTTCATCCGCATCACCATCCCCAACGAGGAATACCCCGCCACAGCGAAGTTCTCCTGATAGCGCCCCAATCTGATGGAATCCAGCCAGTCCTCCACGGTGAAACAGCTTGTGAAATCAAAGAAGCCTTTGTCAAAGGGAGTTTGGGTGAACCTAGAAGACAAGAGAAAAGGCATAAACTTAGCACTAAGGGGCGGATCAGCAAGTGGAGTCAAGGTACCGAGAAAGCCTGACACCCCAACACTATTCTACCATTGCACAATTACCGCTCCCCACGTTTTTTGTTTTCACAAGAAGTGAAGGTCGGGGTAAGAGGGCTGGGGCCCTCTCTGGTCAGGCAGAGCCAAAGAGAGGGTTACTGGAGGGGTATCCACATTGCCAGGGCCCAGTATTGTGTATGCACTTCGGTGCCCGTGTGTATTTTGTGTGTACAACTGAGCTTTGTGTGGAGATGGGCTGGGCATGTGAATCCATGTGTGTGAAATGCAGCTGTTCCACTCACAGCTGAGCCTATTTTCAAGAGATATCTTTTCCTGGCTGGTGTTAGCCAGGCCTGTGGCCAGGACCATGCTGAAGCCATAAGCACCAGGCTAGGAGGCTAGTGTGGCTCATTATAGTTATGGTCTGGACTGTGTTAGCCATAAGCTTTATCTTAGACGGAGGCTTTAAGTAGGTCTCTGTGGCTCTGATCCATCCGTTGTGTTGCCCATTATTGTGGCATGTGAGTGCTTGATGTGGCCAGTGCCAGCTCAGAGCCTGGGCTTGGCTCGGTCTCTGACTGTCTCACTGTGGCAGTGAACTAGCTCACTGTCTGCTCTGGCTTGGTGTGAGGCTCTAGCCAGCGAACAGGCCATAAAGTGGCCAATATTAGTCAATGAGAAGCCATTGTTGCCATATCGGGTAAGAGAGTCTCTCACCAATTCACTGTGGCATGATGCACTGGCTGGTGCTGTGGCTGGCCCTACCGGGTCAATGTGGCTGTGGCTGGCCCCACTGGTTCACCGTGGCTCTGGCTGGCTTTACCAGTTTGCCGTGGCTGGCCCTACTGGTTCACCATGGCTGTGGCTGGCCTTACCGGTTCACTGTGGCTGTGCACTTGAGATGCTCAGGGTTGCGGATGAGCTTGTCCAGGATGCTGACGATCTGGGAGAAGCGTGGCCGCTCGCTGCGATCCTTCTGCCAGCAGTCCAGCATGAGCTGGTGCAGGGCTGTAGGGCAGCCCATGGGAGCAGGCAGGCGGTAGCCCTCCTCCACTGAATTAATGACCTGAAAGATAGGTTTGCTCGGAGTGAGCACAAAGCCCTCCCACAGCGCACTCTGTGAGGCCCTGGCTCTTTGCTCCAGAGCTCTGTGAAGCCAGCCACAGACTGAAGTGGCAGAGCAGCTGAAGCACGGACCAATGGCCACTGGTGGTAGCAGGTCCCTATTCTCTGGAGGTCTCATGCTGAACACACCATCCCTTGGGCTGACTGACTCTTTGTGCCAACCCCCTCCCACTCTCCAACCCCTCCCTTCCTCTGTCTTTTCCATCTCGGCAACCCCCTAACATAACCTCTCCTAAAGCACATAAATAACACGCAGTGGGGACACCCAGTAACATGCAGCGGGGCGGGGACACCCAGTAACACGCAGCGGGGCGGGGACACCCAGTCACATGCACCAGGGCAGAGACACCCAGTGACATGCAGCAGGGCGGGGACATCCAGGCACACGCAGCGGGGCGGGGACACCCAGTCACGAGCCGTGGGGCAGAGACACCCAGGCACACGGTGAGGCGGGGACACCCAGTCACACGCAGAGGGCTGGGGACACCCAGTCAGATGCAGCAGGGCAGAGACACCCAGTAACACGCAGTGGGGTGGGGACACCCAGTCACACGCAGCAGGGTGGGGACACCCAGTCACACGCAGCGGGGCAGAGACACCCAGTAACATGCAGCAGGGCGAGGACACCCAGTAACATGCAGTGGGGCAGGGACACGCAGTCACACGCAGTGGGGCAGAGACACCAGGCATACGCGGTGGGGCGGTGACACCCAGTCACACGCAGCGGGGCAGAGACACCCAGTCACATGCAGGGGGCGGGGACACCCAGTCACACGCAGCGGGGCAGAGACACCCAGTAACATGCAGCAGGGCGAGGACACCCAGTAACATGCAGTGGGGCAGGGACACGCAGTCACACGCAGTGGGGCAGAGACACCAGGCATACGCGGCGGGGCGGTGACACCCAGTCACACGCAGCGGGGCAGAGACACCCAGTCACATGCAGGGGGCGGGGACACCCAGTCAGACGCAGCAGTATGGGGACACCCAGTAACGTGCAGCGGGGCAGAGACACCCAGTAACACGCAGCGGGGCGGGAACACCCAGTCATACACAGAGGGGCAGGGACACCCAGTCAGACACAGCAGGGCAGAGACACCCAGTCAGACACAGCAGGGCAGAGACACCCAGTTATACGCAGTGGGGCGGGGACACCCAGTTACACGCAGCGAGTGGGGGACACCCAGTCATATGCAATGGGGCAGGACACCCAGTGACATGCAGCGGGGCAGAGACACCCGGGCACACGGCGGGGCAGGGACACCCAGTCACACAAAGCAGGGCGGGGACAGCCAGTAACACGTAGAAGGGCGGGGACAGCCAGTCACACACAGCGGGGCAGAAACAACAGGCACACGTGGCAGGGCGGGGACACCCTGTCACATGCAGCAGTGCAGGGATACCCAGTCACACGGAGCGGGGCAGAGACACCCAGTAAGACGCAGTGGGGCAGAGACACCCAGTAACACGCAATGGGGCAGGGACACGCAGTAACACACAGTGGGGCAGAGACACCAGGCACACGCGGTGGGGCAGAGAAACCCAGTACCATGCAGCTGCGCGGGGATACCCAGTCACATGCAGCTGGGCAGGGACACCCAGTAACACGCAGCAGCGTGGGGACACCCAGTAACATTCAGAGGGGAAGGGACACCCAGTCACACGCAGTGGGGCAGAGACACCCAGTCACACGCAGCGGGGCGGGGACACCCAGTCATATGCAGTGGGGCAGAGACACCCAGTAACACGGAGCGGGGCGGGGACACCCAGTAACACGCGGTGGGGCAGAGACACTCAGTCACACGCAGCGGGGCTGGGACACTTAGTACCACGCAGCGGGGCAGAGATACCCAGTAACATGCAGCAGGGCGGGGACACCCAGTAAGATGACGCGGGGCAGAGACACCCAGTAACACGCAGCAGGGCGGGGATACCCAGTCACATGCAGCGGGACGGAGACACCCAGTAACACACAGAGGGGCGGGGACACCCAGTAACATGCAGCGGGGCGGGGACACCCAGTCACACGCAGTGGGGCAGAGACACCAGTCATACGCAGCGGGGCAGAGACACCCAGTAACACGCAGCAGGGCAGGAACACCCGATCACACAGCGGGGCGGGGACACCCAGGCACATACAGCAGGGCGGGGACATCCAGTAACATGCAGCAGGACGGGGACACCCAGTAATACGCAGTGGGTCATGGACACGCAGTAACACGCAGTGGGGTGGGGACACCCAGTCAGACGCAGCATGGTGGGGGGGGAGGACACCCAGTAATAAGCAGCAGGGCAGAGACACCAGGCACATGCGGCGGGGCGGGGACACCCAGTCACACGCAGCAGGGCAGAGACAATCAGTTACAGGCAGCGAGGCGGGGACACCCAGTAACACGCAGCAGTGTGAGGACACCCAGTTACACACAGCGGGGCAGAGACACCCAGTAACACGGAGCGGGGCGGGGACACCCAGTCATACGAAGCGGGGCAGGAACACCCAGTCACACGCAGTGGGGCAGAGACACCCAGTCACACGCAGCAGCGCGGGGACACCCGGTCATATACAGTGGGGCAGAGAAACCCAGTCTCATGCAGTGGGGCGGGGACACCCAGTCATATGCAGTGGGGCAGAGACACCCCGTCAGAGGCTGTGGGGCGGGGACACCCAGTAACTTGTCACCATGAGCTCTCATGACCTCTCTGTTAACATGAGGTGCCGCCCCTCGCAGAGGGAGGGAGGGAACCGGCCTGATACCAGCCCAGCCGGAGGCAGGATGTCGCTCCCTTACATCCCTGTTGGTCATGTTCCAGTAGGGCCGCTCCCCATAGGCCAACACCTCCCACATGACGACGCCGTAGCTCCACACGTCGCTGGCTGAGGAGAACATGCGGTACACGATGGCCTCAGGGGCCGTCCAGCGGATGGGGATCTTCCCCCCCTGAAACACAGAACATAGGGTAACTGTCCATGACAGGCTCCACCCAGGGCAAGGAGCTGGCACCTGGGCAGCAAGGCCATTCCACAGTTATCGCGGAGAGCTGGAGCTGGGCCTCACTGCCCCGGAGCAGGAGCTGGGGTCAGGCATGCATTGGGAGTGTCCACTTGCATTAGCCTGGAACCTGCCATTGGCATCTCCGTGACCACCAGCACGCCCATTCTGTTACAGAGACCCACCGTCTCTGAATCCTTTGTGCTTTCAAACACCATGGAGTTTCCCGGGTCTCCCAGCAAAAAGCTCCCAGGCCTGATTTTGCTTAGCCTAGTTCCCTGAGGCAGGGCTCTCCATTCTTTGAGACAAAACAAACAGGCCCCAAGCCCTGTCAGTGCTGAGGGTCCAACCCGCAGCCACTAGGTACACACAGCATTATGTAAGGGGACTGTTGCCCCCTTACTAACATTCAGTGGGGGGTGTTTTAGTTGCTAGGTCCCAGTACTCAAAGGGGAAGGGTCGATGGGGAATCAGGACCCTGAGACTGAGTCCCCAGAACAATGGGGAGAGGCCAATGCTCCAGGTCAGCCTGAATGACAGGGTGGGCAGGCTAATCAGGGAGTCAGGAGGCCAGGGAGATCCCCTCCTCCATGTGAGCTGGAATTGCCTGGGTCAGACAGAGTGGGGCCAAGCTAAGGAGAAAGCAGGGGCCCGAGCTGAGCTGGGGACCAGAGCTGTGCCAGATCCAGAGAGAGCAGATTTGCTCTGGGAGAAGAGCTGCAGCAACCAGAGCCAGAGGGGCCAGAAAAGCAGCCCAGGAAGCAGGTCAGGGCTGGGAGCAGAGTCACAGAAGCAGCCTGCAGAGCAGACCTGTCCTGGGAGCGGAGCTGCAGCAACCAGAGGCAGACGGGCCAGAGAAGCAGCCCAGGGAGCTGGAGGCAGAGCAGCAGCAGCAGCCGTGCAGAGACCGAGTGGTGGAGCTGGGGCTGGAGCAGTCCAGAGCTGGGTGCGATGAGCAGCTGGAGAGACCGAGGGGGACCCCGGGCAGTGGCCCAGCACAGGGAGACGCCTCAGCCAAGAGGCTTTGCAGGCCAGGCTTGGATCGTAACCCCGACAGGGCGGGGGTGACACTGGGAAGAGACCATGTGGCCACCGCCAGAGCAAGTGTCCAGCCCACAGCATCCCTTCAGCACAGCCAGGGCCGGAGAAGAAGGCCTGGGACCTACAAGGAACAGACTGTGAACTGTCCTGATGTTCCAGAGACACTGTCTGTTATGTTCCCTGCCACAGAGCGGGGTGATGTGTTTCCTTTAACCTTTCCCATTTCCCCTTATTCTTTTTAAAATTAATTATTGATTAAATAACTTGCATTTGCTTTAACTTGTATGTAATGGTCAGTGGGTCAGAGAAGTGCCCAGTGCAGAGAGAGTACCCCAGAGTGGGGACACTCTAGCCCCTGTCCTAGGTGATCACAGCAGGGTTGGGGGTCGAGACCCCCAGGAATCCTGGGCCCAGCCTTGTTGGGGTTACAAGGACTCTGCCAGACAGGAGAGGGGAAGGGGAGTCCTCAAGGGCAGGGAGGGCACTGGGCAAAGGAAGTGGGAGTGAGGACTCAGATCCTTTCGCTAGCCCACTTCACCGGGGTAGTGCAGAAGCCGGGAAAGTTCCCCACAATAGCGGGACTGTTCCCCCGCTTACAATTAGCTAGACTTACAGCAGCCCTAAGAATCAGTGGACCCTGGGCAGGGCCTTTCCCAGTGTAGCGTTGCTGGTGGGCACTATAGAGACTGAGCCTAGAACAGGCAGCTCCCCACTCACTCCCTCAGGACACGACACGGCTTTCTGGTTCGGTGACCGGCATCAGCAACACTGCAGGGCCTGAATGTAAATCTCCCTTCCTTTTGGTGGGCCGGAGAGCTCATCTAACTGGAAGGGCATGTGTTTCCTCCTCCCTCCCATGAATTGTTAGCAGCTCTGTCCTCTCCTGGGACTTGTCTACACTGGCAAAGTGGGACTCATAATTTACCACCGGTAGCAATAGTGTAGGCAGGGGTCAGGCATTTCCATCACTGTGTGAGCTACCCCAGCTCAGAACAGGGTTAGACAGAAGACACGCTGAGCCCTAGCCTGGCTACGTGGGCGCACTCCCAGGGTGAGTGACGAGTCCTGGCTTTGCCAGTGCAGATGCAGCCCTGCCATCCTGTCACAGGGGTAACTCTGGAGCAGTTAGCAATGGCAGCATGAGAACACAGGATTGGCTTCTAACGCCAGACTCTGGGAAGGCGCTAATGCTGAGCAAATGTGTTCATTTCAAATATGACCTGACCCCAACCTTGGTAAAGAGGCTGAATTTTAAATACCATTTCTTGCCCCTGCACTGGGCTCGAGCCCGGACGTACACCCATCACTAGCACCTGCTGAAGCAAAGCTGAATGAAGTTGTCTGCCCAGGACATCTGGAAACCCTTATCTAGTGACTCACTCAGTGGCAAATGCCCATGTTGGGTAAAGCTTTCCCTAGTCTACCCTAGAGTGCCCCCAATATATTCAAAGCAAGGGCATGGGACAGGTGGTAGATCTGGAAACTCAAGCAGGATTGACAAGGGCCAATGACCAGCTCAGGGCTTGTGTCATGTGACACATCCCAGCCCTGCCAGGATAATCTCGTGGTGTCACCAAGGCCGAGTACTGAGAGTTTTGCTTGCATACAGGACTGAACCTGAAAGCACCAAGAATTTAGCCTGGCTGCTGGAAGGCCTCCACCAGCAGGTGTCCCACAGAACTGGATATAAGGAAGACAATAAGGCAGAGAGTGGGCTAATGTTTAGACTCCCCAAAGCCTAGATTCTGGGCCCCTTCTCCCTACACCTCACTGAGGAACGCAGCCTCTGCCCTGAAGGTATCTGGTGCGGTGCTGCATGGTGTCCCGCATGCAAGCCCAGCAGGGAGAACAAGCCCAGAAATTATTAGTCATTGGAAGATGCATGTTTACCCTGGGGGAAGGAGCAGCCAACCACAGAGATCCATGGCTTCTCGCTCTCCCTCTTACTTCCCCATTGGGTGGATTTAGGTAAGGCGTGAAAGACCAGACACACACACATGCAATCTATATTAATAGAACGCTGTTTAAATTGCAAAGTTGAGCACTCAAAGGTTAAGAAATGTCAGCATTACAGTTACACGTGGCCTTAATTCTACACCTTTGTGTGTCCATTCTGTGCACTGAATGAGGCAGGGTCCCATGGAAAATATAGTATGTGACCATGTTCCTACAGACTGTATCAGAATGCAAATCATCGTTTTGGCCAACCCTTCAGGGACTGGAGCAGGAACCCCTCCAGAGCTGAAAACATGAGCTAAATAGCTAGGGTTTGTAATGGAGAGCTGTAACAAACCTATGCCCCATGGGGAGTGGGCTCAGAGGGGACACATGACACAGACTGGCACTGACCAGTGGGTTATGTATGGAAATGGGGGTCAAATTGATGTTGTGTAGACAACTGTAAATTTGGCATTTCCTAATTCTTGCATGCTTGACTTTGTAATCTAAATCAGTGGCTCTTAACCTTTCCAGACTACTGTACCCCTTTCAGGAGTCTGATTTGTCTTGCGTACCCCCAAATTTCACCTCGTTTAAAAACAACTTGCTTACAAAATCAGACATAAAAATATCAAAGTGGCACAGCACACTATCACTTATAAATTGCTACTTTCTCATTTTTACCATATAATTATAAAATAAATCAATTGGAGTATAAATATTGTACTTACATTTCAGGGTATAGCATACAGAGCAGTATAAAAAAGCCGTATGAAATTTTAGTTTGTACTGACTTTGCTAGTGCTTTTTATGAAGCCTAGACTTCTTTTATGGATCTAGACTGTTCTCAGTGGTAGCAGATGATAGAACAAGGAGTAATGGTCTCAAGTTGCAGTGGGGGAGGTTTAGGTTGGATATTAGGAAAAACTTTTTCACTAGGAGGGTGGTGAAGCACTGGAATGCGTTACCTAGGGAGGTGGTGGAATCTCCTTCCTTAGAAGTCTTTAAGGTTAGGCTTGACAAAGCCCTGGCTGTGATGATTTAGTTGGGGTTGGTCCTGCTTTGAGCAGGGGGTTGGACTAGATGACCTCCTGAGGTCCCTTCCAACCCTGATATTCTATGATTCTATGATTCTGTTGTAAAACTAGGCAAATATCTAGATGAGCTGATGTACCCCCTGGAAGATCTCTGCAAACCCCCAGGGGTACATGTGCTCCTGGTTGAGAACCACTGATCTAAATTATGTTTGCAGTGTTGTTGTAGCTGTGTTGGCCCCAGGATATTAGAGACACAAGGTAATAGACTTGTGCTGGTCCAATAAAAGATATTACTTCATCCACCTTGTCTCTCTAATCTAATGTATGTTTGTTTAACATAGTTTTTGTTTGTAATTTCAAGGTTTTCTTTAAAAGAAAAACCAAATTCTGTGATGTATAATTATGTCAACCCAGCCATCCCACTGTGCATCACCAGGAGGATTTGAACCCTGAACTTCCATTATTGTAACACATACTTAGACCACATTACCTACTGTACCTGCTATATGAGGAGAAGGGTGCTAGCTCAGAGGAGAATAGGATTGGCTCTCTCCCCCCTCCCATGCCAAGAAGCAATAGGCTCCTGCCCCATGTGGTGCCCCTAGAGTGGGGGATGGGCTCCTACCCTATGTGCAGGTCTGGGAAGGAGTGTGGTCAGGGTGGGAGCCGTGTCCAGCTCTTGGCCTCATTCCCAGCACTCCCGCTGCTCTGGCAGCTCCCTGGGCTGGAGCTTGTCCTTAGACTGTTTATGCTTAGTTACTATTCTGGCAAGCTGCCAACATTTTACTAAGCCATGCAGGCCAGAGAACGGAAATGATGATTTTTATGTTTCTGTCTCCACCAAACTGCAACAGAATTTCATGGGACAAGCAAAAGGCGCGTCTCTAGCCCCGGTGCTTTGCCCCAGCGGAATGTCAAAGGCCTGCAGCATATAATGGAGGGGTGAGAGCACCTCCAAAAAAGGTCACAAGAATCTTTTATAACAGAAATGTTAGTTTACCTAAATCTAGGGGTCACCGCTAGCTCTTCCTAAAATAAGAAATCCTTTGCTCCAGCCAGCAATGGGACTCAATAACTTTAAACCATTTTTAAACTACTGAACCAATCTACTTCAAACTCAGCTTGTTCTGTTGATCTCACTGAGATTAAAACATCAAGCCAAGCCTGAGACTGTATGTATGGAATAGTGTGGCAGCATTTGTGTGAAACTCCCTGAGACAGAGGAGTTGTCACCTCACCCAATTACATGGGAGATGGAAGGAGAGAGGAGCTAGGGTCTGAACTGAGGGTGGAACCAGGTAGGAGGAGGATTAATCTGACCCCTCCCACGCTGCAGAAGAGGATGATTTGGGACTCTGCACAGTGTGTGGACTGTCTTTGAGAGGAGGCTGGGAAAGGTGCCAGCTCACACTGTGCTGCAACTCCCTCCATGAACGGCTGTATAAGAAACGAGTTTGTATTATATGATGAATTGTAATTTATAATGGTCTAAAGGGGTCCATATTTCATGGCATCAGCACAGGAGGGTGGAGATCAGGCTTAGCTTCCAGCCTTCATTCCTTGCTTCAGACTGTCTGATTTCCCTCCCTGAAGGGTGCACGGAATGCCTGCTGCTCTTTATGAATCAGCCCAGAGAAAAAGGCAGGGAAAGTGCAGAATGTACCGTTGTGGTGTATGCAGCGTCTGGATCATCCTCGAGGATTCTCGACAGGCCGAAGTCGGACACCTTGCAGACCAAGTTGCTGTTAACAAGAACGTTACGGGCGGCCAGGTCCCGATGCACGTAGCCCAAATCAGAGAGGTATCTCATGCCGGCGCCAATGCCCCTCAGCATGCCCACCAGCTGGATGAGGGTGAACTGCCTGTCGTGTTTCTGGAGAGAAAACATCCCTGACATTATTCCTGACCTCTCGTTGGGCACCTGACAAACACTGATTCTGCATGGTGACATGGACCTTGCTGACCTTAGGGGGAGGGATAGCTTAGTGGTTTGAGCATTGGCCTGCTAAACCCAGGGTTGTGAGTTCAATCCTTGAGGGGACCATTTAGGGATCTGGGGCAAAAATTGGGGATTGGTCCTGCTTTGAGCAGGGGGTTGGACTAGATGACCTCCTGAGGTCCCTTCCAACCCTGATATTCTATGATTGTAGGACCAGAACCCTGTCCTCATTAAGCTACACTCACTCAGCTCATCTGTTGCAATCTGTAACGCCCCCACACTTGGGCTTCAAACCCAGACACCTCCCAGTGCAAACCTAGGTAGGCCAGAGGAAATGAAGGACAGGTTTTACTCCTGTCACCTCCAACCTTCAACCCTCCACTCTTCCCACTACACAGCTCTGGCAGATGCTCCTGTGCACTAGGATGCTCCTTGCGAGAGCCAGTGCAGATGCCTTGGAGCTAGGGTTTCCTCAGCGCCTGCAGCTTTTACTCAGCGGTCACCGTGGTCATGAGGCTGCATTGTGTGCATCAGCCTGTTCTTCTCCCTCACCAGCCACTCAGCCCTGAGGAATGTGCAATGAATAAAAATACAGAGGAGCTGATTACCCGGAGAAAGGAATCTAGTGAGCCATTCTCCATGTATTCGGTTACAATCATTACCAATTTGCCTGCAGGAGACAAGAGAGGTCAAGTTAATAGAAAAGTCACCTTCCTCTGGGAACCCCGGTGCCTGCCCAGTGCAGGGAGGGAAGCAAATCCAGGGCCACAGGGACAACCAAGCTGTTCCCACAGCCCTGCAAAGAGCTGGTGAGGTCCCATTCTGGTGCCGCGTGTGAACCATGCCAGTGTGTGAATATAGCACTAACACATCCTACTCACATTCACGCATCCAACTCGCACTCACACATCCTACTCGCACGAACGCATCCTACTTGCATGAACGCATCCAACTCACACTCACACATCCTAGTCGCGCACACACATCCTACTCACACTTACGCATCCTACTCACATTCACGCATCCACCTCGCAGTCTCTCTACAGGTGCCATTGTTGTTGCTAAATCAGTTTCATTGTCTAAATAAAATTTGCATCTCATTACCATAATGCTTTGCATTTCAATGTGCCTTTTAAAACTAAGGCTTCACATTACATTACCATTCAATATGATACGGCCTTTAAAATGAATGCTAATGGGTAGTGCTTCTCCTAATCCAATAACCCTGATCTCTGGCATTGGGGTGCAGAGCGGAGTGGGGTGAGGAGAGCCACCACATGTGATGTTACAAAGGACCCTGTCAGGCAACCCATTTCACCTCCCTCAAATGAATGGTTGAAAAAGCCCCAACTAACAGCATTCTCCCACCAGTGGTTTGAGCTGCAGCCAGGAATAAACACTTCATTTCGCTAATGACGTTAGAAGGGAAAGGAGAAGAGCACCAGTCCTGCGAGTGACAAGCTGTCTTCCTCTCAAGATGCTAATCGGGAATGTCAAAAGGAGAGAATGCTGCTGGGCTGAGGAGCCGGCTCCTAGACTCTAGAGCCTGAATCTAGCAGCAGAGACCCTGGCTCATGGTAGGATTTCATTCTGAGCCTACTGGCAAGTGACAATCCAAAGGCAATTTATTACCAGCTCCCAGGAATTCGGTGCTATATGTGTAGCCCTAGACAATGAAGCCCTCAGAGCAGGTATAGTGAGGGCAGTATCAGGGCAAGCTTTGCCCACGCACTGCCACCTGCCAGTGCCCACCCAGCTCTTCAGCAGGGTCCCTCTAGGAACATGTCTCTTTGGTAGGCCTGCCAATGGGTGCCAAACCTACCAGCTGTCTCTAATGTGGCACCTGCCTGTTGGGAACTGGTGGGAGCTCCCACCCATGACATGTTTACCCCCATGTTCGGGACACATTTCATATTGGCTCTCTGTGCCTCAGCTCCCTAATTCCCTCTGTAGTTCCCACTGGATACAGGAGCCTCCATTCCTGTCCGACACTCTCTGGTAGCATTGCAATAATCAGTCACGCAGCTGCCGCATTTCACCCCAAAGGTGGCTGCATTTCGATGGTGAACAGAGGGATCTCTGCACAGAAGAGTTTGCATTTTGGTTTGTTTTATTGGGGATCCCTGGCGATGAAAGGGGCTAGCAAAGTGCAAGGCCCCATTAGTGAGATATACATTGTGCAACAGCTGGCTGGCCCCTCGGGACCTGCTTGTAGGGGGGTCTCTGCCAGGCTTGGGAGAGGAAAGCACTTCCTGAGGGCTCTGGCTGTGAGATCAGCTTCCCCTTTGTCCCCGTGGTCCTGCACTGACTATGTGACTGCCCTCTCTAATCTGTTGCACCCAGCCACGTACTCCTGGTGACCACGCCTTCCAGGTGGATAACATTGGGGTGGTTGAACTGCGCCATGATGCTGGCCTCGCTCAGAAAGTCTTGTCTCTGCTTCTCCATGTAACCTGCTTTCAAAGCTTTGATGGCCACGGGAAGCTCCCTCTTCCCTGGCACTTTCAGGTGGCCATAACACACTTCCCCAGATTCTCCTGCAAAGCAAGAAAAGACAAGGGAAAGAACTCAGCTTCTCAATTCACTGCAGCTCCCTGGCACCCCACCAAATCAGCACTCTTCCAGCCACTAGGTTAAATGGATGTCCAGAGCCAACAGATAGGGGCCTGTTTTCTAGAGCCAATAAAAAGATGCAGCATGGTCCAGTGCTTAGGGAGTCAGGACTCCTGGGTTCTACTTCCTACCACTGACTCACCATAAGGAATTATTGCCTGGCTCTGTGCCTCAGAGGCATAAAGACTCTTACCCACCTTTGTGCTTGCATAGCAATGATGAGGTGTGCTAAGCACGTCCTATTATGGGATTTCCAACTTCCCTCAAAACAATGTGGGTATAAAGCCAGGTGAAAAGCAAGAGCAGGGCTGGTTTAGTGAGAATTCCCGACACCTCCCAGCCTGGGTTCCCTGGAAGCTCTGAGCTCTCATATCCTGGCTGGTTCTGTGCAATTGCCAAGCAGGAAGGTACTCAGACTCTGTGCAGCCATTGGATACTATGGGTGTCACCAGCAGCTGACAGCTCGCTCGCTCGCCCTCTCTCTTGTACGCTTGCCTTCCAACCCCCTATTCTCAGCAGATATCACTTTTCAGAAAAAAAATCAACATATTTGCTGAAATGGCTCCAGCATCTTCTCAGCCCAGACATGAACTTTGGGGGTGAAATTCAAGGTAGCAGCATAGGAGACACCCGTGCATGGACAGCCAGACCTTCAGCTGGTGCAAGTCAGTGTCCTTCCATTGGCTGAAGCAGAGCTACACCAATTAACACCAGCTGAGCATCTGGCTCGGGATGGTTCATTTCATACATTAAAAAATTCTGCACATGCTTTTTGTGCTCAGAAAGCTATGGAATGGCTTAAACCCTCACTGAGGATCATCATAACACTCAGCACAAGCTGTATTTATTTAGCCCCTTGCGTCTCCAGAGTACTGCACAAACATTAGCATCATAGCCCATGGGAAGAAATGGGTTTCTGAAGGAAGTTCTAAGGGTGTGAAATGCGCAGAGCCAGGGTACTCACCGGACCCAATGACTTTCTCAATTTTAATCCTTGAGGCCTCAATCTCTCGTGTGAACTCGTGCACAGCTTGGCAGGGGTCCTCGTACGTGTGTGGGTCCACGTAGAACTTTGACTTGGGGATCTTCACTGTTAGAGTTAAGTGGGGAAATAAAAAGCGAGGTCATTCCAACAGCAAACAGCAATGCCGCCTGGGAGCCAGAAAGGCAGCAGGAATCCTTAGGGCCACATACAGAGCAGAGATGTCCCAGTCAGTGGGGACCTGCTCTTTGGCACCCAACTCCAGGGAAAGCCAAATTCCCCCTTCAGAACACAGACCTCTCGAGACCAGCCCAAGGGTCCAGAGGGACAAGGAAAGTAGCTGGCCCAAAACTCAGCCCCTGCTGAGAGGCAGAGTACAGCTGACCCCAGACACATCTCCATGTACCTACCCTGGCCATTCTGATAGTGCATCTTCTCCTCATCTGAGTCCTGGAAAGCCTTGCTGTAACCACAGTGCCTGCCATGGAGACAGGAGAGGCAGAGAGAAGACTCCTGATACATCAGTTTTGCCTCCCATCTCACATACACCCAGGCGTGGGTTACTGGGAAGGGCTGCAAGTGAGCAAGGCGCAGTACCAGAGATTCACCCAGAAGCTGAGCTGGAGCTGACTGCAACTGCTGCACCCTGTCCCCCACTGACAGCAGGGTGCACAACAGCTGCACTGCTGATGTTCACCCCCACCTCCAGCTTTCAGTTTGCCCAGACCTGGATATCCTGTGTACCACGTCCACGGTTCAACAGCAACCAGCTCAGAGAACACCAGCCCATCCATCCCCCCATCTCACAATGATAATCTGCTCTTCCCTGCTCTGAGTTTGTCTGCTGCACATGACCTGTAGCCCCATCGCAGTCTGGCAGCCCCTCTAGTCAACCTCGCTTTAGGGTCCAGACAAGGTGTTTTTGTGGCTTCTGTATCTCTAGACCACAAGTTACACAAACCTGCCTAATAACACTGTCACTGTTGAGCATTTTGAAACATCAACATTTCATCCCACCCTCGCCAGCCCCCCCATAATCAGCAGGATTTCACATGATTTGGAGCAGACAAAATAAAAGCAGAAGAGTCCTAATATATGAAAAAAAGAAAAGGAGGACTTGTGGCACCTTAGAGACTAACAAATTTATTTGAGCATAAGCTTTTGTGAGCTACAGCTCACTTCATCGGATGCATGCTGTAGCTCACGAAAGCTTATGCTCAAATAAATTTGTTAGTCTCTAAGGTGCCACAAGTACTCTCGTTCTTTTTTGTGAATACAGACTAACACGGCTGCTATTCTGAAACCTAATATATGAAATCCATGTATTTAACATTTGCAATATCAATCAATAACGAAACATATTTGAATAATAGGGCACATGAGGTGGAGGGCTGGGGGTATAGCATGGACCTTAATTGTCATTTGAGACAGTGACCACTTTTTATTATGTGAAAAATATTCAACAAATCATAAACGTGTCTATTCAGCAAAATGATAAATATAATAATAATTGTAACCAAATACTTCATTTTGGAGACATTAGAAATGATTACTGGTTTTCTGTCTCATTCCAACAACAGCTGAGTGTCCCAACATGAGTAATACAGGTCACTACTTGTCATCCCTCTTTTCATCTGCAAATGCTGATTTTGTCAGGTCCCTACGACATCCGCACCTCCAGAGCATGTTCAGAATATGATTCCTGGCAATCAGGCTCATAGATTTACAAGGTCCATTACCCTCGATTAACTTCAAAATATCTGTGCGCCATTGTCTGGTACAGTTTTTGAAAATGGAGATTTGGAACTGTCATCGCGTATCCATCCATCCATACTGCAGTGGATCCAGCTGCAGGGCAGCTAGATCCAAAGCACCTGAATATGTCCTCGTTTGACATTTCCTATAAGTGCTTCGCTTGGTGGTGGTAAGGAGCCAAGCTTTGGTTTTGATATGGTACCTTTGCCAATTTTCCCTGCCCATGATTTCTGCCATACTTCTAACATGGGGCCCAGTTTGATTGTCTATAGCATACAGCCAGGAATTGGGTGCCTATCCAGCATCAGCAGGCACTGTGGCATTGGTGTCACCCAGCAAAGAGAGGGAGGACACAGCTTGCAGAATTTTCAACAGAGTCATTCTGATGAGGCCAACATAGGAAGCTACTGTATCACAGCCAGAGCTCACAGGCCTGGTGCAATGTTCCAGTGTTGCTCTCAGTAGCACGGACATCTATTACAGCTCTCTCTCTTGGACTCTGGGTTCCATAATCACTAAATATGTTAGGCTCTGTTCAAGGTAATGATGCAAGAGTAAGAGAAATACATCAACGTCATCTGATAATACCGACTTTTCCACCACTTTCTCTTTTGTAACCATCACTGTTTCATGTCTGAGGATGTTCTTTGCTTCCTCATGCGAGGTGACCATATCTCCTCTGTTGACCTCCGCACCCCCCCCGGTTTATTTCAGCTCAGGTGTTTTCTCTGCCTTTAAGAATTCTGCACAAATGATGTCAAACAAACACTTTTTAATTTTCATTAACTGTCAAGACAACTTTCTGTGGAGGTACCTATGCATTTGTCCTTAAATGATGCTTCTGTAGCTCTGCTCAATTTTGTGACTCTCACTGTGCTGAAGGATTCGCACGTGTCCAAGACAAAGTATACATCACCTGCTGCTAGCTCGTGTTCAGTATAGATTCTGAAATTTGTCACAAAGCCCTTGATGATACCACATGCTGGCAAGTGTACGGCAGACCTGTCAGTGACTGTGCAGGGGACTTCTTAGGAAGGATGTCTAGCTGACACCTCTGTCTGCAGCTGCTTCTTTAGCTTAGATTTAGCCTCAGCAATCCTGTCACCAGAGGCAGCGAATGTTGATGTTGGTACAGGAACCAATCACCTGTCAAAATATTCTTGATGTCAACCTCTCATGAACTTGCTTGTAGGCCTATCACTCTTCAATAGATAAGCTCAGTGTCAAATATCTTTGTTGGACCAACCTGTACATGCTTTTTGCACTGCCAGTGTCTCTGCTCTCCTTGGTATTGTGTCACAGAACCCTGTGGGGGCCGGCAATGTTCAAATTCATGCATTTGGAAAATTCCAGCTGTAAGTGAGTTGTCTACATTGATGACTGTGCCACTCTACCACTGTCAATATTTACTAATGCCTCTGAGTGCCTAGTGGCGTTTAAGGGATCAATGCACAAGTCTAGCTTCTTATGGCTTCTCTGTATATTGCATCTGCAGCAATCCTCGACTTCATTTTGCCTGTGTGGATTTCCGGTATTGTGTTTGGTGTGTGGTGTTTGGTTTATAATTTATTAATGTCTATAATTGTCCCGTATTTGAAAATTAACTCACATGAATGAAGATGTAAGAATTTGTTGTGAGCATGCTCAGAGAGTACAGGAAGAATATACCTTGTGTCTCAGTTTGGGGGAGGAGGGCGTTTGCTAGAAATGTATACAGCTAGTACAAACTCTAACACAGACATCACATATGTACCACCTAGCTCCATCACCAAACATTAGTGTGCAGTTTTCATTAAAAATATTTGAACTTCAATGAAAATGCTTTCACTGCCACCTGGCTCATATTTCAAAATGCTCAATAGTGACAAGGTATCATCAGGCAGTTTCTTCGAACTTAGGGTCTTGAGATTCAGATCCACAAAAAAAAACCTTACACCAGGCATAGTCAATTATTTTTTGTCAAGGTCCGAATGTTTTGGTATAGTCAAATGTCAAGGTATAGTCACAGTCCAGATTTCAGAGAAAGTAATAAACAAACCAATAATGATAATAAATAAATGAAAAGATTTCAGGGTATGTTCAAAAGTGCCTGGCAGTCCGGATTTGGCCTGTGGTCTGCCTGTTGACTGACTATCCCTGCCTTATACTGACACTAAAATCCGGTACTAGCAAGGTGCTACCAGATTATTGCTTTTCCAACAGGCCTATTTCAGATCAGCTCCAGGTCCCCCTTCTCCTGTGTCACACTCCTGAGGTGACCAGGAGCCCTGCTCTTATCTATCTGATCTAACTCTCCCCAGGACCACTCTGGTCTCGTAGATCATTTCCTTGGTTTGCTTCCTGTTCCCTGCCATTCTGTCTCCATTACCGCTGCTCTCAATGATGCTCCACTCCCTGTCAGGCAGATCGAACAGAATCCCCAGGTGTGGCGGTAAGGCAGCGTCTTGCCCCAGCTATAGGGGAGCCAGCATGAAGTGTTTTTGAGTTCAGCATGCAGTGACCTCTGGGGGTCTCCTACCTCTTCTTGCAGATCAGGACCACCAGCAGGAATACAAGGCCAGTTATCAGGGTCAGGCAGATCCAGATGATCGTCATGGTGTCATACCTGAGAGCTACTGGAAGAGAAACATCACAGAAGGGGAACTCAAGGGGCATGTGCTTGGTGTGAGGCACCCACTAACCCACCCGCTATAAACCTACATTCCATAATATATAACACTCCGCCCCATCACCAGACCTTCCACTGAGGATCTTGATGGGAAAGGAATTAATCTTCCTGACCCCCTATGCAGGGACCTCTTTACAGATGGTGAAATTGAGGCATGGAGCTAGACTGGGCAGTGTGGCACAGCAAATGTGTGGCAGAGGTGAGTGCAGAACCTGGCAATGCTGGCTGCCATTTCCTTGCGCTAATCATTGCAATGGCATTTCTCAGGGCACGAGGAGCCCTGGGAGAATTGTTCCCTCTGTCGGATGATTGCAGTGTCACTCCTCCCCACACAGCGACTTGGCAATTCCTGCAGGGAGCAGCAAGCACTGCAAAGCCCTGCCTGGGTTCCCATGTCCTCACCAGGTCACTAGGATTTCTGGGGCCACGTCCCGTGGTTCTTTGTGCTGCAGTAAGTTGGGACACTCTGTGAATCTTTCCCAGTGCATTGTGGGAGAACTTGTCTGTCCTTCTGGGCACACGGCAGGATTGTGGGAAAGCCCTGGAGGACTGTCACACCGCAGTGATTTCACCTGCATCCTCACTGCAAAGAGCAATCACACTTCGGGAGGCCACTCGTCCGATTTGAAGCCAGATAGTCCTGGTTTTGTGGAGCACTGGCCCTGTCCGGGAGGGACGCAGCACCACACGTGACTTTGTCCAGGGAAAATGAGAGGAGAGAGGAAGAAACTGTGGATACAGGAGGACACTGGTGGGAACAGGGGTGGGGGCAGCATCTCCGTGCAGAGTGACTCAGCCAGGGCCCACGCAGATGGGCAGGTGGATGCAGGCAGGGGAGGGGGGAAGTCCTGTATTCTGGGGATGTGTCAGTGGCCACCCAAAGGTCAGAGGGGTTTGTGTGTGGATGGTGGGCAGGGTTTGAAGCAACGCGCAGCTAAGAGCTGGGCTAGCTCTGCAGGGAAGGCAGACCCAATGGGGTCTCTTCTGCCCGTCTCCTAGTCTGCAGTGTAGTGTCCCAGGCCCACGACCCCCAAGCTTCCCCTCCCCATCTCACACCTGCTTACACTATCATGTGCCACTATCCATTTCCAGCTGCTCATAATCCACAAAGCAAACCCCTCCACCCAGATGCCAACTGCTGCACCAACATCAGTGCTTGGCACTCCCAGCCTGGCTTCCAGGTCAGCAGAACCACTGCTCCCTTCTGACTCAACCCTCACCTCCCCGTTCGCTTACTCCTCTCCCTTCAGCCACCCACTGACTGTGCGGCGGATCCCACTTCATCTGAAGTCAAAAGGAAACAGCCCACTGGCCAAGTGCTGTGCATCTGGGTCTGCACTTTAACTCTCGTGCCCAGGCACGCACTTCCGCTCTCTCCCCACCTCATCCTCTTGTGTACTCACTTGCTTTCCCGGTCTCCACCTCCACCATCTGGCTGAACCTCCCATAGCCGGCAGAGGTCCGGGCCCGAACCTGGAAGATGTAGCGGGTTGCAGGCTTGAGCCCAGAGACAGTCACACTTGTGCCTTTGGATTTTAGAGTGGAGTAACTCTGCATTTCCTTGTCCTGTTGGAGAGCAAGGCAAAGATCTCACTGAGACAGTGCAGGGACTGGGGAGAGACCCAGAAGTAACCCTCTCTATGTGTCTGTCTGGTAACAGTAAATACACCACGCAAACTGTAGCCTAAGCTATAACCCTGGCTTAATGCACCATGGCCAGGCTGTGGGGCTGGGCCAGCAAATCGCTGTTACCTTCTCGTAGTACTTGACCTCGTACTCCAGGATGATGCCGTTGGGTTGGTCTGGCTCATGCCACAGCAGCGTGATGCTGCTCTGACCCGTGTTCTCCTGGCGAAGCACTACCACCTGGGACGGGGCTGAGAATGAAGACGACAGAACATCAGAAACTGGACTTGTCTCCAGTGACAGATCAAGCCATGCTGCAGCCTGGGAATCCAAGCATCTGGGTCCCTGAATCTCTGGAACTTCCGGAGCCTGTTCGGAGTCCAGCCATTGCCCCAATCTTGGGGTCTCTAGGCACATGCTCAGAGGGCAGCCCAGCTGTCTAGCACCTTCCCCGAGAGCAGGACCTCGCTGTCCAGTTGCCCGGGACCCCGGCACAGCACTGACCCATCAGACTCCCCCACACTAAAGCACAATCTGTCCCAGAACTTCATTCTGCTCCCTAGTGAGGAGGGGCAGCAACCTCCTGCTGTCCCAGGCTGTGGGTGCTGCTCTCTCTGTTTTGGGGTCACAAAGGTAGAGCAGATTCATAAAACTTTCTGGTCAATGGGGCCCCAGTTACACCCTTGCCAGCCCAGCCCACGGCACCAGAGTGCAGAAGAGTTTGTCTAGCTAATCATCAGCCAGGCCAGGCTATGTTTGTATGTACTCCAGAACGAGGAGTAATGGTCTCAAGTTGCAATGGGGGAGGTTTAGATTGGATATTAGGAAAAACTTTTTCACTAAGAGGGTGGTGAAACACTGGAATGCGTTACCTAGGGAGGTGGTAGAATCTCCTTCCTTAGAGGTTTTTAAGGTCAGGCTTGACAAAGCCCTGGCTGGGATGATTTAACTGGGACTTGGTCCTGCCTTGAGCAGGGGGTTGGACTAGATGACCTTCTGGGGTCCCTTCCAACCCTGATATTCTATGATTCTATGATTCTATGTGCCAGGGGCAGAAAGAGCCCCCCACCTGCATAGCTGGACATCCTCGGGCACATTCTTTGCTGCTGCCTATCTTTTCACTCCATCATTGTGGATGGATGCAGGGAGGCACAATGGAACATGCCACTGTCACAAGGAGAGAGAGTACCAATGAAAGACTCTAGTGTCATTGTGGGTGGATGGACTGTTCTGATCATCGAGTCTGACCTGGATAGCCCAGGCCTGAGATCCCCACCTAGGGCTCCTGCATCCAGCCCAGTGTACTGAGATAAGAGATGCCCACTCTCGATGTAAAGACCTCAAATGACAGAGAATCCACCACATCCCTAGGCAAGCTGTTCCTGTGGTTAATTAACCCATTTCCACTTTGAATGTATCTAGCTTCACCTTCCAGACACCGGATCTTGCTGTGACTTGGCAAGCTAGATTACAGGGCCCCCCGCTCGCAGGAATCTTCTCCCAGAGAAGAGGCTTGCACACAGGATCAAGAGACAATGTGTTACAGTGGGTGCCTGAGGACAATAATAATGCACTACCCCTAGTTATGCTGCATGGGTGGAAGAGTGATAATGGAATATTCCATTTTTTCAGTTTGTGGGGGGCAACAATAATGGAACACCCCATTGTTTTGTTGGGTGGATGGGTGGGTAGCAATCGAACATGCCATTTTTCAGGGCAGCAATAATGGAATGCCCTATTGGTGTGCCAGGTGGGAGGATCGGTAGTCATGATGGAATATTCCAGTTTTATGGTGTGTGGGGGGGTGAGCAGTAACATTACACATACACCCCCTCAGTGCTGTGATGTGCAACTGCAGGGGAGCTGCATTTGTGTTTTAGCTATGGATCAGAATGCATCATAACACTGGCTACCCTAGAGGTCTGGCTGCCTTATGGCCTGTGCCTCCCATGGCATCACTACAAAGGCTGGGGGACTGAGATCAAACAAAGGGAAACCTTCTCGCCTCCCTGGATCTGCCTGTGGGATTCCCTGCCTCACGCTTTCAGCAGACAGATAAAGGGCCAGAAAACTGCAAGTTGATCAGCATTAACACTGTAACTATGCAGGTTCCGAGTGGGGGCCAGGAAGGGATAGTTCACCCACATATAGCATTGCACCACTGGCTGGTTTATTACAAGGAAAGGGTCTTTCTATTTTCTAAAGCCTCAACTTGCAGCCCCTGCTGGAGGCAGAATACAGGAGAAGATGGGGCCTGTGGTATTTGGGCATGGAAATGGTAACTCCAGGTAGCACTGGCTGCACTATTCCTGTGGAGACAAGGTGCTGTTGTTTTTACTGCACTGCAGCTAATGGAGGTCAAGCCCAGGTGGGTGTACAGGGCCTCAACTAGCCACAGTCTGCTGTGCTGCAGTATATTTCGCATGTTTCGACGGGGCTGCTTGGTGCCTCTTGCTCTAATGCACACACAAAGATCACGTTTGTGCAGATAATGCCTTTGTCAAAGCTCCTGGGGACATGCTCCACGTGTTTCTTCCTGGCCACAAGGGTGACCCCAGGGATCAGCCTATGAGCTGCCCAACTCCCAGCTTTTGTACTGCTACCACTGGATTGGGTTAGAACAAAGTATAGTTAAAGCAGCACAGAAACTATGTATAGACAGGCCCTGGGGAACGCTGACCCAGAACAAACATACAAGGAGCGTCCAGACTGGCCTGAGGGACCATACTAACTAACTGGAAGCGATGCAAGGTCAGAATCCCTAGCGAAGACAGAGGCCAGGGGGAAGGTGGCCCTGGCCCAGGAAGGCCTGCTGGGCACAACAGAAGGGAATACAAGTTAAAGCAATCCCTATGGGCAGAGAGAGCACTGAGGCTCCGCACTCCACACTCCACAGCAATCCCTGGCACTCCTGAACTCCAGGGATTGGTGAGATCCCCGGAGAGCCCAGTAAGGATTGACTGAATGGGCCTAGCCAGTCCAGGGAGTATGGTCTATCCGACACCGCCCCCATCTGGCCCCTCTCCGGAGGAGAAATCGCTGCCACAACACACACTGCACTTCCCAACAGCAGGCCAAAGTGCAGGGTGCAGAGCAGGAGGGAGAATCCACTCCCAGCTCACATGAACTGACCTAAAAACAGCACTGAGAGTCTGCTTTCTGCACATTCAAATGGGAGCTGACACCACCCCCCTGCTCTGAGTGGTGGAGCTGTCGGGATGACTGAGAACGACTATTGACTATCGCACTGAGCACGGCTCTCCGCTTTGCAGGTTGGTGCCTCTTTTACATTGAATGTCCCTTTGAACATCTCCAGCCACACGGCTAAACCTCTGTTCTTTCCAACCTGCCTGTTTCTGCTGCTCCCATCTGCACCTGTTCAGCGTCACGTTCTATGAGAAAAGCTAACTAGGGAGCATTCAATATCTGTCTGTGCAGCCAGCCATTGCAGGCATTTAGTGCCTGTCCCCTTAGCATGGGTGTGATACCACTGGGGCGGGGCCGGCAGGAGGGGCAGGGGAAGGGCGGATGTCCTCCAGGGAGGGCCAGCTGGGAGCCTGGGCAGCTGCAGGAGACAGTTTGCAATAAAAGGCCTTGTTCCCCTCACTTATTGTGAGCTGACCCAAGCAACTCCTTTGACTTCTCTGGAGTTATTCCCAATTGACACTTGTACAGGAGAGCAGAATGAGCCCTGGTTTACACTACCCACGTACATCAGTATAACGATGTTGTTCGGGGGAGTGGGTCTCTGAACGAGGTAGTCGTACCGATCTAACCCTGGGGCTATGTATATGGGAGGGCTTTTCTCGGGGAGGTGGAGTACTTGTGCCAATGGGAACTCTCTGTCGGCGTAGGTAGCATCTCCACCAAGCACTTCAGCAGTGTTGTCAGTGTAGGCAAGCCCTGAGGCTCCTCATCATGTAATGCTCCCTGTGCTTGTTTCCAACTGGGGAGCACAGTTGGAAGAGCTGGTCCCTGCACTGGAGATGGGCCCCAAGGTCCTGCTCTGAGCCAAAGTGGGGAACAGCTTCCTGGGGAAAGAGGCTGTTTCTCAGCAAGGGATTGGAAAAGACAAGATATGCATGAGAGAGCTTTTCCCAAGCAAACAACACAGGCACCTGCCAGCTGCTGGCCCTTATGTGAGATGGGAAAGGAGCACTAGATGGAGCATGAACTTTTGCGTGGCCCTTTGCGAAGGGAGGCGAGGAGCAGGCTGAGGGGTTCATGCTCCACGTAGTGTTCCTTGTCAATAAACAAATGTCCCGTGTGCCCCCGGCCCCCTGTGGAAACGGCGCAGCCCAGCGTGAGGCCACAGCCGAATGGCCAGGGTGTTGGGGCCATGGCAATGAACAGAATGTGACGGGCTGAAAGCGAACTGAAGAAGATTAATTCCTCGCTCGCTCAAAGCATGTGTTTGCAGACAGTGGTTCAGCGGTGAGCCCCAGACAGCTCCGTCTCCCCAGTACTGGTGACACACCGGCTGAGGAGACAAGGGCCTTTTCTCACAGATGCCTGAGTAGGAGCTACCATGGTCACCATGACAAGCCAGCATTTGTCACAGGCCCCACACATGGTGACCGTAGCTTATTCCCCTTCTGAGCACAGGAAAAGCACAGCTGACTCAGATCCCTCGGGGGGCCTTTAGGCAAACGCTGACCCCCTTGGAAGAAGGTCCAGCTGGACCCAGCGGGGAGCTGTTCACATCAGTTGCCATGGGCCGAGCCTCCTGGAGGTATCTGCTCCTCCTACCTGCCTGGTTCGTGGTGATGTTGACAATGGCAAATCTCTTGGGCTCCAGGCTGAGGTTGGACACGCCATTGACAGCCTCCACCCAGAAGGAGTAGTTCATGTGGGCCATAAGGTTGGCCACGGTGAGGGCAGCCTGCGCCAGGCTCATCTGCTGGGGAACAAAGCGGATCCCGCTGCCGCATGCCTCGCACTGGCCCAGGTCCCACGTGCAGCGTCTGCAGACCACGTTGTATGTGATATCAGTGCGCCCCCCCTTGTCCAGGGGCGGAGCCCACTCCAGTGTCACCAAGGTGCCATTCACACTGGAGACCAAGTTCACAGGAGCAGAGGGGGGACCTGGAAAGGAAGCAGAGATTCATCGAGATTGGTGGGGTGCTGTGCTCGGGGTTGGGGGGGGCAGGCCGAGAGAAAAGCCCATGGAAGGTGATGTGATCCGTGGGAGAGAACAGAGTGATACTGGCTGACTAGAGGGTGATTGACATGCTTTGGGTGTGTGTTTCAGAGGAAGGAAATAACACAACCTATATACAGGCCGATCTGAAGGTAACATGCCCTGGGTGTGTGTCAGGGGGAGGAAATAACACAACTTAGATACAGGCTGACCTGAGGGTGCCATGCCCTGGGTATGTGTGTGGGGTGAAGGAAATAACAGAACCTAGGTACAGGCTGATCTGAAGGTGACATGCAGTGTAGGAACCTGACGAGAATAGGATTGTTGATAAATTGCACAATCAATTGCTTGACAACAATTTGGTTTGTTACGAAATATACTCAAGAGACTAAATGACCAATGTGTCAGGTTTATTAATCTGGTACAGGAAAGGGCTCTGTACAATACGAGTCTCCAAAGAGCAGCCCTATGCAGCGATATTACATTCACCTCACACAGAAGGAACACTCCCCAAGTCACACATCCCCCTGGTATTATTTACATGATGATGTTACAAGTTACATGTCACACAGCCTAAGCCAGCAGTTTGTCCACTTCCCTAACTTGCTATTCTGTTCCTTCCTTAGCTTTGTTTTGTAAACTAGCATTCCAGGTACTGGTCCGTGAAGGTACTTCCCTAGCTGGGACTAAGACATAGAACAAATTGACATTTCTGGATTTTGACAAGTTTCCTGTCTGCTTTTGCCAAATGCTTACTTCAGCAAATGCAAGGAGTTATGGGATACTTAGCACATATGAACAGGATTACTGTATAGGCTGGTTTGGGCTATATCACTGTTACAATATTTGTGCTTTATGTTATTGCTCTGTGCATACTAATATACATATATGTATGGTGCAGATAATACATTTCATTAATATGATATATATTTATATGCTAGCCAGCATATATTACTTAACAGGCCCCGCACTTGTTGCCTTGAAAATTGTTATAGTCAAGGCCACATCTTTGCCAAATGAATGTATGAATTAGTGGTAAGGGCCTTTATATGTGATTTACAGTGTTTTAACAAACTACATAAGTGGCAATAGATAATTAACACAGCTAAAACTAATACACCTTGTCACACAAGCAAAGTCTTAAATGCAACCTCTATCCAGCTGTGGGAAAACAGTATTTTAAGATCCCCATCATGAATAAAAAGTTATTCAAGGCTTGTTCTGCCTTGTGCATGTCACTGTTAATCTGAATGTGTGTGGTTTCGTCTAGTAATATTTTAAAATTTAAAGTGATTAATAAGCACATTAAAACTGGTAGGTAAGTTTTAACTTCATTCCAGTATTTGGGCTCACTTCGGATTCATTTTGAAAACTGGGATAGGCATTATTATAGTGTGTTCCACAGCACTATGTACATGAGGGGTAAAACAGAAATGTGGAATAGTGACTTTATAAGTGAGGCCTCCATGTATAAACTTCTTTAATTAGTTACTACACAGTACTCTCCATCCATGTTATAGGTTACCCTTTCTGCTGATTAGTACCTGCTGGAAAGCTTTACTGGGCAGGAGACAGGCGCAGCTAGTTTCTCTGTCTCATACTAGGCTGAACCATTGTGACCACACACATGAGCTGAAATGTCAAAAGCATCCCTGGCATAATAAGCTGTGTGAGGTGCTTTTCAGGTTTGCATGGCTGCATGATACGCTGCTAGTTGACGGAGAGCCAATTGTTTCTTATAGATGCTGTCTTCCAGATAACCGACTGAATACCAGTTTATTAAATATTGCTGTGTCAGGCTCCAATATTGGTAGTGAAGCTATAAAAGAAATGTACGTGGAACCAGGCACTGAGCAAGATTGTTTTAACAACACATATCTCCATTAAGATACTGTGTCACTCAACCCGAATTATGACTGGTACTTAAAGGAAATTTGTCTACATGACAATGCCGGTTAGCCATAGTTTTTGTTAAACACTGAGGGCAACACTAGTTAGCTGTTCATCACTAATGAGGTCAGGCAATTTTCCTTCCTCAATGTTTCCTAATGAGTCGGTTATGGTTTTTTTACCAGTCTTGTTTTTCCTTGCCTTTGTATCACTTGCTGCAATTAGTTTGTTAACTTTCTTTGTGTCTGATTAAACAGTTTAGCAATGTATGCACATTGCAAATCAAACAGATATCCAGATTCAGATAATCTTGAAATGTAACCAATAATTCCATCTAGATTTTGGAGTCTACTCTTTTGAAAGATACCGGACTATGGAATAGTCTTTTGCCCAGGCCTCGAGTTTTGTTCATTCCTGATAAGGTTCTATTATATTAATTAACAAAGTAGTTTACAGAAGTGATATATTTGCTTTTGCACAATAACCAAATTTAACCATATTTCACTGAGCAAGGATTAAAACTATAGGTATATGCATGAACTCACTTTGCTTAATAATACACAATTTAAATAACAATTAGACCTGGCCCGACTAGTGATCCCTCTTTATATTGTCTCTATAGTCGATTGCATACTCAATTGTCCATATACAGTAGGCTGAGGTGTAGTTGACCAGTCTATTATTTATACTGCACTTTATCTTCTTCTTCTGATGCCCAGGGGTTTCTTCACTGTGCACTGATATTTCTGGGTGTCTCCGATCTATGGGATTCACTCTTAAATCACTTAATTTGGTTAATATGATTAATTTTTTGTTTGTAGTTATATTTCTCTTGTTTTTAGTAACCCTAATTTATATACAGATGAACTTATCTTATTTACAGTGTACTGGGGCCAAATAATTTATAATACAAGCTCTGCTTTTCTTCTAATTTTCTCAGTGCTTTAGCACAAGTATAAGAACATAAGTACATAAGAATGGCCATACTGGGTCAGACCAAAGGTCCATCCAGCCCAGTATCCTGTCTACCGACAGTGGCCAATGCCAGGTGCCCCAGAGGGAGTGAACCTAACAGGTAATGATCTAGTGATCTCTCCCCTGCCATCCATCTCCACTCTCTGACAAACAGCGGCTAGGGACACCATTCCTTACCCATCCTGGCTAATACTTTGATTAAAAAACTAACATGGCACACATTAAATGGATTAAAAGCTGGCTAACTGATAGTTCTCAAAATGTAATTGTAAATGGGGAATCATCTCTAAGGCCTCGTCTACACTGGGGAGATCGATCTAAGTTACGCAACTTCAGCTACGTGAATAACGTAGCTGAAGTTGACATACTTAGATCTACTTACCGCAGTGTCTTCACTGTGGTAAGTCGACAGCAGATGCTTTCCCGTCAACTCCGCCTGCACCTCTCGCGCTGGTGGAGTATCGGAGTCTACGGGAGACCGCTCGGCGGTCGATTTATCACTTCTAGACTAGACGCGATAAATCGACCCCGTCGACCCATCGGGTAATGTAGACAAGCCCTGAGTGGGTGTTTTTCTAGTGGAATCCCTCAATGATCTGTTTTTGGTTCTATGCTATTAAACATTTTTATCAGTGACCTGGAACAAAACAGAATCATCACTGATAAAGTTTGCAGATGACACAAAAAACCGGAGAGTGGTAAATAATTATGAAGACAGGTCACCAATATCGAGCAATCTGGAACCCTTGGTAAGCTGGATGCAAGCAAACAACATGCGTTTTAACATGACGAAATGTGAACGTATAGATCTATGAACAAAGAATGCAGGCCATACTGGCAGAAGGGGGGACTCTGAAAAATATTTGAAGGTCATGATGGATAATCAGCTGAACACAAGCTCCCAGTGTAACTCTGTGGCCAAAAAGGCTAATGCTATTCTGGGATGCATAAATTGGGGAATCTCGAGTAGGAGCAGAGAGGTTATTTTACCCTTGATTTGGCATTGGCATGACCGCTGCAGGAATACTGTGTCCAGTTCTGATGCCCACAATTCACAGAGGATGTTGATAAATTAGAGAAGATTCAAAGAGCCATGAGAATGATTGGAGGATTAGAAAACCTGCCTTATAGTGATAGACTCAAAGAGCTCCATCTATTTAGCTTAACAAAGAGAACGTTAAGGGGTGACTTGATAACAGTCTATAAGTAATTACACTGGGAATAAATATTTAATAATAGGCTCTTCAGTCTAGCAGAGAAAGGTCTAACATGATCCAATGGCTGGAAGTTAATTCTAGGCAAAATCAGAATGGAAAAAAGGTGTAAATTTTTAATAGTGAGAGTAGTTAAGCATTGGAATAGCTTACCAAAGGTCGCAGTGTATTCTCCATTCCTGATAACTTTTAAACCAAGATTGGGTTTTGTTTTTTAAAAAGATCTGCTCTAGGAATTACCTTGGGAAAATTCTCTGGTTTGTGTTATACAAGAGATCAGACTAGATGATCACAATGGTCCTTTCTGGCCTGGGAATCTATGTAGCTATGAATCCATGGCATTCACATGCAGAGAGACCAGTCTCATCTACACTAAGAAAAAAACGGGTTTAAAACATGACAGTTACATGCTTTAAAATCTTTGTGGAGTTAAGGTACATTGTAGCTTTGACATGTGAGCTATCCTGATTGAAACACACACCTTTATCCTAATGCAGTCATGCCTCCAAGACAACACAAACACCCCGAGGTACGCTCACAGCGAGCACCCCAGACACGCATAAAAACACACACACAGCATGGCAAATCTCCCATTGACTCCAGTGGGGCCAGGTCTCCAGCCTGATGTTTCTAACACATTCACCCGAGTAGTGTCAGGGGTCCCTCTCATCCCACAGACAGATACTCCCTCACCGACCTTCTGGCCCTTCCCACTTGCATGGGAATCTCCTTCTGCTGCTGTAGCCAGGCTGATTCGGGTTCTGTTCCCTGCGTGCTGTGGAAAGTGGGTGGGCAGGCTGGGGTGGGCAGTCTGAGGCAGATGGGCAGGTACTTACGCGTGCAGGCCGCAGATGGGGGATCTTGTGCTGCCCGGTAGTAGCTGCTGTCACAGCGGCACACCTGTGCAGCCCGGCTCTCTGAGTAGCTGTGCAGGGGGCACTTTGCACACAGCTGGTCACCAGGGTCTGACTTGTAAAATCCCAATTCGCAGGCTAGAGGAGAGGGGGAAGGACGCAGTCAGAAGGCAGCACCCAGCGCAGACTCATCCACTGGCTTGGTAAATCCCATATCTAGACACTCAGCTCAACATCCCTAAGGGAGATACTTGCTCCGTGAGAGAGCTTCGCTCCTGCCCCTCCAAAGGGACCTCCCAGCTCACTAGCTCCTCCCTGTCCCTTCTAGAAGCCCCGGAGAGCTCAGTGGCAGGGGGCTTCAGGGTCCCCACATGCCTCTGCATGAAACTGACCCAGGCTCCAGACTGGCTCTGCCCTGCTGCTGGCTACAGTGGCCTCCTAGCACCATCCACCAGCTGGTGTTTCCCAGCACGAGGCAGGGGAGTGGGCTGAGCAGCAGCACAAAGTAGGCGAGACACCCAGGCAAGCTGAGGGGGGATAATTAATTCCGCTGCTAGAGGAGGAGGCATGGCCTGTCCAGGACTCTGCTACTCCCTGCCATAGCATCCCCTTCAAGCCTCCCCATATGGTTCATGTACCACGTGCTGTGAATAATACTATGAGAGGCCTCCATGCTTGTAAAACAAAATTAAACTATTAAGAGAACTACTTCCAGAAGTGCAACCAGTGCAGCGACATTCCAGCCATGTGCACACAGAGTGACTTCCTGGGGCCTCCTCCAAATTCTGCCCTTCTGCAAGATGGGCTCCTCCCTCCAAGTTCCAGGCAGGCTGCTACACCTGGCACACGGAGATTGGCCAATCCGTGTTGATTAAATGCAGGACAATGTTTTCAGTGGGATGCAGCTGAGTTGTATACCCCAGGCTGTGTGAGCCCTGCAAGGCAAGGTGGAGGGACAGCTGAGAGCTTTGGCTTTTGATCCCTAATTCCCTTCTCCTTCTCACCAAGGGCAGACAGGCCTGTGTGGGAAGGAGCAGAATTGCCCAGGAGAAGCTGACAGTAGATTTGGGGTAACAGGTGAGGCGGGGAGAGGGAAGGAGGGAGTGGAAGAGCACAGTAGCTCAGGGCCAGTTCTAGTCCCTTTCCTCCTGCTGTGAAGCGTGTCCTCCCAGCAGCTCTCCCTCTTCGCAAAGCTACAGTCAGCTTCTCCTGAGCAACTCCTCAGAGACACGGAGAGGGCAGCAAGGGCCCGAAGCCGCCAGAGAAGGGTCTTCTCCCTCCTCCTCCACCACTCCCCGCCCTGCCTCAGCTGCTGCTTCCTGCCCTGACGAGTATGGGACAGCAAGCCTGACTGGGCTTCAGTGTGCTAGGAAGCCTGCCAGGTAGCACAATGAGAGCTCTGGCCGGGAGAATTAGGGCCTTATCCCAGCTTCGCCAGATACTCTGTGTGACCCAAAACAAGTTACTCAGACCCTAATTTGGATGCCCTCATTTTTGGGTGCCTGGCTTGAGGCACATCAGTTACATGCCCGTGGGGCTTGGCTTGGGCAATCTCATTGTGAGTGTGGTGACATCTGTCGTTTTCCTTGAAACATGGCGATGCATGAGAATTTGAGCTTTTATTTCACAAGAGAATGTTTCCAGCCCTCCTAGTGGTCGGGAGAAGACGGAAAGCATGACCTCCGCACACTCCCCAGAAGGCAAAGAACTAACTCCTTCTCTTCATAAATCTAGTGATCCTTGAGCCAGTCCTGTGGATTTTGACTCATGATTTCTTAACATCAGAGCCTGGCCATGCTGCTCCAGGCACCTATGTCTGGCCTTTGGCCATCACCTCTCTGTGCCTGTTTGCACAATGCAGAGGCCAGTATGCACCTTCCTCCCAGCTCCACTCCCCAGCTGTGGGAGATACACTCACTCATGCCCCGAGCTGGCAGGGCTCATGCGTGCAGTGTTAGTGAGGTTGCTCGTCCTCTGGATTTGTGCTTTCTGACCAAGGAGCTGGAGCTGATCCCCCAAATTAGGGGCGATGAAGTCAGAGCCAATTTGTCACTGCATGCTGCTCCCATTTGTTAGCTCTGGAGAGAGAGCTGGCCAGGGAACACAAAGCATGAAAAATCTTCATTGAGCAGGAGTTGTAATCGTTTAGAATTTAATGTTGTAAAGAAATGTTAATTACCTGTGGCAATGATTCACATTTATTTTAGATGTAGTCAAGGGGAAAATTATGCTAAATTACCACTGTTTATACATGCTCCACACGAAACACAGCAATGGGCCAGAGCTGGTGTGAATGTGAAATGGTGTCTTGGCTATGACACAAGTCAGACATTCAGCCAGATCCATGCGGCTGCTTTTCATCATTAGGATGCATAAAGTCCGCAGAGCAGACCAGGGGATCTTGGTCAAGTCTCTGATGGAGTCAGGACATGTGTACTGGACAGTTCCTGTTCCAGGACCATGGTGTGTGTGTGTCTGTGTGTGTGTGTGTGTGTGTCCACACGCAAGATGGCTTCTGTGGCAGGCATGTGAGACAGTGTCTGTAACAGGCTATGCTAGAGCAGGAGTCTGTGTACTAGAACATACGGATTGTTCTATGGGCTACATACTCCTCCCATATCTGCATTGTGGGAGACCAGAGAGATAATGACTGTGTCCTTGAGTTGGCACCTATTTGATCAAAAGCATGTTACCATACCTATTGGGATGTCCCACTCCCACAGCTCTGGTCCTGCTAGGAAACGCAGGCCAACAGAGTGTGGAAGAACAGACTCTCAATGATTAGTGGTGAGAAAAACAAACCATCAGGGAATTGCCATCGGGTAAAATAATTTAACAGGCCCCACAGACATTACTCTAACATCTACAGAATGAAATAAAGAATGAGATGGTCTCTAGGTTATTTAACCCACTCTGTAGCAGGAGTAGAATTCCATAGAATGGTCCAAAACAACCTATAGCAAAATTATCCAGCTCTATACAGTGCTCCTGGACATTTCCATCTCGGGAGAGCCCTTTGGGGAGTATCCAGGATGCCATAGGGATTTATTTTGATGTATAACAATGTTGCACAAGGTGTGCCGACAGACAGCTGTACGCAAAGAACATGCACATGGCAGCATGGATCAGCAGTCACAAAACACTCCTGTCTGCTCCATCACCCCTTCCAGAATATCTCCTCCCACATAAACCATGTCAGCTCACCCCTTCCTGGGCTCACAGGCAGGCCTGGCAGTGTATCCTAGTCTGGAGACCAGCAAGCTTGGGTCTAAACTAGGGCTTGGCAGCCTAGCTGGTTCCACTGATCTGAACTGCCACAGGAGAAGAAAGTGAGTTCCTTAGGTCCTTGGAATGGGGACTTGGGTTGAATTCCCTGAGTTTCCGTATATCCATAGAGTCCGATGACCTGGGGCTACCATGAGCAGAGCATGGGGTACACTGCCAAACATTTTCAGTGGATAGTCATTAGAATCTAACGATCACATTCTGCTCCCTTCCTAGGGTGAGAAATGGCAGGTCTCCAGTAACTTACTGAATATTCATGGCAAGCCAATGTCAAGTTCTGTTGGGCACCCTCATGCTGAGAGGTTTGTTCATCTGAATGGGGAGTGGGGACATCATGTGACCTATCTGTCCAATCTGGTCAAAAGAGCTTGAATTCTAGCTTTCTGCCACTCACAGAACGGGATTGCAAAGGAGATGCTGTTCCATCCCATTGTACCCATCCCTCCCCACAGACAGACCTCCAGTGAGATGATTGTGTAGCCCACCTCTGGGAAAATCACAGTCCATTCCTAAAGCAGAAATATTCATCCAAAAAGGCATTGTGAATTACTAGCCCAGCTCTAGCTAAGAGGCAGTGCCACAAAGTCAGTGCAGGTCCTGGGAGGATCACGGGGAGCAGAGTTAATTAGAGCACTGGGGACTATAGTAAGGAATGTTTATGTGGGTTCACTTCCTCCTCTACACACACGCATACACATGCATGGAGCACATACTCATGACAACCATCAGGGTGTGCGTAGGAAATCTCTAATCCAAAGTGCTTCTGCCTCAGGCTCTCAAAGCACAACACTTGCATGAAATATACACTTGCTTCTAAACCCATAACCTGCCATTTTAATGCCACTTGGGCATAATGATGCCAACATCACATGGTTTCTGCTCCGCGCCTCCCACCACAGTAATTGGAATCAGTGGCTCTGCTTCTGGCACAGACCATCCACACATCCCAGCCTGGTGCTGCAGCTCCCCCTCGCCACATCCCAGCTCCTGACGCCTCCTGGCAGCCGCTGCCTTCACTGGGAGGTCTCGGGAGCTGCCAGACTTGTATCAATAAGAGAGAGTGTGGGGCAGGCTCTGCCAAGCCATATGTAGCTTGGGCCATTTGTTTACCTCCCACTTATCCTCTGGGAACAGAATAACATCTGCTAATAAGTTAGCAGGGTAGCAGAAATGATAGATGAACCTGTCAAGGAAATGATAGCCAAGGATCAGCCACCCTGTGTGTCCAGGTTGGTGTCGACGGGGCCTAGCACTCTGTCTAGGGAAGCGATTTGGAGAAGGAAAGGCAGCTTTGGGAGTGACGGGAGGTGGAAGTGCAGCCTGCTTGCTGGCTGCGATCCTTCTCTTGTCTGTTCTCCTCAGGAGCATGAAGGCAGGAGTGGGGGGTACATCCAGGCATAGCAGCGTTGATGGGTAGCCCTCTTGTGCTCAGCACTGGCAGCCGGGACTCAGGATTGTTCCATTCGTTGGTCATGCAGAAACCCAACAGTCATGAGAAATGCCCCTTGGTATGTGTGTACGTGGGACAGACTGACATGGAAATGAGCCACGTAGACAACAGAGCTCAGCTGCCAATCTTCTTGTCTTCTGCATCTCAGAAGCTGCTCGAACATGGTGGCAGGGACATGGCAATGGAACAAGCTCTCATAGGACCCAGACAGCCCCAACACTGATCAAAGGCAGCAATGAACCCCCTCTCCAAATGCAAACGCTCCATGCTTGAACCATGTGAGGTTGCTGGGAAAGGGACACAGAGCATTAGGAAGAAACTTGTGTTAGATGGTGTCCTGAGAGACATGGCTTTGTTGAGTTAGTCAGTGTTGCCTGTGTACACCTCCAATAATTCAGGTGTTAATTTCTGCCCCATGAAGCTGGCTGCTCCCCCACACCCACAAAGATGATTCCTCCTGCTCCCTCCAACCCATGAAGTCAACTCTTACTGCTCCCTCAGGTCTAGAGCACTGGCTGTCACTACATCTGCCAATGCACACAGCTGCTGGTAACTGCAATTTTGCAGCACTCTGTGAATGCCCCCTCTAGCCCACATTCCCACAGACAAGCACAGACACCCATAGCTGCTTCTTGGACCTGCACAGCTGCCTACAGCCCCTCCCACAGACTCACATGACTACCTGCCATGTCCAAATTGGGCCCACAAGGCCATGTGTCAATGCTAAGCAACCCTGCATAGCCATTTGTCACTGCCCCCTCACTCCTACATAAGCACCTGTCACTGCTTCCATAGCTCACACAGCCAGTACTTGTCCCAGGCCTCATCCCACGGCATCCTCATGGCCACTGCCCTCTATTCCTCTCATCTGCACACCTGCATCTTACTGCTTCCTCAGACCCATCTGCCACCCCCCATCTCACCTTCAAACCTATGCAGCTGCCTCTTACTGCTTCTTCAAGCCAGTATGGCCTCCTGTCACTTTTCCCACACAACATACCTGCCTGTCACCCTTCCCCATATCCTCAAAGCTACACATATCCTGGGTTAACAAGCTTTTGGCACAGCACACCCAATCTGCAGAGCCTTCTCTCACTACCTCTTAGCCTGGAGAGTCACCATTATTCAGATCCACAAGGATAAATGTCTCTGTAACTCCCTCACACGGCATGGCCACTTTAATCACCACACCTTCCATCTGCCACAGCCATCTGTCACTACTCCCTCAACCTGACACCGCCAGCCGTCGCCACTTCCCTCAACCCAACATCGCCAGCCGTCGCCACTTCCCTCAAGCTGACACCGCCCGCCGTTGCCACTCCTTCAAATGAAAACAACTTCTGCCATTCCTTCAACTCTACATAACCATCAGGACTCCCTCAAAGTAACACAATCAAACATCCAGCCTCAACCTGGACCAGTCCACACAAGAGATTCACTTCCTAGACACAACAGTGCTAATAGGTGATGGTCACATAAACATCACCCTATGCCGGAAACCTACTGACCACTATACTTACCTACATGTCTCCAGCTTTCATCCAGACCACATCACATGATCCATTGTCTACAGCCAAGCTCAAAGATACAACCACATGTGCTCCAATCCCTCAGACAGAGACAAAAACCTACAAGATCTCTATCAAGCATTCTTAAAACTACAATACCCACCTGGTGAAGTGAAGAAACAGATTGACAGAGCCAGAAGGGTACCCAAAAGTCACCTACTACAAGACAGACCCAACAAAGAAAGTAACAGAATGCCACTAGCCATCACTTACATCCCCAACTAAAACATGTCCAGTGCATCATCAAGGATTTACAACCTATCCTGAAGCACGATCCCTCACTCTCACAGATCTTGGGAGACAGGCCAGTCCTCGCTTACAGACAGCCCCCCAAACTGAAGCAAATACTCAGCAGCAACCACACACCACACAACAAAAACACTAACCCAGGGACCAAACCCTGCAACAAACCCTGGTGCCAACTCTGTCTGCATATCTATTCAAGGAACACCATTATAGGACCTAACCACATCAGCCACACCATCAGGGGCTTGTTCACCTACACATCTACCAATGTGATATATCCTATCATGTACCAGCAATGCCCCTCTGCCATGTACATTGGCCAAACCAGACAATCTCTATGCAAAAGAATAAATGGACGCAAATCTGACATCAGGAATTAGAACATTCAAAAACCAGAAGGGGAACACTTCAATCTCCCTGGTCACTCAATAACAGACTTAAAAGTAGCAATTCTTCAACAACAAAAACTTCAAAAACAGACTCCAATAAGAAACTAAAGGAGTACTTGTGGCACCTTAGAGACTAACAAATTTATTAGAGCATAAGCTTTCGTGAGCTACAGCTCACTTCATCGGATGCATTTGGTGGAAAAAACAGAGGAGAGATTTATATACACACAGAGAACATGAAACAATGGGTTTATCATACACACTGTAAGGAGAGTGATCACTTAAGATAAGCCATCACCAACAGCAGGGGGGGGAAGGAGGAAAACCTTTCATGGTGACAAGCAGGTAGGCTAATTCCAGCAGTTAACAAGAATATCAGAGGAACAGTGGGGGGTGGGGTGGGAGGGAGAAATACCATGGGGAAATAGTTTTACTTTGTGTAATGACTCATCCATTCCCAGTCTCTATTCAAGCCTAAGTTAATTGTATCCAGTTTGCAAATTAATTCCAATTCAGCAGTCTCTCGTTGGAGTCTGTTTTTGAAGCTTTTTTGTTGAAGCCACTCTTAGGTCTGTGATCGAGTGACCAGAGAGATTGAAGTGTTCTCCAACTGGTTTTTGAATGTTATAATTCTTGACGTCTGATTTGTGTCCATTCATTCTTTTACGTAGAGACTGTCCAGTTTGGCCAATGTACATGGCAGAGGGGCATTGCTGGCACATGATGGCATAGATCACATTGGTAGATGCGCAGGTGAACGAGCCTCTGATAGTGTGGCTGATGTGATTAGGCCCTATGATGGTATCCCCTGAATAGATATGTGGACAGAGTTGGCAACGGGCTTTGTTGCAAGGATAGGTTCCTGGGTTAGTGGTTCTGTTGTGTGGTGTGTGGTTGCTGGTGAGTATTTGCTTCAGATTGGGGGGCTGTCTGTAAGCAAGGACTGGTCTGTCTCCCAAGATCTGAGAGAGCGATGGCTCGTCCTTCAGGATAGGTTGTAGATCCTTGATGATGCGTTGGAGAGGTTTTAGTTGGGGGCTGAAGGTGATGGCTAGTGGCGTTCTGTTGTTTTCTTTGTTGGGCCTGTCCTGTAGTAGGTGACTTCTGGGTACTCTTCTGGCTCTGTCAATCTGTTTCTTCACTTCAGCAGGTGGGTATTGTAGTTGTAGGAATGCATGATAGAGATCTTGTAGGTGTTTGTCTCTGTCTGAGGGGTTGGAGCAAATGCGGTTATATCGTAGCGCTTGGCTGTAGACAATGGATCGAGTGGTATGATCTGGATGAAAGCTAGAGGCATGTAGGTAGGAATAGCGGTCAGTAGGTTTCCGATATAGGGTGGTGTGTATGTGACCATCGCTTATTAGCACCGTAGTGTCCAGGAAGTGGATCTCTTGTGTGGACTGGTCCAGGCTGAGGTTGATGGTGGGATGGAAATTGTTGAAATCATGGTGGAATTCCTCAAGAGCTTCTTTTCCATGGGTCCAGATGATGAAGATGTCATCAATGTAGCGCAAGTAGAGTAGGGGCATTAGGGGACGAGAGCTGAGGAAGCGTTGTTCTAAGTCAGCCATAAAAATGTTGGCATACTGTGGGGCCATGCGGGTACCCATCGCAGTGCCGCTGATTTGAAGGTATACATTGTCACCAAATGTGAAATAGTTATGGGTCAGGACAAAGTCACAAAGTTCTGCCACCAGGTTAGCCGTGACAGTATCGGGGATACTGTTCCTGACGGCTTGTAGTCCATCTTTGTGTGGAATGTTGGTGTAGAGGCTTCTACATCCATAGTGGCTAGGATGGTGTTTTTAGGAAGATCACCAATGGACTGTAGTTTCCTCAGGAAATCGGTGGTGTCTCGAAGATAGCTGGGAGTGCTGGTAACGAAGGGCCTGAGGAGGGAGTCTACATAGCCAGACAATCCTGCTGTCAGGGTGCCAATGCCTGAGATGATGGGGCGTCCAGGATTTCCAGGTTTATGGATCTTGGGTAGCAGATAGAATACCCCAGGTCCTGGCTCCAGGGGTGCGTCTGTGCGGATTTGTTCTTGTGCTTTTTCAGGGAGTTTCTTGAGCAAATGCTGTAGTTTCTTTTGGTAACTCTCAGTGGGATCAGAGGGTAATGGCTTGTAGAAAGTGGTGTTGGAGAGCTGCCTAGTAGCCTCTTGTTGATACTCCGACCTATTCATGATGACGACAGCACCTCCTTTGTCAGCCTTTTTGATTATGATGTCAGAGTTGTTTCTGAGGCTGTGGATGGCACTGTGTTCTGCATGGCTGAGGTTATGGGGTAAGCGATGCTGCTTTTCCACAATTTCAGCTCGTGCACGTCGGCGGAAGCAGTCTATGTAGAAATCCAGGCTGCTGTTTCGACCTTCAGGAGGAGTCCACCCAGAATCCTTCTTTTTGTAGTGTTGGCAGGAAGGTCTCTGTGGGTTAATATGTTGGTCAGAGGTGTGTTGGAAATATTCCTTGAGTCTGAGACGTCGAAAATAGGATTCTAGGTCACCACAGAACTGTATCATGTTCGTGGGGGTGGAGGGGCAAAAGGAGAGGCCCCGAGATAGGACAGATTCTTCCGCTGGGCTAAGAGTATAGTTGGATAGATTAACAATATTGCTGGGTGGGTTACGGGAACCATTGTTGTGGCCCCTTGTGGCCTCATGCATCCGATGAAGTGAGCTGTAGCTCACGAAAGCTTATGCTCTAATAAATTTGTTAGTCTCTAAGGTGCCACAAGTACTCCTTTTCTTTTTGCGAATACAGACTAACACGGCTGCTACTCTGAAACCAATAAGAAACTGCAGAACTGGAATTAATTTGCAAACTGGACATCATCAAATTAGGCCTGAATAAAGACTGGGAGTGGATGGATCATTACTAAAACTAATTTTCCCCTATTGTTACTCACACCTTCTTGTCAACTGTTTGAAATGGGCCACCCTCATTACCACTACAAAAGTGATTTTTCTTCTCTTGGTATTCTACTGTTAATTGAATTGTCTCATTAGCACTGACCCCCTACTTGGTAAGGTAACTCCCATCTTTTCATGTACTGTGTATTTATACAGGTTTCAGAGTAGCAGTCATGTTAGTCTGTATTCGCAAAAAGAAAAGGAGTACTTGTGGCACCTTGGAGACTAACAAATTTATTTGAGCATAAACTTTCGTGAGCTACATCTGAATGCATCCGATGAAGTGAGCTGTAGCTCATGAAAGCTTATGCTCAAATAAATTTGTTAGTCTCTAAGGTGCCATAAGTACTCCTTTTCTTTTTGTGTGTTTATACCTGCTACTGTATTTTCCACTCCATGCATCTGATGAAGTGGGTTTAGCCCATGAAAGCTTATGCCCAGATAAATGTGTTCATCTCTAAGGTGCGACAAGGACTCCGCGTTGTTTTTACAACCAAACATTGTGACTATTTCAACCCAACATATCTATCACCACTCCTTCAAACAAACACAGCCGACCATCGCCAGTGCTTCAGGCCAAGACAGCCATTGTCACTTCCTTCAAAGCAGGAAACTCTCCTGGTGATATAGATGGTGAAACCCAGCCCACACCAGCACTGGAGAAGTAGCAAACCACTCCCTGTCAGCAATGCAAATGGCTCCAGAACAACCCCTATACTAACTCAGAAGATGGTACAAACACCCCTCTCCACTAGTGATGGAGATGGTGCCAGAATCATCCCCATGCCAGTGATGGAGATGGGCGAGCTTTTTGTGTCTTTCCAATTCAATGTGTCAGGCAGTGAAGCTGCACTTCCTTTCCTTCTTGCTGGGGATGCAATGACACCACACTGCATGGGGCATTCACTTTCAAGCAGACCCAAAGCCCAACTCCTGTGCAGACCCAAAGCTCAACTCCTGACCCGACGCTGCCAGGGGGTGGCAGGATACCAGCCTGGCTACTTCTGAGAGCTGAGGGGCCTTGCTAATATGAGTTTGAGTCACCTTGGGCAATGTCAGGGTGAGAGGCAGGTTTCACTGCTAATGATTCCATGGCCATAAAAGCTGTGAAATCATTATAATCAATCACTCCCTCCAAGTTCTCTTCTAAACAGCCTCAAAACTCCAAAACTTAGTGCTCCCTGTACAGACACAAACAGACCCCTGGAAAGGAAGAGGCTTGGAGTGCTGGACAACCCAGGAGAGAGCTCACGAGGTGTCCCAGGTGGGCCCTGTCCTGGACACACTGGCTGTGTCCGCTTGTAGGAAGTTCTCAGCATGCCCAACCAGTGGCTGGAAGGCCATGCCTATGGAGGGAGCCTGTCCTCCATTGTCAGACATATAGAAGAACATAAATTGTTGCGCAAAAGTCAACATGATTTCTGTATAGGGCAATCATGTCTTACTAATCTAATATAGTTCTTTGAGGGGGTCAACAAACATGTGGACAAGGGGAATCCAGTGGACATAGTGTACTTAGATTTCCAGAACGGCTTTGACAATGTCCCTCACCAAGGTCTTACATAAATTAAGTTGTCATGGGATAAGAGGGAAGATCCTTTCATGGATTGAGAACTGGTTAAAAGACAGGGAACAAAGGGTAGAAATAAATGGTAAATTTTCAGAATGGAGATGGGTAATTAGTAGTGTCCCCAATGGTCAGACCTAGGACCAATCCTATTCAATTTATTTATAAATAATCTGGAGAAAGGGGTAAACAGAGAGGCAGCAAAGTTTGCAGATGATACTAAACTGCTCAAGATAGATAAGAGCAAAGCAGACTATGAAGAACTTCAAAAAGATCTCACAAAACTAAGTGATTGGGCAACATAATGGCAAATGAAATTTAATGTGGATAAATGTAAAGCAATGCACATTGGAAAAAATAACCCCAACTATACATACAATATGATGGGGGCTAATTTAGCTACAACTAATCAGGAGACAGATCTTGGCATCATCGTCGATAATTCTCTGAAGACATCCACACAGTGTGCAGCGGCAATCAAAAAAGCAAACGGGATGTTAGGAATCATTAAAAAAGGGATAGAGAATAAGACAGAGAATATCTTATTGCCCTTATATAAATCCATGGTACGCCCACATCTTGAATACTGGGTACAGATGTGGTCCCCTCATCTCAAAAAAGATATACTGACATTAGAAAAGGTTCAGAAAAGGGCAACTAAAATGATTAGGAGTTTGGAACGGGTTCCATATGAAAAGAAATTAAAGAGGCTAGGACTTTTCAGCTTGGAAAAGAGGAGACTAAGGGGGGATATGATAGAGATATATAAAATCATGAGAAAGTGTGGAGAAAGTGAATAAGGAAAAGTTAATTACTTCTTCCATAATATACGAACTAGGGGTCACCAAATGAAATTAATGGGTAGCAGGTTTAAAACAAATAAAAGGACGTTCTTCTTCACACAGCACACAGTCAACCTGTGGAACTCCTTGCCTGAGGAGGTTGTGAAGGCTAGGACTATAACAGGGTTTAAAAGAGAACTGGATAAATTCATGGATGTTAAGTCCATTAATGGCTATGAGCCAGGATGGGTAAAGAATAGTGTCCCTAGCCTCTGTTTGTCAGAGAGTGGAGATGGATGCAGGAGAGAGATCACTAGATCATTACCTATTAGGTTCACTCCCCTCTGGGGCACCTGGCATTAATCACTGTCGGTAGACAGGATACTGGGCTGGATGGACCTTTGGTCTGACCCAGTATGGCCATTCTTATGTTCAGGGCTGGGCCCTGGGAGGACCTGCATGGGGCACATGGGATGTGCCTGGCAAAGGGGCAGGCCATATGCACCCTTCATTGGTTTCACTCTCTGCACCTGGTCTGTCCAGGAGGCACTGGATGTGCCTCACAATGAGGCTGGCATAGATGCATTGGAAGGGCCCAGGATATGGCCCACGGGGTTCATAATACACACTCTCCACTCCACTGAAACTACCCACAAAACTGGCCCCTTCCTGGCCCAGCCTGAGAGCCTTGTCTCCATATTGGTTCTCCTTGATCCCTTCTGCCTTTGACCCTATCGAGCTCTCACTTATCTCTTGCATAGGTGTCCATGATGCTGCCATTCCCTGGTTTAGCTCCCAGCTTGCTAACAGTGCATTCAGCACTACCTTCAGTGGGTCTTTCCTCCTTCCCATGATGGCTGACTTTGATGCTCTCTTTACTTCCCGTTGCTCTTGCTCCTGCGACCCCATCTGCATTAACAGTCTCTTATCCCCTCACAAATGTACACCACCATCCTCTCCTGCTCTGCCCAGCCCCTGCTTGTCCTGTCCCGCTGATATCTCTGCGGGGATGTGCCAATGCTCCTTAAATGAAACATGGCAAGATATAAACTTCACCTCAACCCTTCCCTGCCTCCTTCTCCATTTCTTTTGTCAGCTCCCAACTCCTGCTATCTCTCCAGTTTATGACCTAGTATTACAGAATTATACAAAGGTAGGGGTGAAAGGGACCTCAAGAGGTCATCTAGTCCAGCCTGCCCCCACATACACACACTGAGATAGGACTTAGTAAATCTAGACCATCCTTGACAGGTGTTTGTCCAACTTGTTCTTAAAACCAAGGCTGGGGATTCCACAGCCTCTCTTGGTAACCTATTCCAGTGCTTAATCACCTGTATGATTATAGTTGGAAAGTTTTTTCCTAGTATCTAACCTAAATCTCCATTGCTGCAGATTAAGCTGATTGCTTCTTGTCCTGCCTTCAGTGGACATTGAGAACAATTGATTATACACCTCTTTATAACAGCCCTTAACAGGTGAAGACTGTTACTAGGTCCCACCTCAGTCTTCTTTTCCCAAGACTAAACATGTCCAGATTTTTAACCTTTTCTCGTAGATCAGGTTTTCCAAACCTTTGATCATTCTTGTTGCCCAACTCTGGACTCTCTCCAATTTGTCCACATCTTTCCTAAAAGGAGGCCCCCAGAAGTGGACACAATACTTCAGCTGAAGCCTCGCCAGAGTCGAGTAGAGCAGGACAGTGACCTCCTGTGTCTTATGTAGGACACTCTTGTTAATACACCCCAACATGAGCCTCACCTTTTTCACACCTGCATCACATTGTTCATTCACATTCCATTTACGATCCACTATAACCCCTCTATCCTTTTCTGCAACAGTCTGCCTTGCCAGTTATTCCCCATTTTTGTAGCTGTGCATTTGATTTTTCCTTCCCAGGTGAAGTACAGTGCACTTGTCTTTATTGAATTTCATCTTGTTGAATTCAGACCAATTCTCCAATTTATCAAGGCTGTTTTGAATTCTAAACCTGTCCTCCAGAGTTTCTGTAACCATGCCAAGCTTGGTGTTATCTCCAAGTTTTATAAACATAATGTCCTCTCTGTTACCCAAGGCATTAACGAAAATGTCCAATAGATTATCTGGGACCCTTCCCGTTCTTCTCTCTCCCCCTCCAGCCTTGCAGCAAATCCTGTTGCTTCCCCCTCTGTAACATTTCTAAATCCCACCTGTCCTCTCTCCACCCTTCCTGCCAACACCCAGGGTCATGCCATGGCTGCCTCTTGTAGCTTCAACCTTTCCACTCTCCCTCACACCCCCTTCTCCAAGCTTCAGTCTATCCAACAACTTGAATAACCTTCCATCTCCATGCTCCCCATGGGCCCGATCACTGGCCCCATCTCCTTCCACCCACTCTCTGGGCCAAATTCACCATGGTGTAGCCACACAGAAGGAATCACATAAATGGTGGAGTGAGCCCACTTCCATGCATACTGATCAGCTCACCTCTGGGTCTGACCCCTTGTGTGGCAGTGGGACCCCATGCACAGTGAAGGTTGGGACTGAATGGAAGAAGCATTTTGCTAGGCACCAGCACCCATACGAGCAAGAGACAACATAAGCCAATGAAAAGCTTGGGCTGGGAGCAGGCCTGCTGTAATACAAACCAATGCAGCCTGGACTGAGAGGCTATGATAATTATCTTGCTGCGAGAAGTGGAGTGTGTGATGTTGCACTCCATATTCTTTATGGAAACATGCTTATGATATGGATATGACATAACTAAGATATGTTTTATGCAAGATGGGTCATGTAAGATATCATTGAAAAGGTTATGATTTACTGAATGTGATTATCCAATTTGTATGCATGTATCATTTCCGTATCTAAAGATAGGAATATGGACTATGTAACAATTACAACTGTGTGTGTATTTGAAAAACACCCACCAGACAACAGGTCATCAGATTTGATGGGCCATTAGAAAGAAAAAACAAGACTGTGGAGATACTAATCTATCTCCTTCCTGGGAAGCATCCTGGGCTGTAACTGTGACACTACTAGGTCAGGTGGTCTTGTCACCATTATCTTGGACTTCTTGTAACTTTCTACTAAAAGGAGAGAGTGTGTGTGTGTCAAGTTTGGGAAACAAAAGATTCCTGTCTTATGTAAATCTTATTTAGGGATGGGGAGGAAGGCAAATATGACTCTCCTCCATTGCCTACCAAGAAGAAGGACTGCTGAAAGAACCTGAAGGGCCAAAGGAACTAATCTGAAGAGAAAGGCAGGAAGGTCCAGTCTGTAAGAAGAAATAACTGGAACTCTGAGCTACAGAAACTCTGCATCCTGCTTAATTCAACATTTAGGGTGAGAAATTATATTTTGTCACCTAAAAAAAGAAAAGGAGGACTTGTGGCACCTTAGAGACTAACAAATTTATTTGAGCATAAGCTTTCATGAGCTACAGCTCACTTCATCGAATGCATTTGTCACTTGTTTCTTTAGTGAACCAAACTTAGTTTGCATGTTTTGTTTTATTTGCTCAGTAATCTGCTTTGTTCTGTTTGCTATCTCTTATAATCACTTAAAATCTATTCTTTCTAGTTAATAAACTTGTTTTTTGTTTATTCTGAAACCCAGTTTGTGCCATTCATAATGGGGCAAGGGGGTGGGGGGTAAGAGGTTGTGCGTACACTCCTTCACATTGAGGGAGGAGGCAGATTTCATAATGTACCTTTGGGTCTGCACTCCAAGGGAGGTGGACATCTGAGTGCTGGGGCAAGTCCCTTAAGCTGAGTCTTCCCAGAGCTGATCTCAGTGTCTGTGTCTGTCTTTCTGCAGCTCGGTGTGGCCTTCTTTGTGTGTGTCCTAGAGGAGGCTTAAGAGCCTAGCTCAGCAAGACAGGGTAAAAGGGGACTGAGGCTGGCAGAACAGGTGGGCTCAGTGGTATCCCAGTACATCCGGTGGCACCATAAAGGGGGCAACCTGTCATAGACTGAGGTGGGATGGACTGAGCTGGATATGCCGCAGGCCTTTGATAAACTGGAGAGACCATTGCATATGCTCACATACATTACTGTATGCGGTGTTGTAGCCATGTCGGTCCCAGGATATTAGCGAGACGAGGTGGGTCAGGTAATATCTTCTGTTGGTGAGAGAGACAAGCTTTCGAGTCACATGTAGTAGAAGGGAGCCTGAGACAAGACCTTGTATCAGAGGCCCGGTGTGAGGTTTGAGGCCTGAACTAAAGTAGTGGTCAAGCCTTGCTAATATAAAGCAAAGTTAGCAAGAGATAGGCTGTGAGCAGGCTCATGGAACCTGGCAAGAACAGGGCTGGTATTGCAAAAACACACACGTTCCTGAGACATGCTAGGTACAGGATACTCACGCAAGCACATTCCAGAAGGGCGGTACCAGAACACCCCGATATCAAGTATGGTACAAGCTCCCCGCCAAAGATAATGAGAACAGAACTGACCACTCCTAAAGATAAGGTCAGGATGAGAGTGTGACGGATAGAAATGTTTTGATCGAACCAACGTGTACATAGTAATGGGTGGTGACTAACTGCACCAGAGGGGCAGGGCTGTCCTTACCCATAAGCAAAGCACGCAGCTGTGCAGGGCACCAGGAAATTTGGGACACTGCATTTCCTGGTGCTCTGCACAGCTGCGTGCTGCTCTAGCCCCTGGTCCGGCTCTTCCCCGGGCCCCCGCCCCTGCTCCGCCCCAGCCCCCCATCCCCCCAGCACTCACCAGCAGTGCAGCTGAGGCCGGGTTGCGGCACTCCTGCTGCCGGAGAGTGCAGCCCCAGCCCCAGACCCACCCCCCCGGAGCTCTGCAGCAGGGCTGGGCCTGCACTCTCCGACAGCGGGAATGCAGCGACCCAGCCTCAGCTGCGCCACCGGTGAGTGCTGGGGGGTGGTTCCCCCCTGCCCCCAAGCCAGCCCCACCCCCCCCACAGAGGCCTGGGGCCAGCCCCCCTGCTCTTCCCCCTTGGAGGGGCCTGCCCCCTCCCCCACAGAGGCCTGGGGCCAGTCCCCCCACTTTCCCCCCATGGAGGCTTAGGGCCAGCCACCCTGCTTTCCCCCCATGGAGGCCTGGGGCAAGCCCCCCCTGCTCCCCCCCTTGGAGGCCTGGGGCCCGCCCTCTCCCCCACAGAGGCCTGGCGCCAGCCCCCCCGCTTTCCCCCCATGGAAGCCTGGGGCCGGCCCACCCGCTACCCTGCAGCAGAGGCCTGCCCCCCCCATGGGGGGGGGGCTGCGTAGGGCCCCAGAATTGCTAGGGATGGCCCTGCAGAGGGGTAATATGTAACTTGTTTGTATTGGTGTATAAAGAGGTATCTCGGGGGTCAGGGAGGGGGTGTCAGTGTCCGGCCTAGGGGGCAGTGGAAAGTCCCCCACTGGCTGAGCTGGTCCATTGTCACTGGCATACATATAACTGTAGACATTGATCCGGGGAGCTAGGACCATGTTTTGTCCACAGTAAACCTGACCGAGTGCCTTCGCTACTAAACCAAGTGTCGTGGTCTCTCTGGGCAGTTTGATCGGAGCCTGCTGTACGGGCTATCTGGCCAGAGCCAGTGCAGCACGCAGAGAGAACACATGCCCACAGCTAACATATGTTGATACTACACAGAGCTCTTCTTCAGATCTGGGAAAGGTACTGAGCAAATACAGATAGTTCAACATAAGTATGAGCCACTTCACCTTGAATAGTCCCTTAGAATACTGGCTTACTATTTATGCTAAACTATCTGTTCGCTCTTGTATTTAGCTGTGACACTGGGAGTACCTTTCCAGGCCTGAAGAAGAACTCCGTGTAACTCGCAAGCTTGTCTCTCTCGCCAACAGAAGTTGGTCCAATAAAATATATCACCTCCCCCACCTTGTCTCTCACATACATTATTTACAGCGGAGCAGAATTCATCCCAATAGGAGAGGAGTTGGTGTCAATAAGAAAGACAATGGAGAAGTCTTTCCAATATGAGCTTGGCCAGGCTAAAGAAACCCTTAGTGTGGGATTACCAGCCAATGGCATATGTGCAAGCAAAGGGCATCAAATTCAGCTGCATGGCAAGTTTACAGATTTTGCGGCCAACCAATGGAAAAGGTCGAGTCCAACAGGGCCATGTGCTAGCAGCCAAGAACTGAGAAGTTCTTTGTTTTTTCTAGTTGTGCAAATTGGGGCCACGGCAGTCCAGGCTGGCAGTGTTCCAGACTGAACTGTAGTTGCGGGCAGTGTTCCAACAGGAAAGGGGGAGATGCAAGGTGTGCATGTTTTTGTGTTTCTGTTGTGAATTGAACTGTGGAGGAAGTGGCAGGATTGACAGGCCTCTGGTCAGCCACACAAGCACAAACAGCACTCATGCAGCTTCCCCCAGTGTCACTTCCCACTGGCATGACCATGTTTATGATGTGCACACCCTGCCCAGTGGGAGCTAAATGCATTTCCCATGTGGGTCCCTGAGTGTTCATCAAATAACGCCTGTCAGTTAGTACCAAGGGCTGATCTGAATGGGCGGCTTCCCAGAGACATGAAAGATTCCATTGGCCTGATTCTCCTCTGCTTTTCCCTCGCGTTGTCAGTTCTACCTCTGCTGCAAAGTGGAGTATAATACTCCCAAACCACAACCCTCTGGGCCCTCCCACTGCTGGTCCCATTCTGCACTGATGGCGTACTCACATTGCCTGGGTGTAACTGACAACATGAGAGGCAGGACAGTGGCCCATCAGTGCAAGAGGGATCACAGCACAAAGCAGAGCAGGTGGAATTTTGTAGTCAAAATGTAATTATGGTGGGAAATAATTATTCCTCACAATGACTTTTTGTGTGTGAAGGATTTCCCAGCTGAGTAATACTGCGCTCTGCTACTGCAGAAGGGAATTTCCAGAGTGCTGAAGTCCCCGAATTTACTGGAAACCTGAGACAAGTGAAAAGACTTGGTGGGCTCAGAACAGAATCCCATGCGCTAACTGCACATGACACAGTGTGCAGGAGATGAGCGGGACCCATGAATTACCTGGTAAGAGTCTAGGTGAAGGGACTTTTTCTGGGAGAAGGCCCTTTCCCAGGAGCCACACGGCCAGGCTATTTAGTTCAATGGTCAAAGAGGCCCCCAAAGATTTGAAACCAGAAACCCCGAATGACTTGTCTTCACTCTCCAGGCCCGTCTGGGCCTCTACCTGTCATCTCTCATATGCTATCGGCCCCATTGCCAGTTTTCAGTGATCATTTGTTAAACATTTTCCACCCAGCTTCATCACACTTCCTCTCTCCTGTGCGAGGAGTTCGGTTAACATTCACAGAGCCAACAACTGCCACCTTCAAACCCCTTTTGCAGGCCAGCCTATGAAAAACTCGACAAAGCTGGGCAACCGGTGAGCCGTGACCACAGCTCCCTACGATGGCCCAAACACCTCACTGTGTTCCCCCACATGTCTACCTGAGCCCACCACTGCTTTCTCTGATTCTCCACTCTCTGGGGCAAAGCCTACTTGTTTGTTCCTACATGTTTGTACAGTGCCTGGCACCATGGGGCTCCAAGGCAATACAAATAAATATTGGTAAGAATTGAAGAGAAAGGTCAGCAGTGCCCTGGCCTGGGGAGGGCAGGGGAAAACTGGCTATCTGGGCCCTGGCCCAGTGGGGTTCTTTCCATGAAGCCACATGGGGCAGGGGCACTTTTCTTCTCTTTGAAAAATAAAAATATCTTCCTGCATGTGAACTGAATTACCAGGCGCATCCTGGCAGGATCTTCCAACCCTGGCCCACGTTGGAAGACTCTTGGCCAAAGTTCCAGAGCTAAGCTACCTTGGGAAGCACCAGGGCAGGGCATTGTGCGCCCCAAGTATTCCCAGGCCAGCTGTCTCTCCACCCCACCCCTGGCTTGGTGGCAGGGAACAGGGGCTGGGCTCTGCTGTCTTGAAGGAAGCCCTGCTACCACAGGGTGACATTCCCTGGTGACCAACAGGAACCTCCCTTTAAACCGTAGCAGTAAAGGCCTTTAGCATCCTCTGGCATTCTCTCTCTTTTCCCATAGCTGGTGGGTGCCTGCCCCCTCTCCAGGGAACATTTGTACCCTCTCCCTTACTCAGGGGCTGGCAGCACCCATGACCCCTCTTCTAACTCAGGGGCTGCCTGTGCCCATTCTTCCCTCTCATTCCAGGGCCGGCTGCACCACAGCTGACTCAGCTTCGCATCCATGCCCCAGCCCCGAACATGGAGAAGGCTGAGCCCCCTCAGGGTGGCGGAGTCCATGCTGGGCCGATCCCAGCCTTTTCGCTGCTCCAGGATGCCCCACACCTACAGGGAAGAGGGTAGGTGACCAGAATGCCACAGTGGCTTCTGGTTCATTCTTGTGATAGCTGCCCTGTGCACTTGCCATTCAGTGCAGGGACAGCAAATCGACAGAGGACTGGGATCCTTCAGAGTGGGCAACAGCCCAGACATGAAGCCTGTGCTGTGTCTGGGTGACAGGCCCTGTCTCAGGGGACCCAAGGAAGGCCGGTGGCAAAGCTGCTCAGGCAGGGGCTGTTGTGCGTAAGGCTGTCTATCTGACGGATTCCAGTCTCAGAGGGTTTTGCAGGGGGGAGCGAGAGGGCAGGCTCACCAGCCTCGCCTGCCAGCCACTTCAGACCAGGAGCGGGGTCACGGCCCGGTTACGATGCTGGGCAGAGGCACGGTTGCAGAGGGAGCAGACAGCCTTTGAAGGGCTCCTAGCCAGAGGAGAGTGAGGAGTAAGCTGCATTTCCCATGCAGTTAAGGGAACAATTACCAGCTTATTGACTGTGAAACAGGAAACTCTCTGGAGAGAGGGCAAGCAGCAGCCGGCCTAGCAAGAGCCAGTGCCACTTCGCCAACAAGTGCAAGACGCTTCCATGCCAAGCCCATCTGCTGAGATGGCCAATTCTCGCTCCGCCTCTGATCCACATTACTGGGGAGGCCACAGCTCCATTTCTGAGCAGATCCCTGGGGCCTGAGCCCAGCTGTTCATTCCCAGGATTATTGGATGGGTGGGGGCAGGAGAGGGGACCCCAGCCCCGGCATGCCAAGAGGGAGATTGTGTGGTGCTGCTGCAGCCCTCCAGCCCCAGGAAGGCAGGCGGTGTGATCCCAGCCCCTGGAGCCCAGTGGCACAGCCAAAGTGGGGGCCTGGGGGCAGATTGTGGGCAGGGCCACGCCTGGCTGTTTGGGGAGGCACAACCTCTCCTACCCACCACCCATGAGCCCAGGAATCTGCAGCCACCCATCTGTACTGAGCAACAAACGCCCTGTGCCTGTCCCGGCAGGCCCAGGGTGCGATGCCTCTTCCAAGGTTGCAAACTCAGTGTTGCAAACCACAAGCCTCGCTTTCAACGAAGGCTGGTGAAAACACCAATGCGTCAACATTCATTGGGGGCCGATCACATTCCTCAGCATTTGGATGAGAAGGGCACAATCAAACTGAGAAATGTCGAGTTTCCAGTGAGCTGGGACTTCCCTATGGAACCTTGTTTGTGCGCACTGCTCACTTAGCTTTCTAAGCACCTGACTTCTCTCAGCAGTGGTGCAGCCTGTTCCAGAGAAGGCACACACTGCGCTCTCTCCTGGAGACTTGGATCTTTCTCCTTGCTTTCCTCTGTCTAGAGTAAAAGGCATTTTGAACTAAAAGTGCCACAGTAATCTCTGTGCCCGGAGCGCTCGGATGTGGCCAATCCCCATGCCCCGGGGTGCTCGGGACATCGCCGGTCCCCGCACCCGGGGTGCTCGGACAGGGCTGGTTCCCATGACTGGAGTGCTCGGACATGGCTGACCCCTGTTCCCAGAGCAATATTGTGGCATTTTCCACTTGTCCATTACCAGAAAGGTCAGCATAGAACAGGGGTTCTCAAATTGGGGGTCGGGACTCCTCAGGGGGTCATGAGGTTCTTACATGGGAGGTCATGAACTGTCAGCCTCCAATCCAAATCAAGCTTTGCTTCCAGCATTTATAATGGTATTAAATATATAAAAAGTGTTTTTAATTTATAGGGGGGGTCGCACTCAGGCTTGCTATGTGAAAGGGGTCACCAGTACAAATGTTTGAGAACCACTGGCATAGAAGGAAAGGCACGAATACATGGCTGTGACTGAGAAAGGCCACCAAGCTGTGAGAGCTGCTGACTTCTCCCAGCACCGGTGCCTTGGAGCTTGGCACACAGCTTCCCTCTGGGCAGCACTGGGTGTTTGGCCTCAGAGTAAGGACAGCCAAGGGCCTCAGGAGACAAAGATCCTGGCTTGTGAATAATGCAAATGAGCGAAGAAGAGAGGCACAAACAGCAGGGGTTACCCCCAGCCCACCCCGGGCCACCCCTGCAGCTGGCATGCTGTCCTGAAGGGGCAGCCCAGGATCTGCCCTGCCATGGAACTCCTTGGGTGGTGTGAGGCTGGGGACAGGAGGAGGGCATGGCCAAATGCACAGTGCTGCACCAGATCCTCATCAGGCTGCAACCTGCTGTGTGCAAACATAGGATGGTGTAACTTGTACCAGGTTGTGGCTGTGTGGGTGTGAGGGAAAAGGAGTAACACACATACACACACCCCACCCTGCTCTAGCTCCTTCCACCTCCCAGGGCATTGCAAACATCCATGAAACTCGCCTCGCCATGCCCCCAGGAAGGTGCTTAGGGCAGTGTTCTCATCATCCCCGTTGACACAGGGGCAAACACGGCACCATGGGACTTGCCCAAGATCACACAAGTCCATGGTAGAGGCCTGGGTAGACTCCGGGTCTCAGTCTGGCAAGAGAGCTGCGAGAGCGCCCTCCTCAAACGAGCTGGTTAGAGGACGGATCCTCAAAGTGAGCATTCTCCACTCTGGAGCCAGAAGGGTAATCTTCCTTGTGTGCTGGGACCATGCCCATGCCCCGTGTGAGCTCGGTGAGGGTTAGGTTTACACTGCCTTGCACCTGGGCTGCTTGTATATACTGGCACCAAGTGTGAACTGCTAGAACTGGAGCAATTTACACAGACATCATGCTGATGTCCATGGGCAGGCAAGGTGCAGTGGAATGGCAATGGAAAACCAGGCCCAATTAGCAAACTCAGACTGAGCTGCAGAGCCTTCTCTCCAGGCCTCCTGAGCTCCACTACATACCCCGCACTCGCATGGGAGTTTAGAAGTGAAGTGGCCCTGCTTGACCTCAGAAAGCCTGGCTATGCGTGTCTTGTGAGAGCTCTTAGCCAGTTACACATACCGCCAACATCCCACTAGCACATAGCCTCTGCCTCATTCCCTCTGGAAGAGAGGTGCCTCTGGATGTACCTGCCTTTCCCATGCACCCAGCGAATGCTCCACATGCTCCTGAGCCCAAGAGCCCTTTTCCAGGAACCTCTGACCCTTTCCCAGTTGGTCAAACTCCAGTGATTCTGCTTCACTACCCAATGCTGACGGCTGAAGGAAAAGAAACAGATTCAAACCCCAAACTCTTAGTCCCCAAACCCAGTGAAGGCACCTGGGTGACAACAGCAAACCTGCCTCTCATGCCACTGACAAGGCCCAGGTGCTTAAAATCAATGGAGTGCATTATTCTCCCAAGTGGAAAGGAATGTTTATTTCATCACAGCACAATCTCCTTAACCTGAAATGCACACCAGCCCTTTATCAGGACTGTCAACATACAAACAACTCAGAAAAAAGACACCAGTAGTTTAATGTGTTCCCATTAATGACACATTCTGGGTTTGGTTTTTATGTGGACAATGTAAGATTTATTATTTTAACTGTTCTTTGCGTTACTTTCAGGTAACAAATGAAGACACAGGTTTACATTTTGTATAAATAAATGAGATGGGCCATATCACCGGATTATTAAATTAAAGGGGCGAGTGTTGCTGGCCAAGCTAATAACAGCGCCTGCAGAACCCAGCATATTCCAAAGCACACCTGACGCACTGACCAAGTTAAATTAGCCAGACACAGCACAGCCAGCCAGCCAAGGACCTTGGCCTAGAGCCCAGATCACTGAATTCCACCGACACTGCTAAGCATACAAATCCATGGGGCTTCTAAGCAGATGGGTGCACCTCTCTGAGCCTTAGTTACTGCCTCTAGGCTATATGGCTAATAATGCTTTGTCCGTCCATCTGCAGCTCTCCAAGTATGTGATGTAAATGGGTCAGCACCACCAGACTGATGCTACAGCTGATTTAACTGAGTACAGAACATGGGCCCACCTTGCTGTGGTCTGGCAGAGATGCATTTCCTTCCAGCCGGGGGCTTCGGGTGGAGCTCAGAGAGAGAGGACTCTTCTTCCCATATCCTGGGTTCCTTCACTTTCAAAAAACAATCCAGGTCAGTTCAGAAGCCAAGGATAAAATATTGTCAGCCGGGTGGCCTGTTTGTTTTTCCCCAGCGACAGCATCAACAGAGAATTAAGTCTCCTTTTCATAGAGCAGCAGCTGTTTAAACATGCACCATCCCTTGAACACTGCACTTTGCAGGAAAAATACAGAACTCTCCTCCTAGGATGTTCCAGGGCTGTGGGCTCCCGTGAATCCATTGGGCAGATCGAGGGACCCAAAGAAACACCCGGGAATTTGCAAAATATTGATAATCGGAGCCATTTGAAAGCGTTTTACTCTCAGACAGTTCTCACTCAGCATAATCAAAAGTGTCAGAAAACTGTCAAGCTGCCAATGAGCCTCAACCCACATTTCTGAAAGCACCAGCGGGTTTTCCTTCTTTTAGTGGAGGGCTGGGGGAGGCAGGTGGAAGGACGGGAGTTACAAGGGGATCAAATGATAATGAGAGTTTGGTTGCAGCCTTAACATGGGGTGCAGTGTACAGGAAAGTGTGTTAAAAATGACAAACTATCACAAAGTGTGAGGGATTCCCTGGTCCAGCTTACAGGCTAGAGAACTCTGGGGAAGCCACATGCTCTGAGTCACTTACAATAAGGTGGGGGTGAATTGTGCCTCTGTTTCCAGAAGCAGCCTGCCTTGTGTCTCTCTGTTATGGGTTCTTGTGTGTCCTTGTTCTGAATGCTACGAAACAGCCATGTTCCATTACAACCTTCCAGCAAGACTCTTGTGTTGATCTAATATCTCTGGGTGTCTCCAGGAATGTAACAGTGAGGTTATCTCCTCTCCATAAGACAGCCCGACACACCTACTGAGCTGAAGCTCGACCCCTGGTCTGTCAGCACAGCCCTCAGCCACTTGAGCTAAAGGCCCCAGTTGGTTAGCACTTAAAGAAACGCCCTTGTGCTCAATCGAAGGCAACGTGTTCACACAAATACAGGGCCAGTTCTGCTCCCATCGAAGTCAGGAACAGCAAGATTGCGTCTGTAGCTCCCAGCTCACTCGTCCTAGACAGTAGGCCAGAGCCAGCCTCAGTCACAGAAAAGCGGAGGATTTCTGCAGGCGTGTCTGGATCCAGGTGTGTTGTTTCGGAGTCACAACAATACATGATTTTAATAAACGTTTCTCTCTCTGAGCCGCTGTGTCACAAACAGTGTGTGTGTGTGTGTGTGAATGAGCACACGGCAAAGCCTCATCTCCAAGGTGGACCAGGCGAATGCCGCTGAGGTGCCAGGAGCCCTTGAATCCAGGTAGCTGCACTTTAGGTGACCACTGACTGGGCATGATAGCGAGATATCTGTGATGCATGCACAGTCCCCATGCAGTGATCTGGCTGGCTGGGACAGAGCCACCAGCACAGGAAGACAGGGCTTTCCATGTAGGAGCTGGTCAGCGCCCGGTCTCCACCAGCATGGCCAATCCAGGCTGCTTGCTAGGCACCCGGAACACCCCCCCACCTCATGAGCCCGAGGTCACTGTGTGACGCTGCTACACTTCAAAACAGCAGTATGAAAAGGTTGTTAGAGAAAACAAAGGGCCTAAGCCTGTGGGACCCTAATTCAGCCCCTCAGGCATATACAGGCTTGTAAGGAGTCTATGCCTTGACCCACTGCCTCATTCACCAACCCTCCTATGCGTCAAGGGCAGCATGTGACCCTGGAATTAGAGATTCTATCAGAAGAGGTGACTATGCTGAGCCCTGAGAAACAGCACAGCAAATCCTCCCCGTGCCCGGTAGCTAAAAGGCTCCTTCCTGCTGCAGGGAAATTAATGCTCCTGCAAACTCCTCTCTTGCCAGTTTTGCAAAAATCCCCCATAAAGTTGGGCTCTTGAAACTATCCCGAAAATGTCCCAAGTGCCTCAAATGCTTTGTGGGGCCGGGATGATTCTGTTTGCTGAGTGCAGCGAACAAATATCCTGCCATCCATCCCTGCAATCCTAACAAACTATGCCAGGGTTCTCCACCACTTCCCACCAGCCAGAAACATGTCTCCGGGTTTGCACACACCACCTGCCCTCTAAAGTCGCCAAGAACTCCCTGGAGCCCTACAAAGGGGAACTTTCACAGGCCGCTGTTGTGCTATTTCTGTGCCAATGTCCGCACCCATTTACAACCTCTGGGGGTCTGGCCTAGGACATTTTGCCCATATGTCTAGTGCTTCCCAGGTTTCTGTACGGGAGACAGTCACGCCACTAGCATTCCCAGAAAGCATCACTCCTCAGCAGTTACCTCACATAGGACAATCCAGTGGTGCCCTTCCCCTTCCCGTACACTCCTCTGCTCCCCTCGCAGCCTCCTCCCCCATGTGTAGGACACTAATTTTCCTCTCCTGACTTTGTTCATCAATGGCTTGGGCTGCAAAACTCTATTCACAAGCACCTAATTATCAAGCCAGGTCTTTCTTCTGGTAATTAGCAATGCCGTAGTGCTTTAATTGCTCGCCTAAAGTTGCCCACAAGGAAGTTTAAGGTCCATTAAATTTGTTGATTGGTTCGTCAGCATGAATCCCATAGACTGCAACACAATGAACCGGCTTCCAGATTGTTAACCAGGCTCCCAAACACATTTCCACCACCCCCGTCCCACCAGCGCCAGAGAACCAGCCTGGGCGGGGCCCTGTAACCTGTCTGCTCTCTGCAGGTGCAAAGGCCCCCTGGCCCTGGAGGCCTAGACTGGCCATTTCCTATTAGAGCCATAGCCTCTCTGTGTCTCATTGACTCGGAGGGATCACAGATGGGAAGGACCTGCCAGGTCACCTTCCCCCATCCCCTCCAGTCTCCCTGGCTGCAGGACAGAGTCTGAAGGCGCCAGGTGCCATTCCCAGCCCAGGCACCATGCCCAAACAGAGTGGAGTTGGTCAAGATCTGCCACAGTGTTTCATTACAGGAAGCTCAGGTTCTGTCTCATCCAGTCAGCATTCGCTATGAGTCAGCACTAGCCTATGCCCAGTGAGGGTCGCTATGGGTCAGTGCTGGTCAGTGTCACTATGGGTCAGTGCCAGCTCGTGCTCGGTCGGGGTCGCTATGGGTCAGCACTGGCCCATGCCTGGTTGGGGTCGCTGTGGGTCAGCGCTGGCCCGTGCCCAGTCAGGGTTGCTATGGGTCAGTGCTGGCCTGTGCCCAGTCGGGGTCACTCTGAGTCAACACTGGCCCCTGCCCCATTGGTATTTGCTATGGGTCAGCACTGGCCCGTGCCCAGTCGGTGTCACTATGGGTCAGCGCTGGCTTGTGGCCAGTTGGGGTCACTATGGGTCAGCACTGGCCCATGCCTCGTGGGGGTCGCTATGGGTCAGCACTGACCCATGCCCAGTCGGGGTCACTATGGGTCAGCACTGGCCCATGCCTGGTGGGGGTCGCTATGGGTCAGCACTGGCCCATGTCCAGTCGGGGTCGCTATGGGTCAGCGCTGGCCCATGCCTGGTGGGGGTCGCTATGGGTCTGCACTGGCCTGTGCCCAGTTGGGGTTGCTACAGGTCAGCATCATGAGCAGGGGTTTGTTCACCAGGACATTTGGGGAATTGTGGCTGTTCTACTGCTAAACACCCATATTCACATGCCAACAAGGGAGTTTGAGGGTGAGCAGGAGTATTCGCTCTTGCTATCCTTGGCTTACTGTTCTCCAGTCTGAAGCAAAGGCAATCCTGCGTCTCTTAGGTGACCTGTCCCGCAGTCAGACTGCCCAGCTCACGGATACCCTGTGGCCTAGAATGATGCATCCAAACTCTCCAGCAAACAGGCACAAAGAACAAAACTAACCAGAGAAATCGGGGCCAGGCCAAAAACAAGGCCCTAATTTCTCCACAAGCATTATTCCTAATGAACAGTGACCAGCTCTGGTCCTAAAGTCAGCAAGTTCCATATGCCTCTTGCTCGTGTTTTACACATTTCTATTTGTTTGTTTGCATCAACACTTCCCTGAAGACACTGCAGAGCCAGATATCAGGCTGATCCGCTGCCTGAGTGAATGGATGTAGGTCAGTTGCCAGAGAGCAGAGATTTGTAGTCACATGATTATATTCCTAATAGGCATAACAGATTAGCTACATGCACATAACTTGCCATCTGCTAAACAGACTTTAACCCAACTTTCCAGAATAGCTCATTTATACCTTGTGACCAGGAAAAAACAGGTCCTGGAGTCAATTTTTGAGAGCGGTACAGCCACGGGGAAGAGGAATTTGGAAGGACTGGCCATTTCACCCCTAATTCCCAGCAACTCGGCGTGTCTCCAGGGGAGTGAGTGACCATGACCTGGATGTGCACAGTCCTCACTCCCAAAGGACCCCTCCACACCACAAACTGGAACGAATGTTCCCAGGCACTAGCACAGTGGGACCTGTGAGCGGTGGGTAAGTAAACACGCACCCTGACTCCAGCTGAAAGTGCAAGTGCAGGCAGTAGGACGTAATGGCCCCCGCACGACTGGCTGGTGTTCCCAATAGAGCAGCCCAGCTCCAACACAGTGTGCCAGAGGCCCTTTGATGACTGCAAATGGCCGGAGTCTCCATTTTATTTCTCCGGAGAATGACATGCCTCCTACTCCCACCCGGCGGCTGCATCCATTGGTCCAGGTCCCACACAATGGCTGAAACAGAGGCACAATGCAATCCAATCCAAAGCTGCTGTCCATGATCGAACTACATACCCAGTTACCTAGTGCTTGTGCTGGGGTTGCAGGCTGGGAGGAGGTCGGGTGCCTGCAGGCAGGGGTGGGAAGATGATAATAATGAGACCAACAAGACAAGAAATACCCTACTGAAAGGCACCATGGGAATGAAGCCCATTGTGATGTTTGCAACATTCTATACCTTGGGAGAACATCCTATAACCCCATATTCCTCATTTTTATATAATTGTGATCTTGCATATAAAGCATGCCTTGCAAGGTATCGGGGAAAGGTTATGACTGGCTGAAAGTCAGTTCTCTATCCATGTATGTGTATCATTAATGCATATAGAAAAGGAGTACTTGTGGCACCTTAGAGACTAACAAATTTATATCTGATGAAGTGAGCTGTAGCTCATGAAAGCTTATGCTCAAATAAATTTGTTAGTCTCTAAGGTACCACAAGTACTCCTTTTCTTTTTGCGAATACAGACTAACACGGCTGCTACTCTGAAACCTGTCATTAATGCATATGAAGTTATGAGAATTGTGTTGTATGGTTGTCCCTAAAACGTGCTCTACGTTGGGAAATCAGCCAGATATTAGCTCCCCAGAGGCAACATCAAGGAAAGTAGCCAACGCCCAGGCGGGGTGTCAAACAACCCATCAACAGCCATTGTCCAGCAAGGGAGCTATAATGCAATGACTCACCTGCATGAGGCCACACCAAGGGAATTGCTTAACCTTGCCTGGAAATTCAGCAGTTCCCCCCAGACGTTACTGGACTTGTGTTTCCCCAAGCTCATGGGACTGAGGGTATAAAACAGACACAGGGGCCCCATGCTTGGCCTTTGTCCTTCACCCACCTACACTGCAAGCAACAAGGACACTGAAGTATCAGAGGGGTAGCCGTGTTAGTCTGGATCTGTAAAAGCGGCAAAGAGTCCTGTGGCACCTTATAGACTAACAGATGTATTGGAGCATAAGCTTTCATGGGTGAATACCCACTTCATCGACTGCATGTAGTGGAAATTTCCAGAGGCAGATATAAATATGCAAGCAAGAATCAGGCTCGGGATAATGAGGTTAGTTCAATCAGGGAGGATGAGGCCCTCTTCTAGCTGTTGAGGTGTGAACACCAAGGGAGGAGAAACTGCTTTTGTAGTAGGCGAGCCATTCACAGTCTTCGTTTAATCCTGAGCTGATGAGGTCAAATTTGCAAATGAACTGAAGCTCAGCAGTTTCTCTTTGATGTCTGGTCCTGTAGTTTTTTTGCTGCAGGATGGCTACCTTTAAATCTGCTATTGCATGTCCAGGGAGGTTGAAGTGTTCTCCTACAGGTTTTTGTATATTGCCATTCCTATTATCTGATTTGTGTCCATTTATCCTTTTACATAGGGACCGTCCAGTTTGGCCGATGTACATAGCAAAGGGGCATTGCTGGCACATGATGGTGTATATTACATTGGTGGATGTGCAGGTGAATGAACCGGTGATGGTGTGGCTGATCTGGTTAGGTCCTGTGATGGTGTCGCTGGTGTAGATATGTGGGCAGAGTTGGCATTGAGGTTTGTTGCATGGATTGGTTCCTGAGTTAGAGTTACTATGGTGCGGTGTGTCGTTGCTGGTGAGAATATGCTTCAGGTTGGCAGGTTGTCTGTGGGTGAGGCCTGGCATGCCTCCCAAGGCCTATGAAAGTGAGGGATCGTTGTCCAGGATGGGTTATAGATCACTGATGATGTGTTGGAGAGGTTTAGCTGAGGACTGTATATGATGGCCAGTGGAGTTCTGTTGGTTTCTTTCTTGGGCTTGTCTCGCAGCAGGAGGCTTCTGGTACACATCTGGCTCTGTTGATCTGTTTCCTTATTTCCTCGTGTGGGTATCATAGTTTTGAGAATGCTTGGTGAAAATCCTGTAGGTGTTGGTCTCTGTCTGACGGGTTGGAGCAAATGCAGTTGTACCTCAGCGCTTGGCTGTAGACAATGGATTGTGTGGTGTGTCCGGGATGGAAGCTGGAGGCATGAAGGTAGGCATACCGGTCGGTGGGTTTTCGGTATAGGGTGGTGTTAACGTGACTGTCACTTATTTGCACTGTAGTGTCGAGGAGCTCCCATGTAGATTGGTCCAGGCTGAGGTTGACGGTGGGGTAGTAGATAGAATAGCCCCAATTGGGGCTCTAAGGGTATGTTGATTTGTTCCTTCCCTTTCCTTGGGAAAGAAACCCTGGAAGAATTCCACCATGATTTCAACAGCTTCCACCCCACCATCAACCTCAGCCTGGACCAATCTACACGGGAGGTCCACTACATGGGAGGTCCTACCTTCTTGCCTCCAGCTTCCATCCTTTGCTCATGTTTGATTGGTGAAAATCAGGCGGGGAAATCTGAGATTGCTATAAAATATGTACGTTTGTTAAAAAGGAGCAAGAGCGGAGAAACTGAATGAAACCAGAAACTTCAGCAACATGTCAGCAGGTGGGTTGCAATGCAGAGAAGTGCAGTGAATGCTTTTCAAACCACTAGGCCATAGTAACATGGCATGAATTAATTGTAACCTCTCCTGAGACAGTTCTGGTGCAAATGTCAACATGGCCAATTCAGTAGAGGACTCGTCCATGCACAATGGCTGCTAAAAATTGACAATCAAATGTGAGCATTGGGAAGGAGGTAGAGAATAGTAGAAGGTACATTGTAATGGTAATTTTAGACATGGATGGTTCGATGTTACCTTGAACATCGCGATCAGTTTTGGATTCTTCATCTTGAGAAACATCAGACCAGAAAATGGAGAGGTCAAGAAAAAGGCAACAGAAATGATTGGCACACAGTGGAGGTGGACTTAAATACAAGGTAAATGAAACAGAACAAAACCAGTTAGTTTGGGAACAGGGAATAGTAAAAGGCAATAGAGGCAAGGTATGTGCAATGATAAATGGTCTCCTGTCTGCCCCATCCCTTAGACAGAGGACATGGGGAATCAGTGACATTAAAAAGCAGCACAATGAGAATGTATGAAAGTGAAATCAGTTTCAGCAATATGATATTGAAGCCAGTAACTTCCGGCCAGATACTGGCACAGATACGAAGTAGCACCTCTCCATGCGAGGATGCCCCCAATCTAGAGAGGACTCCCTGTTCCCCCTGCCACTCTGTGTCCTTCTCAAGAACTGGTATGTTCTTATGTTCTTATTAGAGTGGAAAGATCCAGTTAACATGCTTCTCCCACAATCCCACACTGTCCCCCATGCCTTCCCAGGCACCGACACAGAAGTAGAAATCAGCAAGTGCTAGGAAATTGCTTTCTACTATAAAGCATTTACCCCAGAGTTCGGGTTTGCTTTGGGTCATTATATTTTGTAAACTATGTCATATTTTTAAGGCGATTGTGACACCCTGGTACCCCCTTATTCACCACTGTCATATAATTAGGATATGTTTTGTACAAAGTATGTCTTGTGAGGCATCATTCTAAAAGTCTTGATCTGCTAGACATTAATATCCCATTGGATTGTATGCGCTATCGGTGTCGTGTGTGAAGTTATGAAGTTTGGCTCTGTGTGTGTTACTGAAACATGTGGTGAGGCTGAATACACCCACAAGCTGCCTTTGGGGTACAACATTAAAAAGGCCAAACAGTGTGAATGGCTTATTCAGGAAATGCACAAGCCCCAGGATTACCCCAGGAAATGTGAACAATAGAAACCTCTCAGAGATAGCACTGAACAATGGGGACTGTTTGACCCAGGTCACAGCAAAAGAGCTTTCCAGCAAGTGGGAAGAAGATATAAAAGGGAGAAATGACATCATGATGGTACCTCACTCTCCCTACAACAACACACCTGGAAACAGCTGAGGAACAAAGACTAAACTGGGGGAAGTGCTGGTCCCAAGCTAAAGGGATTTTTAGCCTGTGAATGGAACACCTGGGGATTCCAAGCTATAAGCAATGCAGCTTGCCCCTTAAGAATCTGCAGCCTGCTTGTATCATCTCATAGGGTGAGAATCTGCTATTCATACCTGATCTATGTAGTATATTAAGTTTAGTTTGTTTTTTATTTGCTAGATAATCTGCTTTGATCTGTTTGCTATCACTTATAAACACTTAAACTCTATCTTTTATAGTTAATAAACTTATTTTTGCTTTATCTAAACCAGTGTGTGGAAATCATAAAGCAAGGGCAAAAAGCCATTGTATATTCCTCTCCACATTGAGGAAGGGGGCAAATTTTATACGCTTACACTGTACTGTTCCCTGTGCAGTGCAAAATGGTATAATTTGGGGTTTATACTCCAGAGGGGGTCTGTGCCTGAGCAGCTGGTAATTGCCCTAGCTGTAGCTTTCCCATGCAGGGGCTGGTCAGAGAGCCTCATGTAACTGTAGCTGGCTGTGTCCCTACCTGTATGCTGGTGAAACTGCAGGCTGGAGAGGGCTTTGCAGCTTATCACAGCAGTACAGTGTAAAAGGGAAGCTGGTGGGTCAGTGGGGCTCAGTGGTACCCCAGTTCCAGTTGGCACCTTGGGAGGAACCCATGACAGCTATGTCTACACTACAAGTAGAAACTGTCTTGTGCCCTCTCCCCATCTGGTTTAGCACTGTCACGGTTCTGTCACTGTCTAGGGAGATGGGGCAGCTTACAATGAATATGAGAACCAGACTTCAGGAGTGCAGCTGTCAAGGCTACTTGGTTAGCTGAAATCTGCAAGACACACTAATGACCTTTGGGTGACATCGAAAGGTCCAAGTTCAATGTTACTTCCTACCACCCCCTCTTCAGCAGCTCACAGTGGAGGAACACAACGTGGGGCCCACAAGTCGCTGTGCAAGGCAGGAAGAGGTTAATGGATTACTGAAGGCCCAATTAGCCCAAATTAAGACACCTGGAACAGGAAAAGGCTTCCAGGTAGGGGTTAAAAAGAAGATCCCTGCTCAGCTGGAGGAGAGCAGGCACAGAGAAACTGTGGGGCTCTGACTGTGGGAGAGAAGTCTGGGGGCAAGGAAAGTAGGAGCCTAGTAGATTCCCTGGGGGTAAGGGAAGAATTTGTTTATGTTGCTTCAGACTTGTGCACTCTGAATGCACCGGGAGGGCAGACCTGTTAGTGACCTCACCTGAGGGCTAAGTCTCGGCAACCTAGAAGGTGAGGGCGGGTGGGCGGAACAGCGGAAGATCAGCTGGGAAACCAGGATTGAGGGGCTGCTGCACTACACCGTGCCACAAGGGGCTACTCTGATAAGGAAGCACTGTAACGAACCTGTAGCAAATCCCAATATTATTTTGCAACAAGAACACGGGCAATAACTGACTCAACCAGTCAATCACCCCATTACCAGTGTCAGCCTGGGGGAGGGTGTATTCAGGGAATATATTTACACACACAAGCAAACGGATACAGATCTTTGGATCTAAGGTTCGCGTGCTGGATAGGTGCAGAGTTCATTTTTCATAGTGAAAAGGGCCTTTCCGGAAAGATTTATAACCTGAGTGGATCTGTCGAAATTGGAAATTAGCCGTTTTAATTGTCAGGCAGACAAGAGCAAGATTCCAGTGGCTGGCACCCCAGCGATTTTTCATTTTCTGCCATTGGGCTGAGAGGATATAAATCACTCTGTGGAGGCCTAATCATCTTTCTATAAATATCAGGGAAATTTCGTTTTGGCTGGGAGAAGAAATGAAAGACGAGATCCTTTGCCTTTACAGCAGTGTTTAAAATGTGATTCTGGATTAATTTCCTTTTGCCTTTCACAGGCGGACGCCTTATTTGTCAAAGCTAAAGATGTTTGAAGGGTAGAGGGCTTTCCACCCAACACATTTTTCTAAGTACCTACCAGAGTGATGGAAGACAGGTCAGGAAAACGGAGCCGGTCAGTACTGGAGGATGGGAGGCTAGATCAGCAGAGCTGGGGACCAATGAACCTCAAGCCCAGGTGTGGGATGAGGCAGATGGGCACCCAGCTTGCTACTTCATACACACCATCCTTCCTACCCTCCACAGTCACCCTTTGGGGGTCCCTTTAGCCCAGGCCTCAGCCCAGATTTGGCCTCCTGTCACTCAAGTCATTAATGTTAATCTGGCCTGTTTGCTGCGGGCAACTCCATACCACAGCTGACAGCTGCCAAGACCCACATCTGCCCTCTCATTGGAGGGAATCATCAAATGCCTCTTGCTGCTGCATGCCTGCCCTGCCCCACTGAGATCAGTGGGAGCAGCAGGGGCCTGATCCAGCCTCAGGTGCACACCCCTGCCACGGTTTGGTGCCTGCTCCCATGCCAGCAGGGTGCTATGTTCTTTCCTCCGACAGGCCTGGAGGCTGCAGCTCCCGCTCTCCCTGTTTTTGTCCCTGGGGAGGGAGCCAGTTTTTAGTGCAACTCTCCCACCCCACTTCTCCTTTGAGTTGAAAGTAATTCAGAGCCAGAGCCTTGTCTGACACCAGCAGGACATTCGGCAAGAGCCTGTGGTGAAGCCTGCAGCATCCAGCACCAGTCCCTGCGGCAGAGGGACACCAACCCCGCCAGTGTCTTGTGGAGTGGGTTCCTCAAGCAGGGTGATGTGACCCGATCACTACCCTCCATGGCTCCCCACCTGCCACTTGGAGGCTGAGCACTTCTCTGCCCCTCGCCCCCATCCTCCCTTGCCGTTGTCCCCTCCCTGTCCCTTCCACTCCGCCAGTGCTCCAGCCTGGATCCCTCTCCGGCCCATCACACATGCTACCATCACTCTGGGTGGTCCGCCAGCCCTTCCTCATTATCCCTCTGCAGCAGGGGCATTTGTACAGTGTGGGTCTGAGAGTCATTGAACAAAACTGTAAACCCTGCATATGATGGAAACCACTTTAAACCAGGGTGTGCGGCAGCACCCCCTTTGCCCCTAGTTCCAGCCCCACTGCTTTGCAGTGTGCTGCTGCCAGAGAATCCAGACAGCTGTGGATACAGCTGTGCATCCAATTGGCCTATTCTTACTCCCATTCCCTTTCCTCAAATGTCTGTCGTTAGATTGTGGGTTTCTCTGAGCATCGGACGTCGGTGTTTGGAAAGTGCCCAGCGTGCAGTGGGCACAGCTGCTAATGCTAATTAACATTCATGATGATGATGATGGGTCAGCTCCTAAGAGATAAACTTCCAACAGCAGAACTTTCTCCCTGGCCAGCAGAGTTGGGATGGAATTTGGGCCCTGGACGGTGGTAGTGGAAGAGCACAACTGAGCTGTGCACGGAAGCACTGAATTCTATTCCTTTGATATGTGTGAACAGAGCTGCCAGCAAGCTGTGGAAATGGGTCAGGTTCTCTTCTGGTGTCGAGCCACTGAGTTCAGACTCTGTGGGCTTCAACGGAGTTGGCCCAGCAGAGAGCCTGGCCCAGGGTTTTTTGAATCCTCAATGTGTAATGCATTTCAGCAAAAAATGATTCATTCTGCAACATGTTATTCATGATTCAGTATTGCCCTGGTTAAAGCGTGTCAGTCTGGCTGAGGACCAATACCTGCCCCACGCAGCCAAAAGCAACTAGTCAGAGCAAATGGCCCACAGGCTGCACAGAATCCGTCTGCAATATTTAGTGAATTAAAACGACATCGGGATCATTCTTGTTTTGTATATAACTCTGCTGCACAGACCAAACACAGACACACTCCCTGCTTGGAAGAACTTAATGGGCTCATGACTGATTTGCTAACTGAAAAAGGGGGATGCTTTTCCTACAGAACAGCTCATCTAGCTATGCACCTGTAGAGAGGCAGAGACAGCCCGGGGTAAGAGAAGTGGAGAGTGCTGTCAATTCCTATTCATGAGAGCAGCTTGCAAGAAAGATTCCCTTTCCCTTTGAGCTCTCCAGGGGGTACAAAGGGAGCCATAAAGGTAGTGAAGAACTAATACCAGGCTCTGACATCTATAGATGTGACATGCTTATAACCTTGGCACACAAAGCTAGAAACCGCATCAGCTCTAATTAACAGTGTTCAGAGGCCTGGTCTACAGGTAACATGTAGGTCGACCGAGAGGGTGTGAAAGATTCACATCCCTTAGAGATGTAGTAGAGCAGACCTAAGCCCTGGTGTGGACACTCCTCGGTCAATGGAAGAATTCTGCCATCAGCCCAACTACTGCCACTTGTGGGGATGGATTCCCACCATCCCAGAAAGCCCCCTTCCATAGCTGCAGCAAGTATACACTGCAGCACTACATTGACAGAATTGGGGGGGGCTGAGTTGCGGGGGGATGGAGTGTCCAGGCGGCCATCTGTTCTTCTAATGGACTTATCCCCAAGAATCAGCCAAAGGAGAGCGAGTCTTGCTGAGGCTGGCACCAAGAGTTACATCCAGCTGCAGAGTGAATTGCTGTTAGCTAGTGCAGACACCAATGCTGGCCCCTGTATACGGTGTTGTAGCACTCTGTACCACCAAGCAGCATCCTGGAGCCGTCATATTCATCCCTGTCATATAATTATGATGTATTTCATACAGAACAGGCCAAGTAAGATATCATATGAAAGGTCATGATCTGCTGAAACCCACTGTTCTGTTCAAATATGTATAGCATTTGTGTGTATGAAGTTATGAGATTTTTCTGTATGGTTGTTACTGAAATATGTTGTAAGTTTGAGAGTCTCTACTGCTAGGTGAACCACTCCCAGGAGGGTGTCAACCGACCGTTAATCAGCAGGGGAGGTGTAATCAAGGGGTTTACAATTCAATGACAGTGGTCAAGCACCACACAGTGGTGACTGCTCAGCTCAATGACTCAGCTGCATAATACCACCGGAGGGATTGCTCAACCCTGCGATTCAGCAAAGCCCACCAGGAAATGTCTGTGCTAGTATTTTCCAGGCACATGGTCTGAGGGTATAAACTAAAGGACAGTGGCATCATTCCTTTGCCTATCTCTTCCCCCATCTATGCTGGAAGCAACAAGAACACTGGAAAGATAAAGACTTTAACCAAGGAGAATGATCCAGGCTTAAGGGAGAAGCTTGTGTATTAAGAACTGTAACATCCAGTGGAGTGAGCAAACTGCTTGGTCCAAATACTGTCTACTCTAATAAGGTTTAAGATTTAGACTGTGCGCTTACCTTTCATTTTCTTTGGTAACTAGCTCTGACCTTTTATGCCTCCCACTTATGATCACTCAAATCGATCTGTCTGTAGTAAATAAATCTGTTTTATATTTTACCTAACACAGTGTGTTTTGGTTGAAGTGCTTGGGATATCTCAGCTCGGTTTACAAAGGCTGGTGCAGGTCCTCTCCACATTGAGGGAGGGGCAGACTGGGTAATAAACTTACAGTGGTCAGGCTTCTGACCAGGGCAAGACGGTACAGTTCTGGGGTGTAAGGCTGGGGAGTTGGGGGGAACTGGCTGGTGCATTTCCCTGTGTGATTTGTGTGTGGCTCAGGGTAGCTGGGTGTGGGGCTCCACATGCTGTTGTGCTGAGTGATCACAGCGCCTGGAGGGGTTTGTTGCTTGTCACTAGCAAAGCACTGTGAGAGACAGCCCAGGCTGGAGAGTTAAGAGGGCACAGCTGTACCCCAGTTCCAGGTTGTACTCTGGGGATCCCATCACAGCTGTATCTACTCACACACATTGCATACGTGTGGCAGCGCACCACACAGCACTGCAGGGTACAAGGCAGATACAAGGGGCCAGAGGGGCAGAGGAGGCAAGGAACTTTGCAGACACAATCACAGCTTTCCTCTAGACTTGCTGCAGGAAGCATGGGCCAGCCACTACTTGGGTTCAGCTGTGGAACCCCGGGGGCTACCCCTGTCATGCCATGTGTGTAGTCATGGAGAGCCACAAGGCAGCTGCAGTAGAGGAGCGGCCCACAGCACCACAGATTTGGGGGGAAGTGGGGAGGCTCTAATGACTCTAATCTCTTTGCTCTACCAAGATAAAGATTTGTTACTGCTATTGCCTGGCAGAGGTCTGTCTCAGGGCCCGGGCACCTGGGGTGGAGGATCTGACACTGGATCTGCACAATGGACTTCCGATAAGAACAGCAGGGTTAGTTACAAATTACCTAGCCAAAGGTGACCTTCTGCCTAACCCCCCCACCCCTTTACACACACCATGGCACCAGAAACCCTTTGCTAGCAGCAATAACTCCCTCAAGACACCCAAGGAAGAGTTAAGCCAACGATCCTAGGTATCCCAGGATAACACTAAAATCAAACACACCAGGAGAGGTGGAATTTAAGAAATGAGCTCTTATTCTGGCTGTTCTCCCAACTCCACAGAACTCTGGACTCTCCAGGGCAGAAAATGGTCTCAACAGAGCCTAGGTCTTTTCCAACGTGACTTTGAAAGTTCTAACCTTGCATCAAGTCTTGTAAGATGAACGACACCGCTTGCCTGGCCCCTAAATTCAAACAAAGCCCAGTGTCTCTGTTTGCAGAGTTGAAGCTCTGCTCCTCTAAAAACCTCGCATGAAAAACCAAAAGCAAACAAACCTGCACAGAGGGGTCTCCCAGAGAGCCCAGTGCATGGAGTTCTGTACACACGCAGCCCAATGCCAGTTGCGCAGCCTGCTACAGGGCTATTGCGGCTCACCAAACTCCTTATCACAGTTTATACAGTTGGCAGCATGAACCCCTTCCTGGGGTGGGAGAGCTCTTGGGGAAGTCTCCTCTACACCCCTGGGGGCTGCAGGGGTAGCTCTGCTTGGTGATGGGATTAAGGTGATAACCTTGTTTTATACATCTTAGTGTCTCTCTTTTGTTCGCTTTGCTGTTAACTCCCTGCCAAAGAGAAGTGAGAGATGCACTTAGGTATACAGGAGGGAGGGTTCTTCTCTCTGGCCATGAGCTGCTAACAGCCAGTGCACGGAGCAGCTCTCAGCTGCTGGAGGGAACATGCCCAGCGTAAAGTCGTAGCTTTCTACAAAGCAGGTTTCCTTGCCTGTGTCACCAATAACACTGATGGGGATAACGGTTCACACGGCCAGTTTGCTTTCAGTGCTTGGAAAGGAAAACAGACCAGGACGTTTCACTTCTGTTTTGTCAGTTTCCAGCCAATGTCACTGTCAGGTTCCTGTGCCCTAGCACAGTGCTGCAATGTCTGGATTGCAAATGCTGCAAGGTAAGGTGACCAGATGTCCCAGTTTTATAGGGACAGTCCTGATACATGGGGCTGTTTCTTATATAGGCACCTATTACCCCCCACCCCGTCCCGATTTTTCACATTTGCTATCTGGTCACCCTGCTGCAGGGGAATGTCTACTTGTGAATAAAAGATCAAATAAAATAAATAAAATTCCCCCCTTACCCACTGGAATTTATAAGAATGTTCATGAGACCATTTCTGCTGTGAGAGTTCATTGTGCAAACCCTATATTCTATGGCTCATTTTGACCTGTTGATATCTTTGCCCCCAGCCCTCCCCTTTAAGAGGTAAAGAGAGACTTACCCACACAGAAATCCCTCTGCTCTTGGTAGCCGGCGCTGCACACACATTTCCCAATGGGCACCAGCCATTCCCCCTCAGCACTGCAGTACATTTTGGGGGTGTCTCTCTCCTCAGAGTGCCTCACACATTCGCCCCGCACTTCCACCAAGGAGGAGGAGTCCGCCCCAGTAACCACCTCGGAGAAGGACGCCAGGTTCCTGACCATCGCGGGGCACTTCTTATAGTATACCCGGACAGAGACGATGGCAATGCAGGCCCCTATGTCCTGGAAAGCCAGGTAAAAGCCCCGCTTGCTCAGGGGTCCCACGCCCCGCACCTCGGTGTTGAGCTTGAGCCGCCTGACCCCCAGGTCTACGCTGGTGAAGCTCTCATCGGCTGCTATGGTATCAATCTTCACAAACTGGCTCTCCCGGGTGCTGGTGCCCAGGTCCCGGTCAGACTCCAGGTAGAAGAGATTGAATGTCTCTTTGCAGGTGCCCAGCACCCCAGGCATACTGTTACAGTCCCGCAAGGTGAACTTGATCTCAGCATAAACCCGACGGGCACCGTCTCGTTGGACCCAATTGCTGCGCAGCCAGTTGTTCTGGTCTGGGGTCATGACGTTACAGACCTGGTAGGTGTGGATAGGGCTGAAAAATTCATCCATTTCATTGATAGAATCCCACTGCGGGACAGAGGGGGAAAGGTTAGTATGAACACATACGTCAGCCATTCACTGATACAAGCCCTCGTACAGGGGGAGAGGTGTGAGTGTGAACATGCTCTTCATCTCCCCACAACAGAACCGTTGTAACTGCAGCTGGATGAAATCTGTTATGAATAAAGTTGATTATGAATTTAGAGGGAGACTTTGCGGGTCTATGGGATTTAGGTGCACAAGCCCCATTTAAAGCTGCTGGGATTTGTGCTCCTAAATTCCTTGGCTGCTTCTGAAAAATCCCCCTTTCCTTGAGCCCTTTTGCTGTTTTCAAATTGTTGGCAAACCTGGCAAACCACCCTGATTTCCACAGGCATGTTCCCTGTTGGTGAGGATTCACCAGAGTTCCTGGGAGCAGATCTCAGGTTCTGGGAAGCTCACAAACTCTCCACTGCAGCTGGACACAGTTATTAATGGTGTGTGATTGGTCCCTTCGGTCCCAGCTTCTGCTCCCTGACTGGATGACAAACATTTTAAAGAGGTGACTGTTGAATGACAAACAACAAAGAGCAAAAAATGAAAAGCACACGAGCTACCTTTCCTGCAGAGTTCTATGACATCAGGATTGGAAAGTGCATTCTTGAATCGATTAGCCAAGCTCCTCTCCCTGCCAACAGACCCGTTCCAGCTTCCTTCCTGCCCCTGGCACCGAGAACTGGCACATGGGGCCTCTGACCAATCTCCTACCTTGTCTTTTCTCCTCCTTAACTAAAGAAGCACATTGCAGGTTGCTTTTTTTTTTTTTTTGGAGGGGGTTCCAGAAATCAGCCAGAGCCACCAGAAGGGGCCAGGTCCTGGCATAAAACAAAGGTTTGGGCTCCAGGAAATCTGTAGTAATAATCCCTGCTCAAGCCTCCCTCTCTGAAACTTGTTTGCTGTGCCTAGTAGAGGCCCTAGACTGAGGGGCAGAACAAGATCTCCTGTTGGCATCTAACTAGCAAACAATGCGGCTGCAATGAGAGAGGCTGACCGGAGAGGTGCCTTGGGGCTCTCCCGTATCTTCCTTGCACACTGCTCCTTGGGTGGCTGCCCTGACCAGTGATCCCTCCAGACTCAGCCATCAGCACTGCTCTGAACACAGCCCGGTGAGTGACTGTCAGGCTGAAAATGGGACTCTGGTCTGGGGCTCCTCCAAACTTGTCAGGTCTCCTGCTTTGCCACCTCCCGCTCTTGTCCTCCTCCCTCTCTCTCCTTCCACCGAGACTAGCCCCATTCTTCTGCCTTCTCTGGTCCTGAGCCCTAATCCCTGTCCCCAGCCCAGGGACATCCCAGCGCACGCCACGGTGCCACCCAAGTGGAAGCCCCACAGGATGCAGCAGTGGGACCCAGCCATGGGCTGAAGGGCCCAATCCCCCAAAGGCAGGGATCCTGTGTGTCTGGGTGGGGAAGGGAGGGAGGACAGGAGGGAGCCAGGAGCTCTGGAGTAGAGACTCGTTTGAATGTGGTAAGGGCTCAGTCCCTGCTGGGAGCGGGCTGGAGCTTTGGAATGATACTGCCCCTGCCCCCGGACTCTGTACTTGCCCTTCGCATGAACTGCCAGAGAGTGACATGCAGAGTGACACTGGGGGCAGGCCCCTGGCTCAGCCATGGCCCTTGCTGACGCCTTGCTATGGAAGGCCTGGACTCTGTCAGGACACTGGGGCGCCTGGCAGATCTGCCCGAGTGCCATGGACATGTGGGGCTGGAGCTGTAGGTGAGAGCCTGGTGATTGGTTATTCCTGCAGGCATGTGCCCTTGCTTTGCACCCAGCCATGGAGTATGATCTGCCGACGCTGCCCTACCATGGCCAATCACAGCCGCGGCGGAGACATGCAGAGCAGGAAAACCAATCTTGTCAGGAGCTCTGCAAGAACACTAAAATAAACCCGCAGCTCTGCTCTAACTGGACACAAACCTTGTTTCCCATTCTAGCTATTCATTACAGACACAAAGCCAACAACAACTGAGAGAGAGCATGGGCCTGATTCCCACTGTGCTCACACCAGGGTAATCTCACTGACTTTACACCCGCATATGTGAGAGATGCACTGCAAACATGAGGGAGTGACAGGCCAACGGATCACGCAGTGTCACACTGCTTGCCAGGGGATCCCTCCGCACACTGCATCCTGCATTGCTCACGCAGAGTGACATGCTGCACAAGGGCTAGGAATGACCCCTGGGCTTTACTACCACAATACTTATTGCCATGACAACATGCCCCTGCCCCATGTTTCAGCAGTGGTGTTTGAACTCAGGACCTTCAGATCCATAGCAGAGACCTCGACCACTAAAGTCAAAGGAGTACTAGCATAGCAGTAGTAGTAGGCTGTTACTCTGTATGTGGAGGAGCCACTAGAGGGCAATATGACACACGGTGCAAGCACATTTTACTAGCAAAGATCTTTCAGATCTGAACCAAGCCCTTAGAAATGTCACTTGTGTTTCAGAATCTGACCCCTGAATCCATGTGCGCCGCCCCCTGCACCCAAGGCCTCTGCCACAAACCCACTTCAGCTCAAGCTCTTTAACTCAGACACCAAACCCATCAAAATAGCCCTGGCCTTGTCACCCCCAGATGCTGTAAACAGCCACATGGGCCCTGCTTTCCCAAGCTGCAGGACATGCTGGTCCCTGGAAGTGTGAAGCCACTTAAGAGCTGAGAAGTCTCAACTCTGCTTTGCCAACCCCCATATTATCCTGTCTAGCCCTGCTGACCTCAGGCCTGTTGGCTTCTTCTGCACCGCATCACATGAGCACATTGTTAGTAGGGATGGAATGACATTGGGATAGTTCATGCTTCCTACTGCCTCTATCTCCAGCAAAAACAAACCTCCTTTCTGGCAGAAATTTTGCATCTCTAGTCTCTTGCAAGAGGAGAACTTCTTTGCATCTCACAAGGTTTAAGGAGGGTTGAACCTCCAACTTCCAAAATGTACCTGCAACTTCCAAAATGCACTCACTTCTGGAAAAGTCTCCTAACTTTCTATTGCTGTCCTAGAGCTCAGACCTGCCTGGAAAAGAGAGGAACTTCCCGTGTGTTGCAGTCATTAGGCCTCAAGGAAAATGAGTTCAAAGGGGATATTGAAATATGCTGATGCATAATTGAAAAGTTAGTCACTCGCTCTGGAAAAATGAACTTCTGCTTACAACAAAAATCATCTCCAAAATTATACAGCTGCATTGAGGCATCTTGTGCATCCACCCCACAGACACCACATTACAGGCATGTTAGAAATATGCCCAGGATGGCATTCAGAAAGGCCATGTGTCAGCTCGGTAGGACTGCTTTCCGACCCCAGCAGCTGTGCAGGACCAGAGAGAATGGGTATGTCTAGCCAGCGGTTTATGGGGTGATTGTAAAACAGGGAGCGATACCCTGCCAGCTTTCATCTACCTAGCCCAGATAACAGTAGCAGTGAAGAGGTGCAGGCTAGCTGCCCCCGTACAAGCTCATCAACTTGCTAGCCTGCGCAGGGTCCAGGCCAGTGCACCTTCACTGCTATTGTTACCCAGGCTAGATTAAACCTAGCTTGGTACGCCTACCTGTGCTACTATCAGCCTAAAGTGCAGTTGATGTACCCAGTGGGCACAGGACTCCTGCAAAGTTCATAGCCCCTGCCTCTGGCTACCCTGAATTGTAGGGATTCCATCTTCAGCACATTTGGGGACGTGGAGTGAAACTTAACAAACAAGCCTCTGGCAGCTGAGCATTCTGGCTTTGTCTTCACTGCAGGGTTTACTTGAGTTATCTGCATTCAGGTTAACCCCCCTCGAGTTAGCCCAGCTCCAGTGAGAGTGGACACACTGCAAAGTAACACTGGAACTGCACAGAGCAATTGGGTCAGCAGCCGATGAGCATTAGCCTGAGCCCCCGGCCAGGGCAGACAACTCGAGATCGGGCTTGTCTACCTTGCACCACAGCGCAGGCCACGGAAATTGCAGAGCACACCAAAGTGTTGCGGTCTAGCTGCCCCATGTGGACACTGCTGCACGAACTAAAAGGCACCTACATCACGTTAACACAGTCCTGTTTTTTTTCCACCAAATGCATCCGATGAAGTGAGCTGTAGCTCACGAAAGCTTATGCTCTAATAAATTTGTTAGTCTCTAAGGTGCCACAAGTACTCCTTTTCTTTCTGTTCACTAAGGTGAACTAGGTACCTGTTAGTTTGTGCCAGCAGCATCCACACAGGACAGTTCAAGTGCAACACTCTGGTGCACGCGGCAGTTCACACCCACCATGGGCCGCACTGCAGCATACTGTAGACATAGCCTCAAAAGTGCAACACACTCAAGTGAAAGGTTTGTGTGTGGATGGGAGACAGAACAGGGCCGACACTTAAGTTAACTCTGCAGTGAAGACAAAGCCTCAGCAGGTTATAACTAGAACTAGCAGGAGTCTAGAAATCCTCAAAGAAAAACGGAACCCAACCTTCTCTCTGGCCTTTTGCCCCAGGCACCACATCCACTTCCCATTGACCAATGGCTCACAAAGACAAAGCGGCAAACCCAGCCCATGATTACAGCCCCTCTGCCATCATTCTGGTCCAGGACTCTGATGGCCTCATTCACTAATGCAATAGCTCCCAAGCCAATGCTCCAGACTGGCCAGTTGAACTTCTCCACATCCGCCATGAACGCATGGAAAACAGCCCACCAACCCCCACCTAGGGAGGCCCCTTCCCGATACACTGGGGAAGAGTGAGGGGTCGTGTCACTGCATCAGACCAGGCTATTACTATTCACACAAACAGAAATGCCTTTGTGAAGTAACAACATGGGGTTCTCTCTCTGGGGTGGGAAAGGGCTGAGTTAAGGTTGGTAAGTGAACGTTTCCAGCCTCTGTTTGCCCCAAATCTGCCGGCCCTGTCCAGGGCCCTGTCCTACCAAAGCAATAAAAAGAGTCAGCAAACTCAGTGGGCCCAGAGGGGAGCTGAGGGGACAGGAGCCAGGACATGTATCGTGCTATAGCACAACACAACACAGCACTGGAGGGAGTGGAAAGACATTCTCCAGCTCGCAGGGAAATATGCGGGGGAGGATGTTAAAGCCATTGTCACAATACATTGGGCACAAATGACACCAATGTCTGTTTTCTGTCTTTTCCCTGCTGAGCCCATTGAGACATTAATTGCAATTGTGGGCTGGAAAAGGCGCCTGCCCACCCCACTGTCAGTGTCATGAGGTGCAGCACCAGGATCACTCACTGCCCTCAGTGCTCATCAGACACCGCGTGAGCTCTCTGCTGCAAGGTGTCACTGGGAGCTGGGGCTCAGGGCAAGCAAAGAACAGGGCTCTCTGGGGAATGTGACAAGCCAGAGTCCAGCCACTTATCCACTGAACCCTCACAGAATCACCAGTCCCACGGTTCCTAAAGGAGCAATACACTGCCCCTAACGAGTCCTACCCTAGAACACAGCTTCTGCGAAACACACAGCACTGAGATATATTTATAGTGAAAACATGGATCCGGGTATTATCAAAGAACAGAGAGTGATGTGACAGTGAGTAAAAATATTGGGAACAAATGGCTACATATAAAACAAAATCACAACATGTTTCCTAGAAACTACACTTAACTCACAGGCTAATCCCCTGTCTCAGACTTATCTCATCCAAAGTTCTCCCCAGTGTTTTCACCCAAGCCTGGCTGAGATCCTTTTTTCATGAAGCAAACTCACTGTCCATTTACTTACCCAGGGAAGGATGCTAGGGTGTCTTCTTTGTTCCCTAAATATACTTGACAAAACCTTTGATGTGCCCCTCCAGATAGGGTAGTATCCCCCCACCACTGCTTGCTTCCCTGTTACTTTTCTCTCTTTGAAGTTTTCACAACCCTTTGTTAGCATTTCATTCAGACTGGTGAGCGGAGCCAACTGTGACCTGTGCAATACTTAATTTACATGTAAACAGCCAGCTAGAGAAACACTTCTTGTCTGATAACAAACCTGGTGCCTGTCCCTAGGCCCAGACCTTAAGAACATAACATTCAACCTACTTATAACATCCATACATGCGTCTCGCTATGATTTTGATGACCAGTATGACACTGGCTTTAAGTTGACACTTCCCATGACACGTCTTGGAATGTGTGTACCAGGCCCAGAAGATCCCTGTTACCCCTCTGCACCCCCTCCATGCCCTTTGTCAGTTGGCACTAAGAGGTTCCTGGGTCACACACATTCACCCTGCTCGTGCCATGCCCAAGCCACACCTGCCCATGCCTGATGGCAAAGCCTCTCTACATTATTGCTGAGCACCTCTCGGGCATGCTCAGGTGGGTGGTCACTACGCAGGTGGCTGGGGGTGATACTGTTAGCCCAGTCAGTTCCCTGGCTGGCCTTAACCCAAGGTCAAACCTGCAGGGGACCTTCCTGCTTTTCAGGTGTTCTTTTTCTTAATGTTTCCTCTGAATATTGTGGGGGTGCCTCAGTTTCCCCTATGCAGTTCTTAAGTATCTAGGTGGTGGGATAAGGGTGTATGATCATTGCAGACCCCTAGAGGGCAGGTGTGTGCAGGGGTCTGGACATAGAGAATGGCCAACACCCTGTTTCCTGGCCACTGATGGCCTGGCCCTTCCCCTCTGCAAGGTGAGAGCTGAAGGGTAGGAGAACAAAGGAATCAGGTGACCTCCTGGCCTGGGAAAGGGACAAAGCCCAGAGGAGGAGGGGCTGGAGAGAGTTTCAGTTTGGGGCTGGCTGGGGACATGGAGTGAAGAGCAGATGAGGTTGTCTGGCTCACTGCCCCCCAAAATGGACCCAGCTGAGGTTCCTGTTCTCTGCACCTACAAGCTCTGTTTTAGACCATGTTCCTGTCGTCTAATAGAATAAACCTCAGTTTTACTGGCTGGCTGAGAGTCACGTCTGACTGCGAAGTTGGGGTGCAGGACCCTCTGGCTTCCCCAGGACCCCACTTGTGCGGACTGGCTGTGGGAAGCGCACAGAGGGGAAGAGGTTGCTGAATGCTCTGAGGTCAGACCCAGGAAGGTGGAAGCTGGGTGACCTGCAGACAGGCTGCTCCCAGAGAGGAGACTTCCCTCGAGTTCTGACTGGCTTCGTAGGGAGCAGTTCCGGAGCATCACCCGGGGACTCAGTGACACAAGGCCTCTCTACATTACTGCTGAGCACCTCTCGGGCATGCTCAGGTGGGTGGTCACTACGCAGGTGGCTGGGGGTGATACTGTTAGCCCAGCCTGTTCCCTGGTTGGCCTCAACCCAAGGTCAAACCTGCAGGGGACCTTCCTGCTTTTCAAGTGTTCTTTGCTTGCTCTTTGCTCCTGGCCCCCTAATAAGACCACGTCTGTGGGGTCAGACCTTACCCCACCTCCACAGGGCCTCTCCTGTGCAGCCTCTGCCCTTGGCACCATGGCTTGGCTTTCAGAGCTACGTGGCTCATTCTCTGCACTGCAGGCCGGCACTCAGAATGGTGTGGTGCTTGCCGGCCAGCAGGCCCATGACCTTCCCAGTCTGACTTTCCCCATGCCTCACTCTCTCCTCCCTTTGCAGGCATCTGACAGCTCCTGAGGAGAGTTCTCACCCTTGACACTCAGGCTACTATTGGAAAGCGGAGGTGGGTCAGGGGCCTGGGACGTTTGCAGGGAGCAGCAGGCAGGGAGGCATGGCAGATCTTTGAGTCTGACTTACCTTAGAACTGGAGTGCAAAGCAGCGACTCTGGGCTGCCCCAGCCTCCTCTCCATGATGTAAACAGGTTTCCTTTCTCAAGGCTCTGCTAATGTGCATCGCTTGCCTCTGGGACGGCAACCAACATGCCTGACTCAGCATGCCACTCGCTGCTCTGCCTCCGAGCACAGACTGCACGGGGCTTCTCTAGCAAAGACTTCTCCAGCCTAATGGGTGGAGCCAGGGAACAACCACAGGCCTGGTTGCAGGCGGCACACACGGGGAACCAGCACCCGATAACAGCGCTGAGATACTGACGCTGACCTACACTGGGTCTAGGAAATAACAGAATGAGTGAGTCGAGTCCTGCCTGTCACAGGCAGCACTGACCCATCCTCTCTGGACTAGCCCTTCAGGGCCAGGGTCACTGGGATCACACTGCAGCTCTAGCAAGGCACTGAGCCCCTGGGGGGATTCACCAGGAGGGGTGGTAGGGCATGGGTCCAGTCATCCTGGCCTCCACTCCAGGGTCTGAAACCAGGGATGCAGGGAGAGACACGGAGCAAGGAAAACTTCAATGGAAAGCAAGTCAGGATGGCCACCCTCTGCTTCAGCATCTCTTGGTGTAGGAAGATTCCAGCTCCTGGGATAAGGATTCCTCCTGCCCTGATCCCAGCTGATCCCCCGCTGCCGTTCTAGCGCAGAGCGTGCCGTGCTCAGCCCTGCTCCCTGTGACCAGCTACCATCCTGTTCTTCTCTCCTGGCCTGGCAAGGCTGCCACAGCCTCCTTGGGTGCTCTTGGTGAACAGGTGCCAACTTCCCAATGTGCCAGGGCGTGCTCGGCTCCTGGCTCTGCCCCAGGCCCCGCCCCACTCGATCCCTTCCCCGAAGTCCGCACCCCGCCTCTTCTCGCCCTCACCCCAGCCCGATCTCCTCCCGCCCTGTTCTACCCCCTCCCCTGAGCATGCCTCCTCCTCACTCTTCCCCCCTCCCGCCCAGAGCCTCCTGCATGCTGCGGAACATGGGGAGGGAGGCGGAGGCATTGATCGGTGGGGCCCATCAGTGGGTGGGAGGCTCTGGGAAAGGAGTGGGGCTGATTGGGGAGCTGCCGGTGGGTGCTGAGCACCCACCATTTTTTTCCCATGGGTGTTTCAGCCCCGAGTACCCATAGAGTCGGCGCCTATGCCTTGGTGCCTCCTGTATAACTCTGTGCCTTGGTTTTCCCCACTGTAAAACCCCTCCCTGCCTCGTGGGGAGGGCGGTGATGTAGCTCCTTCAGGGTTTCCCAAGCACTTTGAGCTCCTCTGATGCAAGCTGCTAGAGATCAGCCAGTCGTCACCATTATCTGCTGCGCCGTGTAAACATAACGGGCACAGGGTGTGGCTCCCAGGTCCCATCCTCCATCATGCCAAGCTGTTGGGGATGGGGGAAGACACAAGCAGGCCCAATGGGCACAGCTGAACACTTTCTTTTACCTTGCTGCAGGCAGATACGACACTTGGTGGGTCAGTTGCTCCCTCTACTTCTGATGGGCAATACAGCCAGAGCCTGAACTACCTTCGCTACGGGTGATGCAGCAGGAGGGAACAGCTTTGTGCAGCACCTCTGCAGGCACTGGGAGCGATCAGCACAGCAAAGGGGGAAGCGCTCCGAGGCTCAGCATCTGGAAACACCAACTCATGAAACCCCAAGGGGTCATTCCTTGGGGCAGGGGCCGTCTTTTTCTCCTGTTTTCATATACCAGGCCAGCTGGGCCATGACTAGGGCTCCTGGGTGCTACAGTAATACAAATAATTCATAGTAACAACAGGGGAGGTACTGTCTCTCTGCCAGGGGGTCTGTTGGGCCGCAGACCAGACCCCCGTGGGGAGTGGTGGTTGTCCCATTACTTGGGATTCCCTGGGAATATTCCCTCTGGTTGGAAGGAATGATCTGGAGAGGTCTTTCCCATCCCTGATAGCTCGCTCTAGCAAAGGCTACCAAGAGCTTGTCCAAACCAAGTGTCTGATCGCCTGGTAACTTCTACTGATGGGAAGCTGGTGCCACTGATTAAAAGAACTATATCAAAGCTAGGTCTTTTTATTAACCCAGAGTGTGTCCTGCCTGAAGAGGGCCTGGAGTGATCCCGCATCAACTCGGGAGTGTCACTAGGTCCCTGTGCTCCTGGGCCACCAGCGTGGGACAAGATCCCATCCTGTGTCTGTGTGGAGAGATTCAGCACCCAGGGACAGGCATTAGGCGGCTCTGTGACTTTAAGGGTTTCTCTCTTTTACTGTAATTACAAGGCCTCAAGGCTAGTTGCCCTTCCCGGGAGAGGCGTCTCTGCCTGGCAGAGCTGACTTTGAGTGAGAGGCTGAGGAGGAGGGGATAAGGATCAGTTCAATAATGAGGGCGCTGTGCGTGCACCTGGCCCCTCCAGCCACGCTCGCTTCGGCCTGCTCCTGGCTGCTGGTTTGAAGTGGCTTTTATTAAACGAAGCTCAGCTCGTGCCCCATCACTGTGATAAGATCCCCCAGAGAGACGAAAATGAGGACATCATAATTAGCGTGGTGAGTGCGCAGCGGGGGGAGGGAGTGCGATTCCATCAGCATTCAGGGGCTCATTTAATAGTTTAAATTAAAGTCAACATCAGTTATAAAAAAAGAAATACCAAATTATAAAAGGGAAAAGATGCAAACAGCAGATAGCTCTGCGGCTGAGCAAGGTCTCCGAAATCTCCCCAGGGCCTGCACGGTGCAACGGAGAGGGACGAGGAGGAAGAGGGGAAGTCGAAGGGAATGAACACACAAGGAGAAAAGCCTGGCTCCATGAAAGAGCCTCAGCTTTGCTATTTTCCATGACAATCCCCCAAATAGAAAAGGAGGACTTGTGGCACCTTAGAGACTAACAAAACTGCGGAACCACCTAAATTTGTTAGTCTCTAAGGTGCCACAAGTCCTCCTTTTCTTTTTGCGAATATAGACTAACACGGCTGCTACTCTGAATCCCCCAAATGGCTCCCACCCTCTGGCTGTGCCAAGCCAGGGGACCCCAGGCCTACCCAGTCCTGGGATCACGCCTACAGGGGACAGCCACAGAGCCTTCACTGCTGGTCCTGCCAGCATGGTAGAACTGCCACTGCCCCCAGAAATGTCCTGAGCTCTTCCCTGATGGGCACTGAGCCGTGAGTCCTTCCCAGGAGCCACCAGCACAGTCAAGTGGAAGAGGGAAAATTACCCTCATTATTGTAGCAATAAAGCATTAAACTGGGTTTTTAATAGTGACAATCCCCATAAAATCAGTCACTGTGATGGCTAACAAGGGATTTGTTAGGCAGTTAACTACCCTGAGCTTTACCTCAGGCCGTTAACTGCTGGTAGTTACCGGTGTCTGGGGAATTAGCAGTAAGTGCTATTATCTTGTTTAAAATCTTTATTTTCAAAGGCTCCCTCCTCCTGACATACCCATTTTTAAATGAATATTAGCTGCACTGTGGCGTGTTCTGTACTCTGCTTTCAGTGCCAATATTCATGCAGGCAGAGCCCAGACCTGCCGGAGGAACCCCCGGAAATCTCATGGCAGGCCAGGGGGGTCCCGGGGCAGCTGTAAAAGCCCGCTTATTCATGCAGCGTATTCCTGACCACCGTTGCCTGATACTCTGCTGCACCTGCAGATCCATGGCTCAGGGGACCCCTCCAGAGGGGAGGGCCCCACCCCCACGGTCTGTGCTAGGCAGTTACAAACAATGCAGATGGGAGTTCCTGCATTCAAAGGCTGTCCGACAACAACGGCCACTGTCCTTGTGAGCAGCAGAGTCTCCATTCTAAGCCCAGGCCTTCCGGAGCAGCGAACTCTCCCAGCTGACAGCACCCAGGATGGCTGAGGGGTTGGCCATGGGGTAGGGAGCCCCTCGCCTCTAGTGTGATGGTACAAATGCCTTGTAGAAAAAGAGCTGGCCTGGCTCACTCCGACCCAAGAGCTGTTGCCATTGACTGGCTGTCCGGTGGGAGGGTTCAGGTCCCAATAGCTTTCCTGGCAGCAGGCTCGAGAGAGAGGCCAAGGCCTCCCCTGCCAGGAGTGGGAGAGGCCTTTAGCAGGGCAGTGAGCCAGATGCTCCCGCTGTCTGTGCTGTGACTGCTCCGTTGATGCAGGGGATCAGCCTCCGGCCACCCCGCTGGTGCTTCACCAGCAGGAAACTTTCATCAGTAACACACAAACACGACAGGCAGCTTCTCCTGTGGCGTGCGTCTCAGCTGCTTGTTTAAGCAAATTTGGTGCAATTCCACTGATACTTTTTGGATTATTCCAGAACGATGACAAGCTGGTTTGGGTGTTTTTTGTTCCTGGCCTGCGTTCAGGGCACCCAAAAGCAGCCACACAGTTAAACCGAGAGTGACAGAGAGTGAGGCACCTGCCACGTACCAGGAAATCAGTCTAGAAAACAAGCAGTGATTTCTTCTGAGCAACACACTGCAGGCAACTGACCGTTACCCAGACAGACAGACGGAGAGATTACAAACCAGGCTCTATGGCCAGATCTCCAATGGAGTCCGTGTTCACAGAGCAGTTGCCAGGATCCTCATTAACAAGCAGATGACAATAACCAGGATACTTATCCAGGATCTCACATCACTTATAAAATCACTTGTCAATCACTGAGTGACTAACCCTCACAAACTGCCCCCTGTGGGGGAGGTCTGTATTATTAGCCCCATTGTGCAGAGGGGAGAGATGAGACATGAGGAAGTTGAGCATCTTGCCCAAGGCCAACTGGTAAGGTGAATGGTAAAGCTGGGGATCTATCCCGCCCCCCTGCTCTCACCACTCGAGAAAACTGCCCCTCAATTCTCCTCCCCAGACTGACAGGAGGCAGGCGGCCAGCTCCTCTCAGAGCCAAGAGCCTTCACAAAGGCAAATGTGTCTGTGTTTGTGTGTGGTGAGACTGCCCTGCCGTGTGTCCACGTGTGTGCACGTCCAGGTGAGAGGGGGTGGGGTCAGGCGGGGTAAGTGCTTTGACTGCCATGACAGAAAGAGTCCCACATCGACCACAGACTGCGAGTTACACGAGAACCAGCACTGGCCACACAGGCCATGCGAGAGAGGGTGGCCCTTTGTTTACTAGTGAAAGGGCAGTTTTTCTGTCTGGTTGGAGGCCTGGCTAAGGCTTCTGGAAGTATCTAGATCTCACTGGGCATGCTTAGGGATTTAACACAGCTATTAGCATAGTCACACCCCTCTGGCATGACATCTTCTTCTTTGCATTGTCCCGTCCATACAAGTAGCTTGGTCCTTTCTGTCCCCTGGGATTGAGCAGAGCAGGAGGGAGGAGGCTGCAGCGCCAGCTGCCAGAGGTCCTGGTGGAGGTGCAGGGGACATCATAGGGAGTGGGGGCGAGGGGAGCGGAGTGGGGGTTGTGCCATCCAGGCACTCCCTTCGTAATTAGCATTGCAAGAATCATTCAGCCTCTTTAGATACTCGGTGTCGGAACAAAATCGTTTCCTGTTTGACTTTGTAAATCAAAGGAGATGATACAATAATTAATAATATGTTGACTCATCTCATCAGCATTTTAGTTAGTCAGTAGAAAGGCAATTTGCAGAGGGGCTGATGGGTCATGTGCTACGCGGGCGCAGAGGAGGAGAGTACTGGAGCACTTTGTGGCAGGGACCAGCAAAGAGCAGGGCGAGAAGGGGGAAGCGAGGCTGTTTGACGGCACTGAAAAGAGTTTAATTGTCAGCGTGAAGGGAACGGTTCCAGGGAGGGAGTTGGCCGTGAATCTCTCGGGAGCGCTTTGAAGTTTTAATTGAGAGGAGCGGAAGCCTGCGGGAACAGGGCAGTCCCCACTAACCCTTCCTCCCCCTGCATGTGTCACCAAGATGGAGGGTGACAGTCAGTGTGGCTATTACAGCCAATTACGCACCCGTTAATCACCCAGAGAGAGGAAATGTCAAACCAGACCACAACTCTTCCCTGGGGTCAAAGGGCGCACAGCCCGAGCGCACTCAGGCAGCTGAGTTTGTGCTTCCAGCCCTGGCACCTCTATTGGTGAGGCTCAGACAGAGCAACTCACCAGCGCCTCCCACCAGCTGCAGCTGAAAGTGAGGGAGGAGGTCCCTTTTGAGGCTGCCAGTCCAAATCCAATCTAGGGCAATGATGACTGAAAGTTTTAACCATCTGCAGCTACAGCCTGCTAGGGGCCTCTTGGAAATATGGTTGTTAGCCTCTTGGTCCCGCTCCTAACAGACAATGGTCCACATGAGAACACACCATCCCCATGGGCGCTTGCTAGCCCATCCCAGCCTAGAAGCAGGCACTGTTTGCAGAGAGACGTGATGGAGGAAGCCAAGGCTGCCATGACACCAAGACCACATTGAACAGTAAAGAAAAACAAAGCCCAGTTTTCACAACCCTCTGACTCCCTCAGAAGACAATGATCCTCCTGAAATTCTGCATGCTGCAGCTCATCCCTGGGCAGTGCTTTGAAGCGATGGTGTTTTAAAAATTGCCTTTCCAGAGCCATCAGAGTTTCAACCTGCTGGGCCCAGAAGTTCCGGGTGTGTTTTGTTTCCTCTTGCTGAGGAGAAACCAGCCAGTGTTTTGGGGAGAGTCGGGGTGAGCATCAAAAGTAACAAGCTGTTTCAAACTGGGTAAAGCTCAATGCATATACACACGGACTGGTCTAAGCTGCCTTTCCGAGCCAGTCTGCTGGGCTGAACCAGGACGTGGAGGACAAGAGAACCGTGGGAGATGCAGCAGGGCAGGCATCCTGGAGGGGTGTGAAGAGGGGCTCAGGGAAGCAGGGGTCTCAGCTGGGGGATTCTGGGGAGGCAGGAAGTGGAGTGCATGGACGAACAGCAGGACTAGAAGCCTCGAAGGCTCCTGTTGCTCTTAAGCGAAAGCGGAGCTTTGCTGTGACATTCCTAGAGGCCTCCGAGTGGAGGAGCAGGGGCTCCAGCAGCCCGCTCTGTGGGTCCCCCATGGTAACTCTGTGTCATGGAGTGTGGGGGAGTCCGGGGCCTGCACCTGGGATTCACTGTGACTCTCAGCCAGCCAATAAAACGGAAGGTTTATTGGACAATAGGAACACAGTCTAAAACAGAGCTTGGGGATACAACCAGGACCCCTCAGTCAAGTCCTTCTTGGGGAGCAGGGAGCTTAGACCCTGGCCCTGGGGTTCCCTGCGTTCCACTACCCAGCACCAAACTGAAACTAAACCCCCCACCCCCACCCCCAGCAGGCTCTCTCCTGCAGCCTTTTGTCCACATTCCCAGGGCAGAGGTGTTACCTCCCCCTCCCCCTCCCCCTCCCCCTCCTGGCTCAGGTCACAGGCTCTCAGGTATCCCATCCACAGGGAGTGAAACACATTCCCAGGTCAACACTCCCCCTTTCCTGCCGCGTCACATCTCTCCCCACTTTGAGACTGAACTGAGCAGGGTCACTCTGACCAGTGACCTAGGGAAGTTTAGGGCTCCCTCTCTGGGACAACGCATCCGCTATCATGTTGGCACTTCCCTTCACATGGACCACGTCCATGTCATAATCCTGCAGGAGCAGGCTCCACCTCAGGAGTTGGGCGTTGGCTCCTTTCATCTGGTGCAGCCAGGTCAGGGGAGAGTGGTTGGTGTACATGGTGAAGTGTTGCCCAAAGAGATATGGCTCTAGTTTCTTGAGGGCCCACACCATGGCCAGGCACTCCTCGATGGCAGCGTAGTGTTGCTCCCGGAGTAGCAACTTCTTGCTCAGGTACACGATGGGGTGTCTCTTCCCCTTTTCATCCTCATGCATTAACACCGTCCCCAGTCCCATGTCTGAGGCGTCGGTGAACACCATAAAGGGCTTGTCAAAGTCTGGGTTTGCCAGAACTGAGCCACTGGCCAGAACCTCATTCAGCGCCCGGAAAGCCTCCTGGCACTGCTCAGTCCAGACCACCTTGTCTGGTTTCCCCTTCTTGCATAGCTCGGTAATGGGGGTGGCTATGGCACTAAAGCGAGGCTCAAACCTTCGGTAGTATCCTGCCAACCCAATAAAGGCTTGGACCTGCTTTTGGTGTGGGGAGCGGCCAGTCTCTGATCACCTCCACTTTAGCTGGTTCCGGCTTTAGGCAGCCGCTCCCCACCCGATGGCCCAGGTAAGATACTTCAGCCATCCCCACCTTGCACTTCTCCGCTTTTACAGTCAGCCCAGCCTCCTGGAGTCGGTCCAGCATTTGTCTAACCTGAGACACATTGTCCTCCCAGGTCTGGCTAAAGACACAGATGTCATCAATATATGCCATGGCAAAATTCTCCATCCCCCTCAGTAGCTGATCCACCAGGCGCTGGAAGGTGGCTGGCACTCCCTTGAGGCCGAAAGGCAGGGTCAGGAATTCATAGGGCCCCAGGGGGGTGATAAAGGCTGATTTCAGCCGGGCATCTGCAACCAGCGGCACTTGCCAGTAGCCCTTTGTAAGGTCCATGGTGGTAAGGTATCAAGCTCCTCCCAATTTGTCTAGGAGCTCATCAGACCTGGGCATGGGGTAGGCATCAGATACAGTGATGGCATTGAGCTTCCAATAGTCCACATAGAACCGGGTTGACCCGTCCTTTTTGGGGACCAGGATCACCGGCGAGGCCCAAGGGCTGGCAGACGGCTGGATCACCCCCAAAGCCAGCATGTCCCTGACCTCTCTTTCCAGGTCCTGAGCCATTTTCCCTGTGACTCAGAAGGGGGAGCATCTTATTGGCGGGTGCGACCCTGTCTGTACCCGGTGGACAGTCAGATTAGTGTGTCCAGGCTGGAAAACAGCTGTCGGTACGGATGCAGCACCCCTCTGATCTCAGCTTGCTGGGCAGGGGTTAGCTGATCCAAAAGGGGAATTGTTTCCAGGGGTGAACCAGCTTTGGTCCCAGGGAATAGATCTACTAAAGGATCATCTCCCTGCTCCTCCCAATGTCCACACACGGCCAACATCACATTCCCCCGGCACAATATGGCTTCATCATATTCACATGGTACACCCGGCGGTGGTGCGTCCAGTTAGACAGCTTCACCACATAGTTTACCTCATTTAGCTGCTTGACAACCTTGAAAGGGCCCTCCCAGGCAGCCTGTAGTTTGTTCTTTCTCACAGGGATGAGAACCATCACCTGATCCCCGGTGGCGTAGGCGCTGGCCCACGCCCTGTGGTCATACCAGATCTTCTGCTTCTTCTGGGCTCTGACCAAATTCTCCCTGGCCAGGCCCATGAGTTCAGCAAGTCTCTCTCGGAAGATCAGGACATACTCCACCACTGACTCTCCATCGGGAGTGGCCTTCCCCTCCCATTCGTCTCTCATCAGGTCCAGGGGGCCCCTTACCCTCCTTCCATATAACAGTTTGAAAGGCGAAAATCTGGTAGACTCCTGGGGTACCTCCCTGTACGCGAACAGCAGGTGAGGTAAGTACTTGTCCCAATCCTGCAGGTGCTGGTTCATAAAGGTTTTCAGCATCATCTTTAGCATCCCATTGAACCTCTCAACCAGCCCATTGGACTGGTGTTGATACGCTGAGGCCCAGTTGTGCCTGACCCCACATTTCTCCCACAAGCACCGGAGCAGGGCCAACTTGAAGTTGGAGCCTTGGTCTGTCAAGATTTCCTTGGGGAACCGCACTCGGCTGAAAATGGTCAGCAGCGCATCTGCCACAGTATCTGTTTCCATGGAAACTAAGGGCACTGCCTCGGGGTAGCGGGTGGCAAAATCTACCACCACCAGAATGTATTTCTTCCCCGTCCGGGTCGTCTTGCTGAGAGGTCCCACTATGTCCATGGCCACCTTCTGGAAAGGTTCCTCTATGATGGGCAAAGGTCTCAAAGCTGCTTTCCCCTTGCCCCGGGCCTTCCCCACCCTCTGACAGGGGTCACAGGATCGGCAATACTGCCGGAGAGCAGTAAAGACCCCAAGCCAGTAAAAGTTCTGTAGCAGCCTCTGCCCGGTGTGCCGGATTCCCTGGTGCCCTGAGAGGGGATGTCACAGGCCAGGTACAGTAGCTTGCAGCGATACTTCTGGGGTACCATCAGCTGCCTCCTGACCCCACAGGACTCCACTTCCCCTGGGGGAGCCCATTCTCGGTACAGGAACCCCTTCTCCCACAAGAACCTCTGAAATTTAGGATGAAATTTAATAGTGAGAAGTGTAAGGTTATGCATTTAGGGATTAATAACAAGAATTTTAGTTATAAGTTGGGGACGCATCAATTAGAAGTAACGGAAGAGGAGAAGGACCTTGGAGTATTGGTTGATCATAGGATGACTATGAGCTGCCAATGTGATATGGCTGGGAAAAAAGCTAATGCGGTTTTGGGATGCATCAGGAGAGGCATTTCCAGTAGGGATAAGGAGGTTTTAGTACCGTTATACAAGGCACTGGTGAGGCCTCACCTAGAATACTGTGTGCAGTTCTGGTCTCCCATGTTTAAAAAGGATGAATTCAAACTGGAGCAGGTACAGAGAAGGGCTACTAGGATGATCCGAGGAATGGAAAACTTGTCTTATGAAAGGAGACTTAAGGAGCTTGGCTTGTTTAGCCTAACTAAAAGAAGGTTGAGGGGAGATATGATTGCTCTCTATAAATATATCAGAGGGATAAATATAGGAGAGGGAGAGGAATTATTTAAGCTCAGCACCAATGTGGACACAAGAACAATTGGGTATAAATTGGCCACCAGGAAGTTTAGACTTGAAATCAGACGAAGGTTTTTAACCATCAGAGGAGTGAAGTTTTGGAATAACCTTCCAAGGGAAGCAGTGGGGGCAAAAGATCTATCTGGTTTTAAGATTCTACTTGATAAGTTTATGGAGGAGATGGTATGATGGGATAATGGGATTTTGGTAAGTAATTGATCTTTAAATATTCAGGGTAAATAGGCCAAATCCCCTGAGATGGGATATTAGATGGATGGGATCTGATTTACTATAGAAAATTCTTTCCTGGGTATCTGGCTGGTGAATCTTGCCCATATGCTCAGGGTTTAGCTGATTGCCATATTTGGGGTCGGGAAGGAATTTTCCTCCAGGGCAGATTGGAGAGGTCCTGGAGGTTTTTCGCCTTCCTCTGTAGCATGATTCAGAATAGCAGCCGTGTTAGTCTGTATTCGCAAAAAGAAAAGGAGTACTTGTGGCACCTTAGAGACTAACAAATTTAAAAATTTGTTAGTCTCTAAGGTGCCACAAGTACTCCTTTTCTTTCTGTAGCATGAGGCATGGTTGACTTGAGGGAGGCTTCTCTGCTCCTTGAAGTCTTTGAACCATGATTTAAGGACTTCAATAGCTCAGACATGGGTGAGGTTTTTCATAGGAGTGGGTGGGTGAGATTCTGTGGCCTGTGCTGTGCAGGAGGTCGGACTAGATGATCAGAATGGTCCCTTCTGACCTTAGTATCTATGAAACTAAACCCCCCCCCTCGCAGGCTCTCTCCTGCAGCCTTTTGTCCACATTCCCAGGGCAGAGGTGTTACCTCCCCCTCCCCCTCCTGGCTCAGGTTACAGGCTCTTAGGTATCCCATCCACAGGGAGTGAAACTCCCCTGCCACATTCCCAGGTCAACACTCCCCCCTCCCTGCTGCATCACACTCTGCTAACCTTAGCACTTGAACAGGATTGCCATGTTCCCCACCAGGCGAATACCATTGTTACCAGGCTGCCAAGGTCCCCTGGGGCATCCCATGGAGCTCCCGCCTTGTAATTAGGTTTCAGAGTAGCAGCCGTGTTAGTCTGTATTCGCAAAAAGAAAAGCAGTACTTGTGGCACCTTAGAGACTAACAAATTTATTAGAGCATAAGCTTTCGTGACCTAAAGCTCACTTCATCGGCTCACGAAAGCTTATGCTCTAATAAATTTGTTAGTCTCTAAGGTGCCACAAGTACTCCTTTTCTTTTTGCGAATACAGACTAACACGGCTGCTACTCTGAAACGTGTCATTATGCAAGGCACTGAATTTAGCCGTATAGAGTGGAAGTCTGTCAACTTCATGAAAAAACTCGCACAGATACAGACAGACATCATCTTCCTCTCCAAATGCAAACAGATGGACATCATACCGAAAGGACTGAAGGTAATTTTTAAAGGCATCCGATGAAGTGAGCTGTAGCTCACGAAAGGCTTATGCTCTAATAAATTTGTTAGTCTCTAAGGTGCCACAAGTACTCCTTTTCTTCTTGTACTTAGGCAGAACCTAATAGATGATGCTAGTTTGGGGTTATCCTTCCCGAGTCCCCGGCAGATGGCGCCCCTTAACGGGCTGGTGCTCTGTGCTCTTGTAGTGCAGACAGAGCACATTGGCAGCCCACCGGGTGCCCATGCTGAGGGAAACCCACCAGCGCTTAGTGTGCGCCTGGGGGCTGCACCTGGCAGCAGGCTTAGAGCACGGCCCTGCTGGGAGGAAAGGGAGGCAATGAGCGCGCTGCGGGCATGGCTCGGGGGGTGAAGGATGAGATGGGCTGCCTCTTGATGGAGGAAGCTAGAGTGGGAAATTCCATCCCTCGACAGGGGGCGTCTGTGACAGATTAGTCTGGCCGTGAGCCATATTTCACACGGGACAGAATTAATGCTGGGAATGAAGGCTCAGCATTAGAGGAGCCCTGCTTCTTCCATGCAGGCTGAGATGCCTTCAGGGTGACCCTCCAGCCAAGGCAATTAACACCCTGAAGCCTGGACATTCAGGCCAGGACCACGGCAGCCAGCCCTAGGGGGAAAGCAGGAGCTTTATTTAGTTAGGTAGCTTTTCAGAGAGGAGCCTGAGCTCAAAACGCCTTTGCCAAAAACAACCAGGCTCAGTAAAATCCCAGTGTGACAATATTCCCCTTCCCCAGGCCAACAGCTGCCCCCGCAGCCCCTCCCTCCCACAGCTTGGGTCAGTACTGGTCTGAGAACAGGCCCTGATGGGCAGCAGATGCCAGCGGGGGGAAGAGGGGGTTACATTCTAAGGTCTGGGGCCCTGACAGAGACTGCCCTGCCTCTCTGTTATGTAGCAGGGGGAGGGGGCGACTCAGACATCCACACTAATTTCAGCAGGGGCAGGATGGCACAAGGAGACGAGCATCTCTCAGGCAGGCAGGTCCCAAACCACTGGGGGCTCCACAGGGAAAAAACAATGCCTTAAATTCTACCCCATGACCCAGGCACCACATGGATGTTGGAGCTGGCACAGTGGCACGGGCTCCCTCTGAGACACACTGCTCCAGAGAGAAGCTGCAGCATTCAGCACCAGCTTCTGTCTCCAGGTTGTCATGGGGTCCATCTACACAGCTGCTGGGAGCTGAATACCTGCTAGCTCTGCTGGAGCTAGCACCTAGAGATAGCAGTGGGGCCATGGTGACATGGGTGGCTCAGGCTAGCCGCCTTAGTATAATCCCATCTGACTCCTGTGTATGTTTCTTGGGTGGCAAGCCCGAGCTGCCCGTGCCATTGCAGTCACACTGCTATTTTCAGGTGTAGGCCAGAGCACAGCTAGAGGATGCATGTCACCCTCCCAGCGGCTGTGGAGACAGACCCTTGGAGTGCAGCCCCGTGCAGTGTCTAAGCGAGCGGTGGCAAAAGCATGGATGATACAGTAAGGGCTGTATCTGAAATAAATGGTCACAACTGCCTAGCCTCACATGAATGGTAGAAAGCCACCCAGATAGTGCTTCTGCATGGTAGTGCTTCACAGCAGCTAGCGCCCCAACTGCCCCTCCAGCCTGGGAACTAATGGTAGACGCATCCTCAGCACGTGGGACAGCCATAACCCTCAGCTATCTTCTGCTTGCTCCCCAACCACGAGCCGCTATCTAACCTAGATTGAGCTCAGCCAACTAGCTCTCACCCTTGTGCCAGTCTCATCTGCCCCTGGGCCAGGTCTTAGGAGTTCTAGCTGGGCTTGGGGAGGCAGTGATGGAGAGCTGGGTGCCATCAGCAGTCTGCAGGCACATCGCATTGCAAGCCCTTCCAGCGGCCCCCTACACAGTGAGAAGGAAGGGGAGGGGGCATGCCGTGGAGCTCCACACGAGAACACCCTCAGGGAGCAGGAGCCCTGTCCCATGCTGCCCGGTGATATTGTGCTGCTTTGGCCACACCCAGGGCTGAAGGCAGCTGAGGTAGCAATACTGGTGTGGGCACACAATCTTAACTCATCACCAGGAGGCCTGCCAAGGCCACCAGTGCGGTACCCAGTCTTGAAACCACATCTCCAGGACTCAAGGCTGCCAGAGGCATCATGTTGGTCTGAAAATTGTTGGGCCACTACCTTCCATACACTCCGAACCAACAATGCAAGACGGCACACAGGGCAGTAGCTAGCCAGATCATCAGTGCAGCAAGTGACATTCTCTGGACACAACAGCTGCCCTCCCTATGGACAGGTGTTGACAATCCCCATCAGCATCAGACCCAGCGCCCCCTCCTGGCCCTCGCCAGCCACGACAGACCTGGATTCAAAGCACAGACTGTTGGACAGAGGATAATAAGATGCTCATTTGGGGTAACGTTCACTGGTCAATAAAGAAATCGTCACGAGGGCACATCTTCAAAGGGTATTTTAAGTGGCAAATATGGAACAGGAAACACAGGAAGTGAAACTGTTTATCCAAAGCAACAAATGGGTTTAGGACAGGGCGCAGGAACAGAGGGAGCTAGGGGGCCAGGGCCCTCCCACTTTTTACCGGGCATAAGGGCAAGTGACAGAGTGGAGGAAGCAGGGGACTTGGGGAGAAGGGGCAGAGTGAGGGCAGGATCTTGGGGGAATGGGCAGCATGGGTGCAGGGCCTCGGGGGAATGGGAGGTACAAGGGTGGGGGTTCAGGGAGAACGGGTGGTGCAGGGACCAGGGCACAGTTCGGGCACCATTGCCCCCCCCACACACACTTTTAGGGACCTTCTGCCGATCCTAGTTTAGGATGCCAGGAGCTGGCATGCTAGGAAGCCACCATCGCTGAAACCCAGAGAGCGTAAAGGTGGAGCTGATCGAAAGTTTTTCAACCAACCTTTTTTCCATTGAATAACGCCGTTCTGTCTAAACCAAAGTGTTTCGCAGAAACCTCCTGGTTTTGACAAGCCTAGCCTGGCATTCACTAGAGTGTTAAGAGACTCACCTTCATGCCCCAGCTCTGCCTCATTTGACATAGAGACTTGAGCTGGAATCTCCCACATCACAGGTCAATGCTCCGCCCACTGGGCTGTCTCCGTCCTGCTCAATATTTAATTATTTATACAAAGTGAAACAGTTTTGATAGACTGACAGTAGCCTGTTGGTGACCAAGTGGGAAAGAGGAGAAAGCCGAGTCAAGGACACCATGGTCACAGGCCTGGGAGACAGGAAGGCTAGCGGAGTTGTCAGTTAAAGAAGTTCATCCTGGAGAGAATGAGTGTGAGTTGGTGGCATGACACCTGAGAGAAGCCACCAGCGGCTGCAAGAGAGGGTGGAGGCTGGACAGAGAGGTTTGGATGTTATCAGCATGGAGGTGGTGGCTCTAGCTACGGGAGTAGCAGAGGTCGTCCAAAGAGGCAAGAAGAGGAGGGAACTAAAGACAAATGGCAAAGGAGCAGAAAGAAGAATGCAGAGATGCTGAATGAACTGTCAGCACAGCAGGAGACGAAGCAGGAGCCAAGAGACGAGTGAACGCAAAGGCAGAGGATGTGCTCAGCTGTGTCTTAGGCAACAGAGGGACCCAGGAGAATAAGAAAATTAACTTAGGATGCAAAACTACACATCAGGGCAGATCCTAAACTAGTGTAAACGGGCAACGATCCACTGCAGTCAATGCAGATACGCTGATTTACACCTGCTAGGGTCTAGCCCCAGAAGATTAACCAAAAGGATTCACTAGAGAGCTGGTGGGAGGGATGGAAAGGGCTGAATGTGGCAGGTAGAGCTTGGCAAAGGAACAGCCACAGGGCAAGATACGACAACAGTCCTTGAGTGTTTGAAGGGTATGACTACCTAGGAGGGGAAGGAATTGTGTAGGATGTTACAAAGGGGAACGGAACCTGACTCACAGATGTGCACGTGGCCAGATGCTGATCCCATCTCATCCTGAAGTGCACCTGAGTCCGTGTCTGGCCCAGGAAGGTGCTATTCAGTGTGAGGGAGGCTCAATGTGCCCAATGGAGACAATGAAACCACAGGGCTACGGCTAAACCCTCATGAGAACCTGGCACTCTCCAAGTCCCATTTCCAGCTTGTGACTCTGGCTTTGACACTGGCCTGTTACAGTGCCCAGCATAATGCCAACAGGCAGTGGGGGAACTCGGTGTCACAGGCATCTGGGAGGGGAGCAGATGGGCTGCAAATCCCAGCTGAAAAGGCGCTATCTGCAGAAGGCAAATGGTAGCTGGGCAAACAAATTGGTGTTGCTTGGTATTTCGCTCCCAGGCTGGGTCCACTATGAACATGTGTTGTCAGGGGTGCTGTCCATGGGTGGGGGAAGTCGAACATGGGGAACTGTATGTGTGTGTGTCCACATGAGAGAGGAGGGGAGGTGTGCACACGTTTGGAGCACAGTTGCTGTGTTTGAATATAGGTACGTCTGCATGGCTTGCTTGCTTGTGGGTACACGTGATGGCGACAGCTTGTGCCTTTCCCAGCTGTGGGTAGAAATCGGGGGATCGTGGTTACAGCCCTTTCATGGCCCGTCCAGGTGTGCCACCAGCTGTGCGGTCTTACAGAGTTGTCTTTTAACAATACCAGTTTTCTGCCACACAAATATCCCTGTTGCTCTATTAGTGCAAACTGTGGTAATCTTGAGGCTGATAAGAAACTGCCGTGTAACTCCAACCTCCTGGGTTGTGCTAAACAACCAAAGGAGACTCCAACTCCTGAGCATGCTCAGCCCAGTACAGCCATGTGGGGCCTGAGAACACCTCACCACAGAACACCCACCCGTGCCGAGGAGACATCCGAGGGCAAGAGGACCGTGCTACAGACCCTTCTGGCAAACTCTGCCAGGCTCAGCTGCAGGCTGAAGAGGCTTGTATGTTCAACCAGGAGAAGGCATTGCTGTCTCTTTTCCATTTACACCAAAGCTGCCCAGAAGGGCCACAGGCAACTTGCCCTGCCGGCTCCCAAAGACCCCATTTCGTCAGTGTGCCGATAGCCTCATACTCACCCCATGTGATGGGTAGGTCAGCCAGCCCCAGTCCCCGGGGATCATTGCTGTGTCCAGCATGTTCACTGGAAAACACGGGAGGAAAAAATGCATTAGAAAACTGCTCACCTTTCACAAACACCCTGAAAAGCAGCACAGCCCAACCTACACTGTGAGACCGTGTGCTCCCACCCCACAGCACACCCACCTACACCGTGAGGCTCTGTGCTCCCACCCCACAGCACTCCCACCTACACCATGAGGCCATAGAATCATAGAATATCAGGGTTGAGAGGGACCTCAGGAGGTCATCTAGTCCAACCCCCTGCTCAAAGCAGGATCAATCCCCAACTAAATCATCCCAACCGGGGCTTTGTCAAGCCTGACCATAAAAACCTCAAAGGAAGGAGATTCCACCACCTCCCTAGGTAACGCATTCCAGTGCTTCACCACCCTCCTAGAGAAATAGTTTTTCCTAATATCCAACCTAGACCTCTCGCACTGCAACTTGAGACCATTACTCCTCGTTTTGTCATCTGCTACCACTGAGAACAGTCTAGATCCATCCTCTTTGGAACCCCCTTTCAGGTAGTTGAAAGCAGCTATCAAATCCCCCCTCATTCTTCTCTTCTGCAGACTAAACAATCCCAGTTCCCTCAGCCTCTCCCCATAAGTCATGTGTTCCAGACCCCTAATCATTTTTGTTGCCCTCTGCTGGATGCTTTCCAATTTTTCCACATCCTTCTTGTACTGTGGGGCCCAAAATTGGACACAGTACTCCAGATAAGGCCACACCAATGTTGAATAGAGGGGAACGATCACGTCCCTCGACCTGCTGGCAGTGCCCCTACTTATACAGCCCAAAATGCCGTTAGCCTTCTTGGCAACAAGGCACACTATTGACTCATATCCAGCTTCTTGTCCTCTGTAACCCCTAGGTCCTTTTCTGCAGAACTGCTGCCTAGCCATTCGGTCCCTAGTCTGTAGCATTGCATGGGATTCTTCCGTCCTAAGTGCAGGACCATGAGGCTGTGTCACTCCTGGGGAATTCTGCACCACTGTGCACGTGCAGAATTTACGTCCCCCACAGATTTCTTTGCTTCCCTGCAGAAAACTGACTTTCTGACAGAGAAGCAAAGGGAAGCCACAAGAGCAGTCATGCGACCCTCCCCAGCATTATGTTTCAGGTACCCAGGGCAGCCAGCAGAGAGGTAAATCACTGTGAGGCAGGGGGTGGAACTGAGGAAAGCCTGGTTGGTGGCTCCTACCCTGCACTAGGCTCAGTTACTAGTCCCGGCTGGGCTGGGGAGGACAGGACATCCTCTTCCCCTAGACAGCATCTGGGGCCAGGTCAGACTTACCCCCAGATTTCTCCTGCAGCTGCAGGAAGCTCTTCAAACCCCCTCCCGCCACTTCCTGCACCCATCACTCCTCAGCTGTAGGAGGAGGGATCCCTCTACAGGGAACTGTTCCCCCATCCACCCAACCCCCATGCATCCAGACCCCTCATACCCAGACCCTCCTGTCAAGCCTCACCCCCCGCACTCAGAACTCCCCCAATGAGCCCCACTGCCCCTGCACCCCACCGAGCCCCAACCAACTGCACCTGGCTCCCACCCCACTGAGTCCCCCACACCCAGACCCCCCGCCAAACTCTATCCCCTCCACATCCAGACTCCCCCATGCTGAGCCCCAACCACCTTCATCTGGACCCCCCTGCAGAGTCCCTTTACCATTGCATCCAGAACTTCCCAACAAGCGCCTGTGCATCCAGATCCGCCCCCCACATGCAGATCCCCCACTGAGCCACCTGCACCCAGATTGCCCCACACAGAACCCTCTCAACCTACACCTGGATTCCCCCACACTAAGCCTCTCCACACTTGCATCCTACTGGGCTGAGCCTGTCTGCCCCCACCTGGTGCACCTGGCACAGAGGGGAAGAGCCCTCATGTTTTTCTGGGACAGGCCCGGTCCTTGTGCTGTGTCAGGGTTGGGTGCAGCCTCACTGCTGAGTCTGTGTCCCGGGGTGGGCTGCATAGTGATCTTCCACCTCTGTGCAGCCAGTGGCCTGTGTTCCTCAATGCTATGCTGGAGCCTCCACATTTATTTGACAAATAAAATTTGCAGAATTTTAAAATATTGTACACAGAATTTTTATTTTTTGGTGCAGAATGCCCTCAGGAGTACTGTGTGCTCCCATATCCACCTACACTCAGAGCTCCATGGATTCCAAGGCCAGAAGAGACCACTGTGATCACCTAGTCTGACCTCCTGTATAACCCAGACCAGAGAACTTCCCCAGAATAATTCCTAGAGCAGATCTTTTAGAACAATATCCAATCTTCATTTAAAAACGGTCAGTGATGGAGAATCCTCCACAACCCTTGGTAAATTATTCCAATGGTTATTTACCCTCACTGTCAAAAATGTACGTCTCGTTTCCAACCTCAATTTTCCAGCTCCAACTTCCAGCCATTGGATCGTGTTAGACCTTCCTCTGCTAGATCGAAGAGCCCATTATTAAACATTTATTCCCCATGTGGGCACTTACACACTGTGATCAAGTCACCCCTTAACCTTCTCTTTGTTAAGCTACGTAGATGGAGCTCCTTGAGTCTATCACTCTAAGGCAGGTTTTCTAATCCTTTAATCATTCTTGTGGCTCTTGGCTGAACCAACTCTAATATAGCAACATCCTCCTTGAATTATGAGCACCAGAACTGGACACAGGTTCTAGCAGTAGTCACACCAATGCCAAACACAGATATAAAATGACCTCTGTGCTCCTACTCGAGAGTCCCCTGTTCTTGCATCCCATAATCACATTAGCCCTTTTGGTCACAGGGTCGCACTGGGAGCTTGTGTTCAGCTCAGTATGCACCCCCTCCCACAAATCTTTTTCAGAGTCCCTGCTTCCCAGGAGAGAGCCCACCATCCTGCGGTCTTTGTTCTAGAGGTGAACATTTACAGCTAGCTGGATTACAACTGTAGATGTCTTGACTAGCTCCTCCGATATTAATGACAGATGCCGCAAGCCCCTGGTCCAGACCTGACGGACAGGAGCCCTCAGCTACTGTGGCCGCAAGGGTGACAAGAGCTGGGCAATTAGCAGGGTGCTAGTTCTGCTCTCAGAGTCCACGGCTGAGTGGGCTGGGGCCTGCATCATCATCAGGGCAAAGCAAGCAGGTATCAAGCGGTGAGATGTAGGTAGAGGGGACAAATGCCCCCGGACCGCTCTCTCAGAGTCTCTCCCCACTTACCTCTTATGGGAAGGGACAGTGCAGAGCTGGGAGAGGTGAATGGTGACTGCAGAGCAAACCAGAGGTGAAGCCAGCATGACAGATCTTTAGGGGAGCTGTGAGTGTGGGGGGGGGGGAGTGGGTGCATGGGTCTGATTCCTGTTCACTCTGCCCTGACCCTCACCCATCCCCGCACAGGGCAGCACCTTGTACCCGATTAAACCCTGCAGAGGGTCTCACCCTTTGGGGCACTGGGGTCCATGGCTGTTACTCAGCTCACAGACAGTGAGCAGCTGACTAAGGGTTACAGGCCGATTTGCAGGGGCCCTTCTCACCTGGGGTCACTGAGAGTTCCTAGTGCAGGTCCCTTGCTGGGCTGGAAAGGGACACAGCTGTAGCTCTGGTGATGTTCTGCTAACAGGGGGCTGTGTGCTCAGCCAGGCTCTACAAACTGCTGCAGATCAGGGTCCTCTGCAACAAGGATCCATGCACCGTCCAGCACAGGGGGCACTCCCATGTATCAGCCCCTCCTGAGGAAATGTGGGGTGGGAGAGGACAGAGCAGGAGGGGCAAGGAGAAGAGGGGAAGAACTTGAGACATTCTCCTAAGCCTGCCCTAGTCCAGTGCAGCACTCACCTCGCTGGGCTGGCAGTTTCTCATTGTCTTCTGGAGGCTCAGCTGAGCCCTTTCAACTCCCTTCATGCATGGTGTGATCTGGCTTTAAAGTCTGCAGACCAAACACTGCCCCACTTCCCAGCCGGAAGCAGCCACCCCCCTCCATGACTCTGCTAACACCACACGAGAGACATGAGTTCTCAAGAACAGACTGCAGGGGAGAGGCTGCAAGAGGGGTGCCATCAAAGTCACCCCTTCTAATGCCCTCCTACCACTGGGAGCCCAGCTTAAGGAAGAGGCCCAGACAAATAACAAGAATTTTAGTTGTAAGTTGGGGACGCATCAATAAGAAGTAACGGAAGAGGAGAAGGACCTTGGAGTATTGGTTGATCATAGGATGACTATGAGCTGCCAATGTGATATGGCTGTGAAAAAAGCTAATGCGGTTTTGGGATGCATCAGGAGAGGCATTTCCAGTAGGGATAAGGAAGTTTTAGTACCGTTATACAAGGCACTGGTGAGGCCTCACCTAGAATACTGTGTGCAGTTCTGGTCTCCCATGTTTAAAAAGGATGAATTCAAACTGGAGCAGGTACAGAGAAGGGCTACTAGGATGATCCGAGGAATGGAAAACTTGTCTTATGAAAGGAGACTTAAGGAGCTTGGCTTGTTTAGCCTAACTAAAAGAAGGTTGAGGGGAGATATGATTGCTCTCTATAAATATATCAGAGGGATAAATATAGGAGAGGGAGAGGAATTATTTAAGCTCAGCACCAATGTGGACACAAGAACAAATGGGTATAAACTGGCCACCAGGAAGTTTAGACTTGAAATCAGATGAAGGTTTTTAACCATCAGAGGAGTGAAGTTTTGGAATAACCTTCCAAGGGAAGCAGTGGGGGCAAAAGATCTATCTGGTTTTAAGATTCTACTTGATAAGTTTATGGAGGAGATGGTATGATGGGATAATGGGATTTTGGTAAGTAATTGATCTTTAAATATTCAGGGTAAATAGGCCAAATCCCCTGAGATGGGATATTAGATGGATGGGATCTGAGTTACTATAGAAAATTCTTTCCTGGGTATCTGGCTGGTGAATCTTGCCCATGTGCTCAGGGTTTAGCTGATCGCCATATTTGGGGTCGGGAAGGAATTTTCCTCCAGGGCAGATTGGAGAGGCCCTGGAGGTTTTTCGCCTTCCTCTGTAGCATGGGTCATGGTTGACTGGAGGGAGGCTTCTCTGCTCCTTGAAGTTTTGAACCATGATTTAAGGACTTCAATAGCTCAGATATGGGTGAGGTTTTTCATAGGAGTGGGTGGGTGACGTTCTGTGGCCTGCGCTGTGCAGGAGGTCGGACTAGATGATCAGAATGGTCCCTTCTGACCTTAGTATCTATGAATCTATGAATCTAAATCAATCCAGGGAGAGGAAAGCTACTTAGGCCAGGGGAGGGACAAGGATGCCTTTACACACTCTCAAGAGTTTTCTGTTTAAGCCAATTCAATGTCTTCTGGGAGAAGGAGAGGAAGCCAGCATGGAATAAAAACAGAGAGGGGGGAGTTGCCTGCCGGCTGCAATCTCAAACGCTTGGCTCCCATTAGCCCCATACTGATGTGCCCAGCAGCTCAGCAACTGCTCGGAATTAGCCTGCAGGAAACGCAAGCCTGCCCCAGAAATGCTCTGCACCTGGTATGTTTCCCTGGACGCTTCAGTCAATAAAGCTTGTAAGGCAAACAGGAGATTGCGGATTTCCGGAGTCTCTCAGCAGGCTCAGCCTTGTATCAGGAGCAGGACAAACTGACTTTCCATTGCTTCTATCGATCAGCAATCGATCCTCCCACCCGCTCTCTCCCACCTTTCCCTGCTCCGCTACTGCTTGATCTTTGGCTTTCACGATCTCTTAACCCTCTGGCATGGAACCACCCCTGCCACGGCCTGTAACTCCCTGCACTTCGCCAGCACCGGGCCTCAGACCCCCGCACAGCACCTCCCACCGTCAGCTTGACAGCCCTTTGGTAGCAGACACAGCTGGCAAGGCACCCACACGCCCTGCCTACATGCCGTGAGCATGTGGGTGAAACGCTGCTGGCTCAAACTTGCTCTGGCGATGTGGCAGGCAGGCGAAAGGTGCTCAGAAAGGCCAGACACTGACTCCCTCTCAGATAGGGGTGTCTACAGCCCTGCTCAGCGGGATGGTACCTGGACTCTGGGTAAGCTGCCACGCATTCAGGTTTTACCTGGACAGTCCGGTTTTTGGCTTCTATGTCCAGGTGCCAGTTAGGGATGCCAGGTGCCTGGGTTTTTATTGGAAAGTCCAGTTGAAAAGAGGACCTGGCAGTGTCCAGTCAGATGCACTGACTGGACACTAACAGTCTGGTCACCACGGGGCAGGGGCAGGCTCCAGGTCATTAACCTACACCAGCCCCTGCTCAGCTATGGCCACCTTCTACCTGCAGGCCGGCTCCTTGTCAGGCTGCAGCAGTTCCCAGAGCAGAGGGAGCCGAGCTGTCAGGGGAGGGTGGTGGAGACAATCCAGCAAGCCAAAGAGAGGGGAAGGGGAGAGAGGCACAAGCGACAGGGGCAGGTCCTTGGGGGAAGAGGTGGAGAAGGGGGCATGGCCTCAAGGGAATAGGTGAGGCAGGGGCCGGGTCTCAGGGAAGAGGTGGAGCAGAACCTCAGGGGTCCGGTTGCCAACGATGAGAAAGGTGGCAACCCAGTCAGCATGGCCCCAAGGCACATTGGCCAGAGAGTGCATGCTCCAGTGTGGCTACCCCAATTGCAAGGCTTTGCAGAGGCAGCTCAAAATATCAGCCGGCATCTGCAGGCACAGAAGCAGGGACTTTTGGCCACTGACGATGTCCTCAGACAGCTGCCAAGCGTGCACCCTGATCCTTCTCTCCTCTCTGCTGCCTATTGGCTCCCACCCCCTCTGAAGCAATCCCAGGATCAGGCTCCTTTGCACTGATATAACTGTGTCCACACTGGGGGTTGCACCCGTTTCACTATGTCAGTAGAAAAATCACAGCCCTAAGAGAAATAATTCCATTGGTACAAAAGTGGTGTGGAGACCAGACCTGGCAGGGGACTCTAGGAACTGGAATACAAACAATAAACACCACTGCTGAACCCGCCTCTGCTGGGCTCCCTCAAGGCCAGGAAGAAGACTCCAGCAAGCAGGGCATTCTCCTCTAGCAAGGGCGGGCTCCATGCAGCCAGAGGAACAGTGCCACTTTCACTTACTATTACAACTCAGGGAACAAGTGGCAGAGGCAGGCAGTGGGGAAGCGAGCTGACTGAGAAGGGCCCAGGCATCTCGCTCCTGACAGAGCAGATTAGGGGCTTTGGAGCCATTTATTAATGTTAGCAGAACAATTGGAAAGAATTTCCAGGGTTTCATTGGCTTAGCAGCAGGACGAGGCCCTGTGCGCCTGGTGAGGTGCTGCACAGACTGCCAAAGAGCTGCCTTGCCCTCGGCACACAGTAATTACCTCCGAGATCTCACATCCATTGTTATTTGTTATTGCTAATTGGAAGATTTTCTGCCTATTTGCCCTGGGTAATTTGCCCAGCAAGGGGCAGGGCCCAGAAGATTTCCTGCTCGGAATGCTGCAGCAGGCAACCTGCGCCCTTGGCGACACGCAGGACGCCTTACTCACCAACCAGGCAGCAGGGAGGTCGCTGCTAGCGTAGGCAAGTGCCCTAGGCAAGCAAAGACACGGCCTCCGATCTCACTGTGAGCGACCGGAAAGGCTATGGACGCCTGCTATGATCCAGGGTTCTGCTATGATTCTGTGTGTGACAAAGTGAGACTGTTCTTAAGGTTTCCTCTGAATACTGTAGGGGTGCCTCAGTTTCCCCTAGGCATTTCTTAAGTCTCTAGGTGGTGGGATAAGGAGGTGTAATGGTTGCAGAGCGAAGGGCCTGTGTACATAAATGGCTGACACTCTGTCTCCTGGCAACTGATGGCCTGGGCCCTTCCCCCCTGCAAGGTGAGAGCTAAAGGGTTGGAGAACAAAGGAATCAGGTGACCTCCTGGCCCGGGAAAGGGACAAAGCCCAGAGGAGGAGGGGCTGGGGAGTGATTCAGTTTTGGGCTGGCTGGGGACATGGAATGAAGTATAGACATGGTTGTCTGGCTCACTGCCCCCAAAATGGACCTGGCTGAGAGGTCCTGTTTTCCGTACCTACAAGCTCTGTTTTAGACCATGTTCCTGTCATCTAATAAACGTCTGTTTTATTGGCTGGCTGAGAGTCACATCTGACTGCGAAGTTGGGGTGCAGGACCCTCTGGCTTCCCCAGGACCCCACTTGGGTGGACTCACTGTAGGAAGTGCATGGAGGGGCAGAGGATGCTGAATGCTCCAAGGTCAGACCCAGGAAGGTGATTGCAGCGAGCGGTCTCAGGGGCAGAGAAGTCTGCAGCTCAACCCTGGCAAAGAGGTGGTGACCTCAAGAAGGGCTGGTATACTGGGGTTCTCCCTGGAAACCATGGGGAGCTGAGAGCACACAGGCCTGTGAGTCCACAACAACTTGGGAACAGTGGAGTGATGGCCTGTCATGGTCTCCTTAAGAAGGACATTGTAACCCTTACAAAAAGAGAGGGTTGAGCATTGGAAAGTTCTCCAAAGCACAGTTAATCGTGCAGCTGAAGGATGATGACCTCTCTAAGGAGCAAATTCCTGACCCAGATCGGGGAGGATCTGAGAGCAGCTGGAGCAGTAGCCAGGCACCCCCAAGACTCCTGTCCCCAACCAGACGGGGGTCTTCATGATCAGGTTCCCCATCGGCGGATCGGAGACGGATGGGATTGGAGCTGAGTCCAAGAGAGCAAGGGGACTGAGAGAGCCAGTGAACCTGAGAAAGAGCTGCAGGAGAAGCAGCAGCAGCATGACCTGGCGAAAATCATGGAGCAGGTCCTCAAGGAATCAATTATGAAGCACTTAGAGGAGAGGAAAGTGATCGGGAACAGTCAGCATGGATTCACCAAGGGCAAGTCATGCCTGACTAATCTAATTGCCTTCTATGACGAGATAACTGGCTCTGTGGATGAGGGGAAAGCAGTGGATGTGTTGTTCCTTGACTTTAGCAAAGCTTTTGACACCGTCTCCCACAGTATTCTTGCCAGCAAGTTAAAGAAGTAGGGGCTGGATGAATGGACTATAAGGTGGATAGAAAGTTGGCTAGATCGTCGGGCTCAACAGGTAGTGATCAATGGCTCCATGTCTAGTTGGCAGCCGGTATCAAGTGGAGTGTCCCAAGGGTCGGTCCTTGTGCCGGTTTTGTTCAATATCTTCATAAATGATCTGGAGGATGGTGTGGATTGCACCCTCAGCAAGTTTGCAGATGACACTAAACTGGGAGGAGAGGTAGATACGCTGGAGGGTAGAGATAGGATACAGCGGGCCCTAGACAAATTAGAGGATTGGGCCTAAAGAAATCTGATGAGGTTCAACAAGGACAAATGCAGAGTCCTGCACTTAGGATGGAAGAATCCCATGCACTGCTACAGACTAGGGACCAAATGGCTAGGCAGCAGTTCTGCAGAAAAGGACCTAGGGCTTACAGTGGACGAGAAGCTGGATATGAGTCAACAGTGTGTCCTTGTTGCCAAGAAGGCCAATGGCATTGTGGGATGTATAAGTAGGGGCATTGCCTGCAGATCGAGGGACGTGATCATTCCCCTCTATTCAACATTTGTGAGGCCTCATCTGGAGTACTGTGTCCAGTTTTGGGCCCCACACTACAAGAAGGATGTGGAAAAATTGGAAAGAGTCCAGCGGAGGGCAACAAAAATGATTAGGGGTCTGGAACACACGACTTATGAGGAGAGGCTGAGGGAACTGGGATTGTTTAGTCTGCGGAAGAGAAGAATGAGGGGGGATTTGATAGCTGCTTTCAACTACCTGAAAGGGGATTCCAAAGAGGATGGATCTAGACTCTTCTCAGTGGTAGCAGATGACAGAACAAGGAGTGATGGTCTGAAGTTGCAGTGGGGGAGGTTTAGGTTGGATATTAGGAAAAACTTTTTCACTCGGAGGGTGGTGAAGCCCTGGAATGCGTTACCTAGGGAGGTGGTGGAATCTCCTTCCTTAGAAGTTTTTAAAGTCAGGCTTGACCAAGCCCTGGCTGGGATGATTTAGTTGGGGATTGGTCCTGCTTTGAGCAGGGGGTTGGACTAGATGACCTCCTGAAGTCCCTTCCAACCCTGATATTCTATGAATGTATGGTGGAGCGGAGAGGCATAGGGGACCTCCCAGGGGTGAGTGGGGATCGACCCCGGGGTGCCAGTTCCGCAGGGAACCTCGGCACTAAATTGCTGTCCCTGGTTAAGGGGGGGCGGGATGTGGATGCCACCACACTGCCTTTGAGCAGGCTGGTGATTTGAACCAGGGGGACTCTGGAGAAAAGCTCTGGTGTCTAGCTCCCTTGTTGGGTCCCAAGACCATGGACACCATCAGCCAGATGGGTGGGGTGGTGGACAGGCTCCCACTCCTGACCCCAACCTATATGTCTGTGTGGAGTCTCCTGGATTCAGGCCCCTCGGACCCTCAGTGGGAGCGAAAGGTGGCGGTCAATGGGGAGACATTCCTGGGGTGGCAAGACCCTGGAACAGAGAGAACTGTTGTTAGGCCCTGGGTGGTGCAGCCTCAGATGCTGAGGGGCTGTGAGACCTGGGTGAGGGTCCTAGGGATGAAGCCTCTCGCCCTGCCGATGGCCCAGATCCCTGTGCAGACCCAGGAGGGGTCGGGCTGGCTGGTCGTTGGGGTTCTACAGGATATCAGCTGTGAGACCCTGTTATGGGGTGATGGTGTCTCTGTGGGACCGGATCCAGGCTCTGCTCCTGTAATGGTCAAGGGTTTGAATTTGAATCCAGGGAACCAATCGGCGGAGAGGGAAATGGTCAGTGAAAATGCAGATGACCTGGCTGGCAGCAGGGAGCAGCTGCTAGGCTTAGGATACCTGCCAGCCTGTAACCAGACCCCTAGGGCTGGGTGGGACAAAGAGATGTTCCCTGGCCCCCTGCACACTGGAGACGGGGCTCATGCTGGCTCTGATGCTGTAAGGAGAGCAAAGAGCTCGCTGCCTGCCCCCACTGGGACAGCAAGGACAGCGCTGAGCAAGGGTGGAGATAAGACCCCAGCTGAGGGGGATGGGGGGACCCACAGGCAGGGCAGGATGGCTGCCAACCAGGTTTACCTGGTCCAGAGGTGCTGCTGGGAAGTGATCCCATGGCAGGGAAGGGGGCTCTGGACATAGTGGGGCCTCTCAGCAAGGTGATCTGGTTGGGGAAGAAATGCATCCTGGTGGTGTTGGATTTTGCCAACCACTACCCAGGGGTGGGGGATCTGCCCTTTGCTGAGGCAGACACGCTGCTGACCATCTTCAGCAAAGAAGGGGTCCCCCAGCGAGGTCCTTACAGACCAGGGGTCCAATGTCATGTCAGCCCTGCTCCAGGGCTTGTGGGAGAATTGTGGGGTCTGGCCCTGGACCTCTGCATATCATCCTCAGTCCAACGGGCTGGTGAAGAGGATCAGAGATTGGCCCATTCTCCAGACCAAGAAACAGGTCCAGGCCTTTATCAGGATGGCGGGATACTACTGGGGGTTTGTACTCCCATCACTGAGCTATGTACCAAGGAGAAGCCAGACAAGGTGGTCTGGACCGAGCAGTACCAGAGGGCTCTCTGTGCACTGAAGGAGGCACTAACCCAGGACCTGGTAAATCTGGTAAACCTAGACAGTGCCAAGCCCTTTACAGTGTTCACCGATACCACAGATGCAGGGCTGGACACAGTGCTAATGCAGGTCGATGCGAAGGGGGGGAGACACCCCATTGGGTGCCCAAGCAAGAAGCTGCTGCCCCGGGAGCAGAATTACGTGGCCATAAAGAAGAAATATCTGGCCATGGGGCAGGCCCTTAAAGAGCTGCAGCCGTATCTATTGGGGCGGTTCTTTGCGGTATATACTGACCCCTCTGTCCAGACATGGCTGCATCCAATGAAAGGGGCTAATGCTGAGCGGCGGATGACAGAGACACATGGCCAGAGGGTGGCCAAAGTCAAGATGGGGGCTCTTAACCAAGAGAGTCCAAATCACAGCCCTCCGGACTGGAGCGCTGGGAGAAGACCTGATCTCAGTTTGAACCCCAGGGGTTTTGGGGTGGAAAAAGGGCATGGGCCGCATAAACCTTCCCAAATGCAGCCTGCGAGTGTCATCGACCTAAGGGAGGGCGTAAAACAGGAAGGGCCGGGTATAACTCCCACCAAGAAATGGGAGAGATGATGGGGCATCCATGGGAACATTGGTGGGTTCGAACTTCCCCAGGTCACCAGGTAAAGTGACCCCGCTCAGTTTGGTCTGGAAGGGGGAGAGATGTGACGAAGTGGGACTGTTCTTAATGTTTCCTCTGAATACTGTAGGGGTGCCTCAGTTTCCCCTAGGCATTTCTTAAGTCTCTAGGTGGTGGGATAAGGGGTGTAATTATTGCAGAACAAAGGGCCAGTGTACATAAATGGCCGACACTCTGTTTCCTAGCAACAGATGGCCTGGGCCCTTCCCCCCCTGCAAGGTGAGAGCTAAAGGTGTTGGAGAGGGATAGGGACAAAGCCCAGAGAGGAGGGGGGGAGAGTGAGTCAGTTGGGGCTGGCTGGGGACATGGAGTGAAGTGCAGACGTGGTTGTCTGGCTCACTGCCCCCCAGAATGGACCCGGGTGAGGGTCCTGTTCTCTGTACCTACAAGCTCTGTTTTAGACCATGTTCCTGTCATCTAATAAACCTCTGTTTTACTGGCTGGCTAAGAGTCACATCTGATTATGAAGTTGGGGGGCAGGAACCTTTGGCTTCCCCAGGACCCCGTCTGGACGGACTGGCTGTGGGAAGCGCACGGAGGGGCAGAGGATGCTGAATGCTCCAAGGTCAGACCCAGGATGGTGGAAGTTTTGTGAGCTGTGTGTCCTGCAGACAGGCTGCTCCCAGAGAGGAGACTTCCCCAGAGTCCTGCTTGGCTTCGTAGGGAGCAGTTCCAGAGCATCGCCCGGGGACTCTGTGACACCATGTATGTCTGGCAGCCACTGCTTGTGCTGCATGGCTCCTGCAGTGCACTCCTCCCGCAGCACTGTGCCTTGGGAAGTGGCAGGAAATGAATCAGCTACATTCTGTCCAATCTAGGTCCCATCCAGAGCTGCTTACCCAGGTCCCCGTGTGCGGGGGAGAGGCAACTAGCATTTACATTATTGTAAAATAAACGGCTATGGGACACATGCGTAGTTCCCATCTAGCCCTAAGGATGCAATCTCCAGACTATGTGCTCATGTATGAAAGCAGATATCCTGTCTTATGGCATAAGAACGAGGCTCACAATCCCTTAGACGTGTGGCAGGACATGATGCTATGGGCCAAGTCTGTAGAAATCTGACTCGTTTTACTTGTCATTATGATAGTGATTAGATTTTGCACTTAATCTGTGGCTCGTAAGAGTGAGTAAACAGCCTTCTCCCTACTTTACAGATAGGGAAACTGAGGCAGGAGTTGCTGCAAGTCTTACCCAAAGTGACACATTTCAGAGTAGCAGCCGTGTTAGTCTGTATTCGCAAAAAGAAAAGGAGTATTTGTGGCACCTTAGAGACTAACAAATTTATTAGAGCATAAGCTTTCGTGAGCTACAGCTCACTTCATCGGATGCATTCCGATGAAGTGAGCTGTAGCTCACGAAAGCTTATGCTCTAATAAATTTGTTAGTCTCTAAGGTGCCACAAGTACTCCTTTTCTTTTTTCCAAAGTGACACAGTGAGACATTGGCTTGGATAGGGACAGAGGCCAGCTCTCTTGACTTGGATTTCTTTGCTTTAACCAGTAGACATGCTACCTCTAGGTAACGTGTCAGGAAGCTGGATTAACTGAAACACAGAAGACTAAACAGTCCAGTTAAGTGAAGTTTCTCACCGTGGCGAGGAGTGACTTAGCCATACAACAGCAACTGAGGCTAATGAAAGGCACGGAATTAAAGATCACAAGAAGCGCAGAAAATACCTCCCACCAAGCCTTGCTCCTGGGTTCGCAGTGGGGAAAAGAACATAGGACAAGGCCTGCCCCACTGCAGGTGAGCTGGATTAGACCCACGCTAGCAGCGACGGTACAGAGATAGAGCAATCAGCCCTGCCCCAGTGCAGATGGCCGTGCCAGATGCTTCATAAGGGGTCCCTTTCATCCAAAATGTTTCTAGGCATATCTGAGAGCAGCCGGGGAGCAAAAGGAGCTCCAAGATCCCTTACTAACTGTTAACCTGCTGCTCCTCAGCCCACTGATTAGATCCTCTCCCTCCCAGGCAGTCATCTCAGTAGCACACACATGGAGAGGAAGGGTCAGTGGGAGCAGTCCTGTCCCCTTGGGCTTCAATTCTTCACCATTAGAACTTCAAAGGCCTCCCAAGATTCCCAGCGAGGCTCCATCCCTAGAACAACACCTTTTGCATTGATAATTAAACACTTTGCCTGTTCTACTGACATGTCTGTTCTCTGCCTCTCAATTGCTAACCCACTCAAACAGCAGAGTGGTGAAACTGAGCTTCCCTCTCCGGGCACCCTCACCAAGCAGGGCTCTCAACTCCCCCACACTCTGGGTTCTTCCCACTACTGGATCCAGCGCAGTTCCATGACTAAACCAAAGCAGAAAGCAAGCATCAGAGTCACGGCCTCTCTATCACTGGCCTTGTTTGAGTCAAGATTGGATTTTTTCTAAAATATCCGCTCTCATTCCAGCAGGAATGGTTGTGGGAGAGTTCCAGAGGGTCGGACTGAATGATCACAATAGTCCCTTCTGGCCTTGGAATCTATGGAAAGGGGGCAGGGAATGGGCGCCCCCTGCAAGAGGCAAACCGGCCAGTGGCATTCTTTCCCCATAGACCGAAGCAGTATTTTTAAGAGACAGGTGTAGCCAGGTATCTGTAGCCAATCATTTAATCAGTGAATCAGCAGAGCGGCCAATCCCGCAAGCCTTCAACACCATGAATCAGGCCTCTAAACATTATCAGACTGGCTTAAAACCCATGAGATTTTAAACAAGAACAAAATGTTGGGTCTTTTTCTTGGCCTTATGTTCTCTACAGGGTCACACTTTCAAGCTTTTCTCCACAGCAATGAGGCCTAGAAATGTACCTTCTCTTGAAAAGAAAGATGAAATTCTCACGACTCCAGGATTTAAGAAAAAATCAAATACTGAAAAACTCACAATAAAATTGTGAGTGTTGGTATCACTGGAATATGGAGTTTGTCCTGTCCAGGAACAACCCACGAATGGCTCCAGATTGTTTGTTATTCATAGAATATCAGGGTTGGAAGGGACCTCAGGAGGTCATCTAGTCCAACCCCCTGCACAAAGCAGGACCAATCCCCAACTAAATCATCCCAGCCAGGGCTTTGTCAAGCCTGACCTTAAAAACTTCTAAGGAAGGAGATTCCACCACCTCCCTAGGTAACGCATTCCAGTGTTTCACCACTCTCCTAGTGAAAAAGATTTTCCTTATATCCAACCTAGACCTCCCCCACTGCAACTTGTGACCATTACTCCTCGTTCTGTCATCTGCTACCACTGAGAACAGTCTAGATCCATCCTCTTTGGAACCCCCTGTCACGTAGTTGAAAGCAGCTATCAAATTTTTGATTTTGCAGTGGATCGTTTGTCCACACCAGTTACAGCCTCCAGACTGGTTAGCTAAATCACATGCTATTCTTACTGACTACAATGTCCAAACCTGGATGCCTGAAGTTAAGCACCTCCCAATCATGGGCAGCGAGTTCTATGGGCCCGTGGTGCCTGGGCACTAGGAATATTCCACGGCCTGGCTCCAGCACTGGTCTCTCCCTTGGCCCCGCCTTCCGCCCCGGGCGCCCCCGCCCCGCTCATCCCCCGGGCCATTTAAAGCAGCCCGGGGGCCCCCACTCACCACCGGCAGCACAGCGAAGCTGAGCGGCTTCCTGCCTGCTCGCTCCATGTGGCTGCCGGCACCTCCCTGCAGCCCCTGAGTGGGGTTGGTCTGTATCCCGCCCCAAGCACCCCAGAGGCCAATGGGAAGCTGCGAGGGCAGTGCCTATGGGTAGCAGCATGTGGAGACTCCCGGACCACCCTGCCCCCCCCAGAGCCTGCACCCCCTTTTGGCCCCCAAACTCCCTCACAGAGCCTGCACCCCTGACCCCCACCCCTTGCCCAAGCCTAGAACCAGCACCCAGCACACAAACTCCATTCCAGAACCTGCACCCCAGACCCCCTCCCCCACCCAAACTCCCTCCCAGAGCCCAACCTCTCATCCATCCTGCATTCCAATTCCCTGCCCCAGCCCAGGGCCTGCACCCCAGACCTCCTCCCCCCGACCCAAACTCCCTCCCAGAGCCTTAGGCAGGTGGGGGGTGGAGTTTGGGGGTGGAGCTTGGGGGGGGTGGGTTCTGGGCACCACTAAAATTTCTACAAACCTGCCACCCCTGCACCCAATGGGCCTGATCCAGAAAGGTGGTGAGTACCCCAGGCCACTACTGCCTGCAATAGAAGCTGCAGCTCCTCAGCTACTTTGAAAACCTGGGTCTAGCCCAGGGATAGGCAAACTTTTTGACCCGAAGGCCACATCTGGGAATAGAAATTGTATGGCGGGCCATGAATGCTCACAAAATTGGGGTTGGCGTGTGGGAGAGGGTGAGGGCTCTGGAGTGGGGCCAGAAATGAGGAGTTCAGGGTGTGGGAGGGGAGTAAGGTGGAGAATGAGGGCTCTGGTTGGGGGTGTGGGCTCTAGGGTGGGGCTGGGGATGAGGAGTTTGGGGTGTAGGAGGGTGTTCTGGGCTGGGACCTAAGGATTCTGAGGGCGGGAGGGGGATCAGGGCTGGGGCAGGGGTGTGGGGGAGGCTCAGGGGTACAGGCTCCAGGCGGGGCTTACCTCAAGTGGCCCCCAGAAGCAGTGGCATGTCCCTTCTCCGGCTCCTAGGCAGAGGTGCGGAAAGGCAGCTCTGCATGCTGCCCTGTCTACAGGCACAGCCCCTGCAGCTCCCATTGGCTGTTGTTCCCGGCCAATGGGAGCTTCTGGGGTGGCACTTGGGGCAGGGGCAGCTTGCAGAGTGGAGCCCTCTGGCTGCCCCAACATGTAGGAGCCAGAGCGCGGCCATGCCACTGCTTCGGGGAGCCATGTGGAGAGGCCATTGACCCTGATCCCCGGCTGGAGCGCGGCAATCCCCAGACCCCACTCCCCAGCAGGAGCTCAAGGGCCGGATTAAAACAGCTGGTGGGCCGGATGCGGCCCACAGGCCATAGTTTGTCCATCCCTGGTCTTGCCCTTAGCAGCAATAGCATTCCTGCTCGGAAACATTGGCCTTGGGGATACCTGGAGTTTTATTTTTCACCGGGAGAATAATAAATAAATAGTCCCCACTGACTCCAGACAGCACTCTGTCCCCCTCTAGTGGCGACTGGGCCACATTTAGAGATGGATGAGCCTGCTAAGGTAGCTGGCCTTCTAACTCAGACAGCTGAGTCCCCTCCATTTAGCTCCAGAGACCTAGGTTTGATTCCTGCTGCCAGCAATCCAGCCAGGGCGGGACATTACAAATCCATTTGTCAGCCTGTGAATATGGCTCTTTGCAAATGAGTGGGGCTCCAGTAACTGTAGGTCAGGGGCCAGCTGGATGCTGCCCCGCACATTGCTGGGGCCTGGCAAACAGAACAGGATCAGAATGCTGAACAACAGCCCAAAGGGGCCTGAAAGCAGCATAAAAGAAAAGGAGGACTTGTGGCACTTTAGAGACTAACAAATTTATTTGAGCATAAGCTTTCGTGAGCTACAGCTCACTATAGCTCACGAAAGCTTATGCTCAAATAAATTTGTTAGTCTCTAAGATGCTGCAAGTACTCCTTTTCTTTTTTGCGAATACAGACTAACACGGCTGCTACTCTGAAACCTGAAAGCAGTATGTGGACTCTGGGAGGGGCTTAACCAACATACGCACAGATGTCTTGTCCGACTGCTCCCCAGCTCTCAAGTAGGAGTGCAAGTTCCCCTATGTCACGGGCCTGTTCCTTCCCCTGCCCGACTAGCTTGTCAGTGTGCCCCTGGCTGGTGAGTGTGGGAATCCAAAGAAGAGCTACGGCTTATTATACGTTTAGGGCAGGAGACTGAGGAGGGGGTGGGAAAACCCAGTGGGCTGGAGATGAAACAAGCAGCTCCATGGAACCATTCAAGGCCCAGAGGCGTGAGATGAGGGGAAGCAGAAGGAACCCTCAGGAGCCATGGGAGAGGACAGGCATTGTGGGAGCAGATGGAGCCCGGGAGGGAAGAGCTGGTGAGTGCCAGAGAGTGAAGGGGTCACTGCTGCACTTGCCCCATCAGCAGGGAGAGGACACGGCTAGTACCAGTGGGATGGGAAGCGCTTTGTGCTGGGATAGCCCAGCAGCAGGCCACTGGGAAGAAGGATGGGTGGATAGAGGTAACAGCCCTGTGCTGTGGGAGTGTGGCCCTGGGCATGGCTGACCTCAGTCTTTGGGGAGAGAAGTTATGGGTGTCCATTCAGGCTCCTGAGGGGAGAGCAGAATGGAGGAGGCCTGAGTTGGGGACTGAATCAGCTGGGGCAGGAGCCCAGAGAATGAGATTCATGTCTGGCCAAACCCGTAAAGTTGAGCTACAAGAGGGAAAGGCTGAGGCTCGGAGCCGGGGAGGGAAGGGAGCAGGAGAGATGCTGAGATGGGAAGGCTGTCTACCAGACTCCAGTGAGGAAGCAGCTAGCAGGAATGGGGAGTGGATCGCCTCTTCTTCCCCAGAGGAATCTCCTGATCCAGGTCATTGGATCCAGTGCCCGTGAAATATGGGAGTAGAGACTGCCCCAGTCAGGTGGTGATCAGGAGCTGAGCTGCCATGTGGTGTCCCTCAGGCTAATTGTGCTGTATGAGTGGGGTGCTGGCCCCACAGGGCAGCTGTGTGTGTGACATGCCAGAGGGCCAGCAGAGACCCAGAGCCAGGACAACGCCTGGTTGAAAGACAGAGGAGATGAAAGAGCCCTGGGTGCTCTCAGGAATGGCTCCTTTAAGTGATTATGAAAACTCTTGATGAGCAGCATCTGCCACGGAGCTCACCAGGAGAAAGGAGCTTGGAGCAGCATAGGGCAGCGTCACACGCTTAGAGTCATGCACTAGCAAGAAGAGAGAGCTCTCAGTAGCAAGAGCGCAGACAGAGCCTCCCAGGCACTTGGGCTCCCCAATCGCACTGGGTGCAGGGAGAGCATTAGCTTGAAAAATGAGCCTTGTTTTCTTTACTCTCAGCTCCATTGTGATGCGATCACACTTCTCTCCTTTCTAACAGAGCCTGGCCAGCTCTGGACTGTGCACGGCGGTTGACAAGATTCTGTTCCATTCAGAGACTCTTTGCAAACTAGAAGCACGAGTCAGCTCCGTTCCATTCAGAGACTCTTTGCAAACCAGAAGCACGAGTTATGCATCGTTTGCGTTTTTAGTAAAGTTCTGCTGAAAATATTCCAAGCAAATGCTCAGCCAGTTGGCTGCTCTGTGCGCTGCCTTAGCTCTGCTTTTTGTACGTCCTTCAACAGTTCTTACTGCCCCTCTGCACCGTGCTCACACAGACAACATTTCCAAAAGGGGCCACAGATCTTGGGTACCCAAGTCAAGACACCAGCCCCGGGTGTCATCAGTCATGCTGAGCATCCCAGCGCCAGCCAAAGTCTGGGGGAGCGGTGGGGGTCTCAGAACATGGGAAAGTCGAGCCCCAGGTGTCTTGAGAAAAATCTGAGACACCCACATTGGAAACCCCTTTGAAACTGATCCCTTCCCGCCCAGAACGAGAGACATGGAAACAACTGGGGGCATTTCGTAGGTTTGGCTCAGAAGCACTCATCTGAACGTCACCCCTTTGCACAAATACAAATGATGGGTTTGCAAACACGCTGGGCACAAGTGTGGTATTTATCCACTCCAGAGTGTGAGAATAATTTCCACCACAATCTGCTCAGTTCTCTTTCCTCTGAGGGCTAGATAAAATGTGACCCCGGGTCCGGGATGGTGGAGTGGCGGGAAGGAGAACACTCCTTCCATGACCTGCACCATCAGGGATCCTATTTTATTGGAAAAATTTTTATATATAAAACAAAGTGCAGTTCAGCTTTACTGTCCAGCACCACCTGCTGGCAAGCCTGTCAAATCTCAAGGCCTTCTCCTGCAAACCTCCATGTGTGTAAGGTTACTTGAGTAGTGCCAAGGGGATCACTCAGCTGCGGAGTTTCATCTATCAGTATTTGCAGGATTGGGCCGATAACTGGTCAGTTTTTCCATCTGCTCTCTTTGCTCAGTCCGGGGATGGGGGCGGAGATGGAGTGTTGATTTCCCTTTAAACAGGACCCTCTCTTCAGTGACAATCCCCACAAAACTCATCCTCTGCTGGCTGGTTTTGGTGCAGCCCACGCACAAAGAACTACTGGGGAGCTTATCCCTCCTTTCGAAAACCTTTTCTTCCCCTAGCTCCTTGAGTTACTGATTGGTAGCATCTCTCCGTACGCGTGCTCTGCCTTGCCAGGATTCGGAGAGGTCTGTCTCTGAAGTGAACAGGTTTGCCTTAAATTCTTTTAACCAAACCTCTTGCTGGTTGATCCCAAGCAATAGAGATGAGGATTTTCACAGGTGCCCAACTCCCATGGGATTTGGGCTCATCACTCCCTTGGGCTGCTTTGGAAATCCCAGCCTTAGTGCATCAAGCCCTTGGGTCAGGTCAACTCCCAACCAGCCTCCCTTTATTCTCTCATTCCTCTCCTGCCTGAAGGCAATACTGCGACATTTGTCACCTGACACCAATGCTGCGCTTTGCTGCCCTTTCCCCTGGATTCTGGAGCTCTACATTGAATGGACAGAGGTGTGAGAGTGGTGAATGATCTGGGATGCCTCCATTTTTGGATGTCCAAGTCTGAGAAACCTAGGCCCAGATCTTCAAATGCATTCATTTTGCAAAAATGTTCATGTTAATTTCAAAACAAATTCTGTTGAATGATTATTGAATTCATTATCAAAATGAAAAGGAGTACTTGTGGCACCTTAGAGACTAACAAATTTATTTGAGCATAAGCTTTTGTGAGCTATAGCTCACTTCATCCAATGAAATGAGCTGTAGCTCACGAAAGCTTATGCTCAAATAAATTTGTTAGTCTCTAAGATGCCACAAGTACTCCTTTTCTTTTTGCGAATACAGACTAACACGGCTGCTACTCTGAAACCTGTTATCAAAATGGTTATTCACATTTTTCATTGATTGAAAACTGGGATTTTGGTAACCAATAAACAAAACACTTTTGGTAATGAATTTAATTCATCTTCAAGTTTGTCTTTCAAATTTATCTTAAATTTATATTTATCATTACATATGTTTATATTTATCAAAATAGTTATCCACATTTGTCATTTACCAAAAACAGGATTTTCAGTACACAGCAAATTGTAATAATTATTTTGATAAAATAAAAACTGTGAAAAAAATTCTTGAAAACTACGTCCATTTTGAATTCTGCAAGATGAAAATAACTCCAAAATTTTTGTAAACATTTGTTTTCAGTTTTGAACCAGCTTTAGAAATACTATTAACAGGAGAAATTAAAGAACCTGCAAGATATGCTCAGATCCCATTCTAGCATGAACCCTTTGGCATCCCCATATAGTTACACCAGTCTCTGCTTTCCACCAACATTCTTGTAAATAGAAAACAACAACAAAACAAAACCACTCATGCAGGCATTCACAGGAAACAAAGAACAGGGTTTGCAAATTTTGTCCAAGCCAATTCACAGGTTTTATTCAAATATTCACAAGTCCTTTTTGCACTGTTCATCCATCTCTAATGATCTACAGGAAGAAAATCTTTGTTATTTTCCCTATTCCTAAATGCTAAAACTGACCATAGCATCCTCAAAGCATTACAGCCGTAAAAGCCATTCCCTCTCTCTTTCAGATATTTACTAGGTGAATGATCGCTTCCTCACCACCACTGGAAGCAGGGCTGAAAAAATAAATCACACTGAATAAATTATCAGATGAATTTTGCCTCATTTTCTATCTGAGCACAGAGCCCATTAATGAGATTACAACTGGCAGATTAGGAGGGGAGAAAGGAGTCTGTGAAATGATCTCTCCATTAATCTGTGGTCCACATGATGCTCCCATTTAGGCACCACAATTAAAAGCCAAGTTTTCAAAAGAACACTAAACAGTGAGCTCTTTTGAAAATATGACCCCAACTGTGGGAAGGAGCTGACCACTTACAAATCTGGGCCAGAGCACTTTTGAAAATCTGCTCCTGTAAGCAAAGCCCATTAGGCAACTTGGAGAATCCCTCTGTTAGCTATCTAGAGGGTTTCCCCCTGTCGCTCTATTTTACAAGTTAGATTTATACAATGAGAATTACCAGGATCACTCTTCCCTTCTTCTTTGAAGACTGGTACCCTGTATTTGCTAGTCTCTAACTCAGGGCACCTCACCACTTTTCTTGATTTTTCAGAAATCGCTATTAGTAGCATTTTCTCTTCTCCCCGCCCCCACTTCCCTTCTCCCCTATGACTGGAGGGGTGTTAATGGGCCACTTCGCCTCCAATGGTCCCCTGAAATATGGGTTAACTATTTATGCTGAACAATCTGTTCCACCTTATATTTAGTTGTGACACTCTGACCACGTTTCCCAGATCGGAAGAAGAGCTCGAAAACTTCCCACCAGAAGAAGTGAGTCCAATAAAAGATATGATCTCATCCAGATTGTCTCTCTAATATCCTGGGACCAACATGGCTCCAACAACACTGCGAGTATCAGTAACACAGTACATTTATCTGCTGCTTCTCTAAATACCCAGGCATGCATTTAATCCCAGACAGCTAATTTGGGCATGTTCAGATTATATAAATGCTTCCTCAGATAGGGTGTGATTATGCTATGAGCTTTGAAGCAGACTGCAGATTTGAAGCATTGATTGATATCAGTGGGGATTTCTGATTAAAACCAGATGATAGAATATGGCCTATATTCTTTGTCAATAGTTATTTTTACAGGTTCTTCTGCCCTCACTAATTGACCAAATTACTTTCCCCTCTTTTTCTGCCTGAAGATAGATTTTCAAACAAGTTCTGTATCTCAACTGTTTCAGAGTGATCATTAATTTCTTCCTCTTCCTCTTTTATCAATGGATTTAGTGCTGTCCTGTCTCCGTAGTGTTTCCTTTTCCCCTGATATATTTGTTAAATGCCCTCATTCCCCCATTGGCTGCGTTAACTCATTCTGATAACTGGCTGCCTGTATCTTTTCCCTTCAAGCTTTAATTGACTCTTGGCTTTCCTGTTTACTTGCCTTTAACACTATCCTGGTCATTCCTGGTTCCTTGCACAGGAAGGGTGTTATGGTTATGTCCAATACAACATAAATATGCAACATCACTGAGTCCTGATGCTGCATAGGAAGGTATGAAACAAATCAGACCACGCTATGAGCCCAGGTTGGCAATACACAGGATGAACCCAGGATAACTGCACGATCAAGCCACTTGGGCATGGAGTGGTCTGCATAGCCCAGTGACCATTGTTCCTGGAGCACCATCCTCTGCCTTTGGGACTCTGTTGGGGTGCAGTGATCTCCACATGAGTGCAGAAAACAGCTAGCACTTTGCTTATCCATCAGGAGAGGCTGTGATGGGTAAATGTGCTCAAGGCTGCAATCAGAGCGGATGGAGGAGAAAGCTGGGCAGCTTAAATGGAGCTATTTCCTTTTACAGAGATGCCAAGAGGCTACATTTAGGTGCACCACGTATCAGTCACTCCCTGCCGCAAAGGGAAGCACACATGGGATGTCCCACAAGAGATGCGATGAGGGACACAGACACGGATATGTATGCACACACCTCTCTTCACAGACAGACATATAATAACAATGCCCTCCACAAAGTCACTTAGGGGATGCAGTGGTATTATCAACACATTCATGCCTATGGAGGTAGCACTTTAAACACCTCTGTCGGTTTGAAAGACTCCACTGGTTTGACAGATCTTTCCTAAACTTGAGAGGAAGAATGCAGGGCTGCTGGTAGCTCTCAGGCCAGAGGAAACACTGTAAGTAGAGTGGGTTGAAAATGTTTTGACAGAACAATTTTCCATACGAACATGCAGATTTGTCAAAAATCAAAATATTTTGTAGGAACACGTCATTACTGATGAAATGTTTGATAGGAAAGATCAAGATGAATCTTGCAAACTGTTTTATTTCATTTTGAAAAGGTCGAAACGTTAAGTTTCAGTGAGATAAAATGTTTTGTTCAGTTTTATTGTTTGATTCATTTCATTTTGACTATTATTAATTATATTATATTATTCAAACAGAACATTTCATTTTATTGAAACATTATGGGTCCATGATGCTGAAGCAAAAGTTTTCAGAATTTTTGCTCTGTGGGAAATTTTGGCTTTTAGTTCTGATTTGGAACAAAAATGATTTTTCAAAATGTCAGAATTTCCTGCACAACAGAAAAAGAATTTGCCTTCTCCAAACAGCTTGTTTGAAGTTCATCACTGAACAAGTCATATCAGCCCCCCGACAACACACATCCGAGAGCCCCGATCCTGCAAAGACCTAGCTCAGGGGAACTACTGACAGGCATTAAGTTACCCACAACTGTCAGTCTTTGCAAGATTGGGTCCTTATACCTAGGCAGAATCCTTGAGCATGGGGAAGGGCCCTGCAGGTGGAAAATTGAGCTCTTGTTCAATCCCTTTGGAAAGAGAGGGCTTGTTATCTTTTGGTGGAATGGAAGGAAGAGCAGCCTAGGGCAGCCTCTCTATCTTACACACAGAAACACACCCAAGACCCTCTGCACGCATACACCCAATGAGGGCACATTAAACTAATTGGTGCAGATGTGACTGAGAAGGACTCTCTGCTCTGCAGCTGCACTTTTCACCTTCTGGATTTACATCAGGTTCTATCGCTCAGAATAAAATCAACTAGATCTCTGAACAATTCACTCCTCACACAGTGCACACAGGGACAGTGATGCCAGGGTGCCCACCGTGCCCAGCAGGTTGGTCACTTGGGGATGGTGGGAAGTATTTCAGGGAGCGGTGTCACTCTGGCACAGAGGTTCCGGTGGGCTGTGGCTTGCCCGACTGCATGTGGGATGCAGACACCCGAGGGTCCAGATTACAGGCTACAGATTATGATGGCTAAATGCAAATTAGACCCTCCGGTGCCAGGAATGGAGCCCAGGGCCCGTCAACTGCTCTCTGTACCCTACCATGGGAAAGCCAAGCCCCAGAAAGGTTGGGAGCAGCCACCCCATTCACACCCCAGGAAGAGAGTTTGGGGAGAGAGTTACACAGGCTTTGATTCTTATTATAGTGTCTGAGTCTGGAGCAGTGTTAGGATGTGTGTGGGGAGGGGAATGCTGGCAGGAGAGGGTTAGACTAAGGTGGGGTGACCTAAGTCCTTACAGGATGAGTGGCTAGGACAAAGGAGGAAGTGGGAAGGGAAGTCTGTGGAGAGAGGGCTGAGCCAGGGTGGGGTCAAAGGAAGCCAGACAGGACTATGTGCAAGGGTGCTGGGCCAATGTGTGTAATGGCGGTGCTGAGAACGACTGAACCAAACTGTAAACCCTGTATAGAATGGAAACCACACCACTGCCGCACCCCCTGGCTGCAAGTGGTTTCCATTATATCCAGGGTTTACAGTTTGGTTCAATGGCTCTCAGCAATAAAAATTGTTCCAGCCCCCCAGCCTATGACTCTGAGGCAGGATGATGGGGTTGGGTAGGGGGACCTGAAAGCGGGCACACGAGGGTGCTGAGCTGCAAAACGTGGGCAGTAAAACTCAACTGCAAAATTGTCCCTCTCTAGAACAATCCAGCCCTAACAGACCTACCCCCGCCCAGTATAACCCTGCTCCAGGGAACTATCCCCATTCCAGGAAACTACCCCTGCCCAGTATAACCCTGCCCCGGGGAACTATCCCCATTCCAGGAAACTACCCCCACCCAGTATAACCCTGCCCGGGGGAACTACCCCCGCCCAGTATAAGCCACCCCATACCGAGTGTAATCCTGGCTCCACACACACATGCCTGCCCAGTGTATCCTGGGTGCCACACACACACATGCCTACCATAGCCCTCGGGGGTAGGACATAGCACTGTCAGGCACAGACATGGCCCCACGAACCCACCACTGCCCAGTGCACCCCAGGCTCCACTGACACATCCCTGCCCTTCATAGCTCTGGCCCCAAGGATTATTTGCTGTCCTGTGTGCAGGCAGCACAGCAGTGACATCCTGGCCCCCAACTACCCTGGCACCGGGAACAGAGCCTTGCTCCGTATAACCAGAGGAGCAGAAATACTTTGCAGCTGAATATAACCATGTCACCATGGTTGTACCCCAGCCTCATATAACCCCAGTGCCATGGGCACCCATTATACACTGGGCATCACAGGCTCATCAATGGCTGGGCATCCAAGACACATCAAGGTGCTTTGTATCCCCTGCATCCCAGACTGTCATATCCCTGCATCATGGGCACATACTTGCTCAATATAATGTGAAAAGACTGACAGAGTTCTGCCCGTTGTAGTCCCAGAACCACAGTCACACCCCAGCCCAGTGTAACCCTGGCACTATGCTAGCCCCTGGCACTACATTTATTGCCTACTATGATTCTGGCAACACAGACCTTGCTGCCAGCTATTTCCCAGGCAGCACTGACACATCTCTGCCTCACAGAAATCTGGTACCATGGACATATCCCTGCCTCACATTACCCTTGCATCAGTCACACTCAGCTACCAAGGATATTGCAGCATCAGAATCAATCAGTGCCCAGCATGTCCACGGCACCGCTAACAGGCCACTGGTCAGCGTAACCATGGAACCATAGGCCCTGGGATCACTGTGGTCCCGTGGACAACTCTGCTGGTATTTTCCCAACACCACTGACAATGTGCTGCCCAGTCTAACCCTGCCAACACAGACCTAGCCCTGCCTGGCATTCCCCCGCATCACTCCAATATCACTGACCACTGACATCACAGACACCACGCTGCCCAGTACCGTATCTCCCCATCCTGTGATCCACGCATACCCCAGTCCCCACAGTCCAGTATTCCCCAGTGTGTGCCCCGCAACAACAAATCAAAGCTCTCCCACCATTTCAAAGCTGCAAACAAGTGGTGGGGTTTGGGGCAAGGGTCTGGGGTCTGAGGACGAGGGCAGATGAATGCATGAGAGTCAGGTCAGTCCCTGCTGGATCAGAATCCAGTCTCTGGTCCCAAAGAAGTTAGCAGTGTGAGCGAGAAGCCTGCCAATGGTCTCAACTCCTGGTACCTCTGTAGCTGATCAAAGGGTGGGGGGTTGCCCCCGTCTGAGCAGCCGAGCAACCAGCAGTGCTGCAAGCCAGCAGTGCTGCAAGATCTGTGGTGTGGGGAAACAGGCACATGGGGCCAGGGGATGAATGTGGGTAAAGGGATGAGTGAAGATGGGCTACGGGAGAGCTCACCTGGCCATGAGACAGAGCTAGTCTGGCAGGGACACAGAAAGCCTCCCAGCTGGGGACCCCAGCCCAGCACACAGCTGTCTCCAGTGGCGCTTGTTCAAACACTTCCCAGCCCGGGAGCAATTTGCGTGGGGATGGGTTCAGCAGGGACTCTGCTAAGACCTGAGCTGCCCCGGAAGCAAAGCAGGGTGAGGGCCCCTGCGCCCGGGCCGCCCCTGGGGCAACAAGGGGTCAGTTGAAGCCTGGTGAGGATATGGCGACACTGCAGCCCTGGGAGACAGACTGACACTAGCAGGGCTCAAACTGGCACACGGAAAACAGCCATGTGGATGGTGTGGCTCCAGCTGCAGCTCGGGCTCCTACATGCATCTGACCCCCTAGGCGTGAGTCCCTGGCAGGGGGAGACTCAGGGGAAAGGGCAGCCCAGCCCCACGTTGAGCCACAGGGCCAGGGTGACAGGATTCTGTCGATACAGGGCCTGCACATTGTTATCTGAGCAAGACAGTGACCAATCCCCCAGGGTGAGCTGGTGGCAATGCCCCTGACCGCAGCGGGGCCCAGATCCACAGCAGTGTTGGCCAGGGTGAGATGTGGGGAAGAACTCCAGCGGCAGCCGCGTACCTTTCCCGCACCACAGCCAGACCCCAGCACATCCAGCTCTGCCTCCTCTCCAGAGGGCCTTTCCCAGGGGGCAGGCTGCCTGAGGCCATGCCCCTAGGGATCTGCTCTCCTCCCTCCGTACTAAGCTGGTTCCCAGCCAGCACGATCCAGAGGCAGCTGAATTTCCAGCCCCCGCCTCACTCTCCTCCCTGTGCCGTAAAGAAGCCAGCACACGGGAATGTTCCCAGAAGCACAAGGCAATGGAGAGCAGCTGCCCTGGCTTCACTGCCTGGGAGCTGAGATGCTCTGTCTGGGGTTCGGGTTAGCTGAGCTCAGGTGCCCAGCACTGGGGTTAGTGTAGCCGCAGTGCTGCCCAGGCTCGCTGGCTGCTGCCCTTCGTGTGGCTGCTGAGAGGGCAGGGACAGCCCAGCAGGCAGCTCTGTGTAACGGGAGCTGGCACTGGGCTCTGGGGGCAGGGAGCTCCAAAGTGTGTGTGTGGGGGGGGGCAGCAAAGGGTCACACAGCCAGCAAACAACGTAATTAAAAATGGAGCCGGGTGGTCACAGGGCACTGTCTGACCCAAGCTGCAGCTCCCAGATTATGAGCCATCCACCCTCCCCCCCCCCACCATGCACTTTTTTCCAGACCACTTTAAGCACCAGCTTTGAGTAAGGGGAGAAAGTTAGCACTTGGGCTCCACTGCTGGGACTCCCCTATGGCAAAGAGAAGCAAGAAACCAGCCAGGTAGCTGGGCAGCAGGGGGGCCAGGGACAGGGATGATGGGCCAAGGGGTAGAAAGACAGGCATAGGGATGAGGGAACTGGGCAGCAAGGCTAGAGGAGTGCTGGGCCACAGGGAATGGGGAGAAACACTGCTCCCAGGGCGGGGATGTTTGGCCACCCAGTGTGGAGGGTGCCAGGTGAGGCTGTCAGATGGGGCAGCAGGGAAGGGGGAGAAAGGCTGGGGAAGATGGTAGCTGGGGCAGCGGGGATGTCATGGAAAGGCAGCCCAGACCCTGCGGTCAACGATGTGGGGGCGATAGGCAGCTGGAGGGTCAGAGATGGCGCATGGATGCCAGGGCTGCAGGGGACAGAGGCAGCAGGAATACTGCCAGCGCCCAGGGGAGCCGGGCAGGGCCGGGCTGCCAGCGCCCAGGGGAGCCGGGCAGGGGAGCTGCGCTGTAGGGTCCCTGGAGGCTTCACAACCGGCCACGTTGGAAGTTTCTGCCCTTCCCTCTGGCCGCGTACCCCGGGGGGGGCCCGTCTGCACCGCCCGCTCTGTCCCTCCAACGCCCCCAGCACGGACCGCCCCAGCCCCACGGTCCGGCGCGCAGAGGCGCGGCTCTGTCCGGGCTGTAACGCGGGCCGCCGGCCCGGCAGGCCCTCGGCATGTGGCACGAAGTCCGGCGCCCGGCGCTGGAGTTGGGCCGCACAACTCGGGCGCCCGGCGGAGCGAGCGGTGCCAGCCCGGCCCCTGCCCGCCCTCGCCGGGCCACGCGGCTCCTACCTTCGCTGGTGGCGGCTGAGCCACAGGCGGCGATGGCCAGGAGCAGGGAGAGCGCGGGCGGCCGGGCCATGGTCCGCGGCGCGGCGGGGGACGGGGCAGCCCGCCCGGCCGCGCTCCTGCGGGCGCTGGCGTGGGGGGTTCGGCGGAGCCCAGCCGAGCCGGCTGCACTTTCCACACTCTTGCTCGCGTACGCCCAGGCAAGCTGCATGGGGGGGGGGGGGGCCGGGAGCGAACCGCCCGTCACCGCCTAGAAGCCAATGGGATTCCTGGGTTTCAGAGAGGTCCCCCCTCCACACGGTCCGTGGGGCTCCGTCCACGCGTGGGGCTCGCTCTACCCCGGGCTAGTGCTGCTGAAACCGACCCCGGCGCTCGGGGGCTCCGGCTCAGCGCGGGGCAGGCTGCCGGGACACCCAGTGGCACAGCCACCGCCTCCTTGGCAGGGGCGGAGCAGGGCAAGACTGGCTGGGAGAGAGAGGCAGTGGATGGACGCTGGACAGAAGAAGCCAAGCTCTCAAGGCGATCGCTCCTGTGGCGAGCCCGGGCTGCGGTGCGGGGGCGGGGGGGGGGGCTTTGGGAGAGGCTGGAAAGTTTTTGCAAAGGTTCTCCAGAGTCCCAGGGCTAGCGTTTCTTGCGCAGTTGAGGGGGAGGGAGTGGCCCTCCAGGATAAATCCCACATGTCTGGGGATGGACCAGAGCACTCCAGTGGGGTGGACTCTATGGGAGGGTTTTCTCTGTAAAACATCCTTAGGCATGTTCTCTGAGCCCAGCACCCTGCTGCACAGAGATGCACACTCTGGGCTCTCACTCTGGTGCCTCTCTTGTTCTCTTTGGCCTTGTCTAGACTGGGAGCAATGTGTTAACTGACAGGGTAGAATGAAGTGCAATTTAAAAAGGTGTCAGCCCAACTACCCTGTTTCGAAAGGTGTCTGTACTAGGAACGAACACACTCTAGAGCAGCGCTGAATCAACACGTGTTAGCTGGGACCTTTTCCCTGGCCTGGACAAGATTCCAGATTCCAAACTAAAGGCCATTCTGCCAGAAGGGACAGGGCAGCATGCTGGAGTAGTCTTGCAACTGCTGCTCCAGCCACTGTCACGGCAGCATGCTGGGCTGGTAATGCGGGTGCTGTAGTGTTTGTACGGTGCAGTTATCAGATGGTGCTAGGAGAACGCAGACCCTGGCAGATACAATGGTCAGCCCTGAAAACCCCGCATTTGCCAACACCTACCACAGTTGTTTCCTGGACTAAGTATGCTCTCTGATCTGTGTGAGTAGTAACCATTGGCAAATCCTGACATCTGAATGCATTGTTGTTGTGACTTAATATTTAATGTGCTCAGTATTGTCAGCCAGACACAAACTGCAGACAGGCCTGTCCCAAATTGCTTAGTCTGGACAAGGCAGCTGCAGACAGCCGGACCCAGCCAGATGCAGACGGGGGGGCTAGGAAGTCCAGAAAAGGGAATGGCTGAGATCTTTAGTCCAATTATTAATTTTTTTAATTAATAATTAATTAATTTTAAGCCTATTTCAGCACATGGCATCAGCTGCGGTGCCACTCCTAGGACCCACTCCGGTCCTCACCCCCTTCCGGATGGGTAGCGTAGAATGTGAGTCTTTTGGGGGGATCTGAGGAGACACCATTGCTCATAAAGGAGGGGCTGCTTTTCAATTCTTCCTTCTGCAGTACGTACTTCTGTGGTGTGGGGCCAGTCCACCGTGGAGTAATCCCACAGCCATCCGGACAGCTGCACCAGGGACAATGAGACCATCCACCAGCTCAGGCTCACTTACTGAAATACAAAATCTTTCTCTTCCTCTTGAATGTCGGGGGCAGGGCAGATCCCTCCTGCCTCAGTGGGGAGTCCCTTCTTGTTCTGGGTTAGGTAATGGGACTGGGAGGACTGCTGTTGTCTGGGTCTCAGGGAATAGAGACCTGGCTGGCCCACTCCTCCAACTGATCCTGCTTCTTTTGTTGGCCAAGACATTTCCCTTCAGAGGGCCCTGGAGACTTTTATAGTCCATCCGCAGCAGGTGAATGGGAGTGCTCCAGCCCCACAAGGTGCTGCGTGTGGGGGCTGACAGGGTCCTGGTGCTCGGGACTGGTTCCCTGCTGCTGGATGCAACACCACCATTGGGGGGAGGGATAGCTCAGTGGTTGTGCATTGGCCTGCTAAACCCATGGTTGTGAGTTCAATCTTTGAGGGGGCCATTTAGGGATCTGGGCCAAAAATTGGGGATTGGTCCTGCTTTCACTAGATGACCTCCTGAGGTCCTTTCCAATCCTGATATTCTATGATTGGCTTCCTGAGGCCCTGATCCACTTCGAACGCTCCTGGGGGAGATGCCCTTGCTGCAGAGAATACTAGCCCTCCCTCTCCCAGTGCAGGTTCAACAATTCCCCCTTCAGTGAAATGAGTCCGGAATCTGTCTAGGCATTTCCCCTGCACTCAGCATTGGAAATGCCTTGAGGTACTAGTCCCCACCAACTTGTTCATGGCCTGTCCCCCTGGGTAGCCGGCTGTCTGGAGATGTGCTGTAGAGCAATTGTGTCATCGGGGCTTCATGGGATCAGCCTTCAGTTTAAGTCTGGGTCAGGGCTATAGCCATGGTCAGGTTTAGGGGCAGGGCCACATTTGTGCTCAGGAACAGAGAGAATTAAAGATAGGGACAGTGTCAGGATTAGGGCTCTAGCTGGATGGGGTTAGAGTTCAGATCATGCTAGAGGGGAATTTGGAGCTGTCTCACTGTGAAGAGAAAAGGAGTACTTGTGGCACCTTAGAGACTAACAAATTTATTAGAGCATAAGCTTTGAAGAGGCTCAGGGTGCTTCCCCCTAGTGGTGCTGGCCTAGGTGGGGACAAGTGATCAATGCCCTCAACCCCTATCATTTATTAAGAGGATCCGGTGATCCCTTTTCCTATTGGAATTGCCTGTTCCCCAGGCACTGGGTAGGGCTAAGCTGGGATCTACCAGTACAGATTGCATGGGCCTTTGTTTTCAGCATGTAAAGCACAAGGAAATGAAGGGCTCAGCCATCCCCCGTAATGCAGGGTTGCACTGACCATTAGACTCTGTATTAATTCTGCACCAAAAAAATAAAAATTCTGTGCCAAAAATTAAAAAATCTGCACAATTCTGCATATTTTATTTGTCAAAATAACACAATATAAACACACCAGATTCAATTATGTTGGTAGTTTGTTTCAGAATACCTGTCCACAAGTATGTCTGTAACAATATAGACAAAAAACATTCAGAAAACATTTTTTGGGGACAGATTCCTTACTAAGCATATTAATACAGAACTTTGAGTAATTCATTTAAACGACAATACAGAATGGTATTTCTGCACCCCTCAGAAGCAGTGCAAAGTCTTGGGGGAGTCAGGGTAACAGGAGCTGTGGGAGAGGAAAGGACTGGAAGTGGTCCTGAGGTATTGTTGGGTGTGGGTGGGAGAAGTATGGAACAGTTTCTTTTGGGGGAGGTTTGTTAGGGAGTTGGAGAGCCTCCCCCGTGCAGACCCTGGCTGACCCCAAGCCTCTCCCATTCAGTCAGGCATATTGGTCCCTGTCCGCATGTGGTCCTCAGCCTCCCCACCCTCATCCCCATGTAGCCCTGGAGCCCCTGCTCCCCCATTCTCATGTGGCCCTGGAGCCCCCGCTCCCATTCAGCCCCAGGCTCAATGCTGGCACCCCACTAGCTCCTGAACCTGTGCCCTAGTGTGTCCCCCCACTAGCCTTTCTGAACCCATCTATGACACCCCTCCCAGCAGCCCTGTGTGCCCCACTCTGGCTCCAGGGGCAGGCTGCTGTAATGAACACAGCTGGCTGCTAGCGGTTACTGTAGGTCAGCCAGCTGTTCTGGTGCCACAGCGGCCTCTGGTGAGAGAAAGGTGGAACTGCAGCACTTCTTGGGCAGAATGTATTTTCTGCGGGGGAAAAAATGCTGCACAAGACATGAATTCTATGCATGTGCAGTGGTGCAGAATTCCCACAGGAGTACTATATCATAGAATCACAGAAGATTAGTGTTGGAAGAGACCTCAGGAGGTCATCTAGTCCAACCCCCAGCTCAAGCAGGACCAACACCCACTAAACCATCCCAGCCAGGGCTTTGTCAAGCCAAGCCTTAAAAACCTCTAAGGATGGAGATTCCTCACCTCCCTAGGTAACCCATTCCAGTGCTTTACCACCCTCCTAGTGAAATAGTGTTTCCTAATATCCAATCTAGATCTCCCCCACTGCAGCTTGAGACCATTACTCCTTGTTCTATCATCTGGCACCACTGAGAACAGCCAAGCTCCAGTCTTTTGGGAACCCCCCTTCAGGTAGTTGAAGGCTGCTATCAAATCTCCTCTGACACTTCTCTTTTGCAGACTAAACAAGCCCAGTTCCCTCAGCCTCTCCTCATATGTCATGTGCCGCAGCCCCCTGCTCATTTTAATTGCCCTCCACTGGACTCTCTCCAATTTGTCCACATCCTTTCTGTAGTGGGGGGCCCAAAACTGGACACAGTACTCCAGATTGGCCTCACCAGTGCCAAATAGAGGGGGTGTGATGAGCTGCCAAAAGCTGAAGAACCGGTTCCTTCAGTCGCTCTGGGTCTTCGGCAGCACTGAAGGACCTGCCGCCGAAGTGCTGCGGAAGACCCAGAGCTAGTGACAGACCCACCACCAAAGTGCTGCCAAAGACATGGAGCACCGCCGGGTGAGTAAAAATTGCCTAAAGCCAACTAGACATTTAGCTATTGATCACTATCTGTTGAGTCCGACAATCTAGCCAGCTTTCTATCCACCTTACAGGCCATTCATCCAATCCATACTTTTTTAAGTCGCTGGCAAGAATACTGTGGCAGACCGTATCAAAAGCTTTGCTCAAGTCAAGATATATCACGTCCACCACTTTCCCCATATCCACAGAGCCAGTTATCTCATCATAGAAGGCAATCAGGTTGGCTAGGCCTGACTTGCCCTTGGTGAATCCATGTTGACTGTTCCAGATCACCTTCCTCTTCTCCAAGTGTTTCAAAATGGTTTCCTTGAGGACCTGCTCCATGATTTTCCAGGAACTGAGGTGAGTCTAGTTCCCTGGATCCTCCTTCTTCCTTTTTTAAAAGATGGGCACTATATTTGCTTTTTTCCAATCATCCGGGACTTCCCCCAACTACCACGAGTTTTCAAAGATAATGGCCAATGGCTCTGCAATCACATCCGCCAACTCCCTCAGCACCCTCAGATGCATCAGATCCAGCCCCATGGGCATGTGCACATAGAGCCTTTCTAAATAGTCCTGAACCTGGTCTTTGACCACTGAGGGCTGCTCCTTTGCATTCAGCCTCAGCATCTAGGAAAAGGAGATCCCAGAGATATTTACATTGAGTGGAGCATCACTGAACCTGGCTTCTGCCAACTTTCCCTTCAGGTAGTTGAAGGCTGCTATCAAATCCCCTCTGACTCTTCTCTTTTGCAGACTAAACAAGCCCAGTTCCCTCATCCTCTCCTCATATGTCATATGCCGCAGCCCCCTGCTTCTGTAGAACTAGAAAGGAGAGGTGCCCACCTATGGCAGACTATGGCACTGGCTCAGCTCCACCCCGCAGTCCTGCAGAAGGGAGGCATCTGCATGTCACTACCCCAGTACACCCCCCATTGGCAATAGTGGGGGGATGAGCCACCCCCAGCAGGCAATTGGCTCACTGTGCCATTGGACTTGGCTTGTCCCAAGTCATATCCATGGCAAGCTGCTCGCACTGTCTGGGCTTCTCATGGGGCTGTGCCAGATGCTCCCAATAACGTCCGCATCCCTGTACCAATGAGCAGAAGTGCCCATGCTGGATGGTCTCTTTGTGGTGAATCTTGTGGGTAACTTGTTTTCTAATACTGCAGAAGCACAGTGGTGTCTCCATGGCACTGTGCCCAGATGCCTTGGGTCATCCCTGCTTCACAGCACTAGTGAGAGGAGGTGCCCACGTCGCTACCTGGTCGCTCAGGTGAAGACTTTCAAAGTACAGATTCCACTTCAGAAGCACTGGATTAGGTTAGGTCTCCAGGCGAGCATTCTGCCAGGCTCATATAGCACCCAGCCAGCCCAGGGTGGAACAGCATTCACATAGGGATTCCTCCCACCCAATGTCTGTCCCAACCAGCACTCCCTCACCTACCCCCTTAGCCACCCACCACATCCCTGTAAGTTCTGCCTCCATCCTACCCTTGGAGCCTGGCTCCTCCCCTGGGGCAGCTCCTGGAGGGTCCCTGGCTCCCCATCACAGCCAGGGTGCAATTTACACCCGTGAGGCAGCCCATACCAGAGTGGCCAGCTGCAGACAACATCTCCCCACAGGGCAGTGGTTCCCAAACTTTAACAGACCTCACACCCCTTTCACTAAATTGTGAAATCTTGTGAATCCCCTCCTAAAAATGAATATTTCCAGGGATTTAAGTTCAATTTCCTCTGCACTTCACACTCCGTGGGGCTACTACTGCTGGACCCCATTGACCGCCCCGGTCAACTGAGCTCCACTAAGCTCGGGCTGCAGGTCCTGCTGACTGCCGGGGCTCAGGCTGTCAGCCCCAATTGCCCAGCCCTGCTCTCCCTGGGGCTTGGGCTGCCAGCCCTGCAACAGTGTCCCACCTGCTGCTTCCAATGCCCGGGGTCCTCTGGCTGCCATTAGTGAAATTTTTCTGGCAAACCCCCTGAAAAGTTTTGTGAACCCCAGTTTGGGAACCACTGCCATAGGGTAGTATGCTAGCTTGCATGGTGCTGTTGCTATTGCCCTCTGCTGGATGGGGCTGGTCCTGCACCCAGCATCCAGTGATTTCCACTTGGCCCCACTGCCTGGAGGCCTGGGATGTTATCTGATCCTATTGTGGGGCACAGCTGGAGAATTTCCCAGATGGGGTTCACAAGGGAGCAGGATGTTGTGAGCTCCAGCTCTGTGGGCTGTGTGTGCATGTGCATGCCTGTGTGGGCAGTCATGGGTCACTGCAATTGTCAGTCCTTCTCTGGAAAAAGACAGGCAGATCATCGCTCTGAGCCACTCAGACAGGCAGGCAAGGAGAACCAGGCCACAGAGAGGGGGCAGGGGCAGGTCCGGGCACAGTCTCCTCCCACTGCCATTGTGTGTGCTTCCTGCCCCAGCAGCACCGGCCCCGCCGGGGCTCATTGGACTCCAGCAGGCCTCGGTGTCTGTCAGGGACAGGGTGTCTGTCAGCCCTCTGCTGGGGGTATTTATAGAGCGTCCATCACCAGAGCATTGGGTCCAACTGGCTGAGAACCTGATCTTTCCAAAGTCCAGCACCACAGGGGACAGATGGGACACAGGTAGGGAAGGTTGGAAGAAATGGTAATGAGTCCCTGAGTCACGGGGGGGGGGGGGGCAGGAGAGCCAGGAGAGAGGTGTGCTGGGTTCAGCTCTGTACCATTGGCAGGGATTAAGTGGCTCTGACAGTGTCCTTCAGAAACCCCTGTTCCTGCTCCTCTGGCTGCTTCCTGTGGGGTCCCAGCTCCCTCCAGCCAGCCCAGTGTGTGGGAACTCTACAGACCCTGCCTGGACTCAGTAAAACTCCTCTTTCCCCACTCAGCCGCCAGCTCCTCCAGGAACCAGGGACTAAGCCCTGGGTCCCGTGCTTGGGCAGGGGAGGTGCGGTGGATGCTGCCTTCACCCCACTGCCACTCCCTCCAGCAGTGAGCTCTTGCTGTCGCTGTCACACATCCTCCGGCTGTGGCTGCCGCTTCCACGGTGTATCTCTTGTTATCCGCAGCGTCCCCTGGATGTGGTTCTGCACCTGGCTGCCACGGAGACAGGGAGGATATTTATAGATGCAGGAGAGAAAGGAAGACAGTTGAAACTAATAATTCCTCTGGGGGCCCCCTCCCTTCAGGACAGTTAACACTTAGCAGCCCAGCAGCCCAGACTGGGCCTGCAGCACTGCTGCTCTGAGCCAGGCCTGGGCAGGGGCCCCTCAGCCATGCCGTCAGCCCAAGCTTTCCACCAAGGGTCCAGCAGATACACCCTAGAAGGGCCCTTGGGAGCATCCTTCCACCCTCCCAGTGCATCCCGGTCTTGGAAGCACCCAGCATCAGGTCTGTGATGATGCTATAGAAATGCCTGTGACAGGCTCGGTTTCCTGGCTGGGCTGCCCTTCAGAGCTGGGGCTGAAGAAGGAAAATCCTGACCATGTCAGCCCCACTTGGTCTCTTCAATCTTAGCAACTTCTGGATCAGTAGGGTCAGCCCAGTAACAAACTGCCGGGGTGCAGCTGCATCTCCTGGCTCCATGGCAGCCTCCCACTCTGCTCTCTCCCCCCTGAGCCTGGGCTGCCGTTGGTAGCTGGGAGGCAGCTTTCTGCTGAGCAATGCAAGGGGAAGCTGGTAATTGAGTCATTAAGTGAACAGCACCACCTCCAGGAGCACTCATTCAGCTGCTCAGTGCCGAGGCAAAGCCTGGGTCCTCCATCCCCCACCCGTTCTCTTCGCTCTATATCAGAAAGGCTGCAGCAGAGTGGGTGTTCCAGCCAGACTCAGTTCTCTGCCAGGCGGGATTGGTGGCTGAATGGCAGCCCTGCGCTTTAGGAGGGATTGGTGCAGCGAACTGCTGGGGGTTAAAGTGGTGCAGGCAGAGCGCTAGAGACCACAGGTGTGAAAGGCGTACGTCTGCTGGGCGCCTGCGCAGACTGAGAACCTGAGACGTGCCCTCAGGTTGGAAAGAGTGCCAAGGCTGCACATCTGTCTGGGTCTCCCCTGCCAAGTGCCCTGCCGGGTCTCCTGTGCGGGAGGAGGAGTTTGAGAAGCAACAGAGCACATGGCTCTAGGGGAGTATCAGACTCCAAGGAGCCAGCCTGGTTCTTACCTGGTCACTGGTAAACCCTGCGACTGCCCCTCCCTGGACATGAGACATGTTTCCATCCTGCTCCTGAGCTTTCAGCTGGGAAGAGGGAGCATAGGATAAGAGGAGGGAGGCTCTGAGCATGAGCTGCACTTAAAGACTCTGAAAACCCAGCCCCTTGCACCTCCCCACACTGACATGGGCCTCCTTTCACAGGGTGTGAGCAGCAGAGGTAACAGCCTGTGGAGCTGGGGCACAGAGAGGGTGCCCCAGGCCCTCCAGGCTCCCTCCCTCTTTTCCCTTCTCATGCACACACTAGGGACTGTTTTAAAACTGACATTTTCTTAAACTTAGTATCCCAAATCAAGCCCCCAGCTTGCACACATCCCAGCACTGTGAGTCCCTCTGGACGGGAGAACATCAAACTCTGCTGCCACAATCAGGGCTGTCCCCTTTGACCTGCTGAGCAGCTCCAGCCCCTAAAGGGACAGGGCGCAGGTCCATGCATCCCTGGCATTCCCTTACTCAAAAATACAATCATCCCAACATTGCTTTTACCAAACCGTAACATTCAGTTCATCCAGTCGACTCACCAACAGTCGTGTGTGAGTTGCACCCACTCATAACTGGTGCTCTTAGGTGAATCTTTGGGTCTGTCTCCGTCACAAGTTTGGAAGCCAATGGTGGATATGCCTATATCTTCCTTCAGTTTATTCCACATTATAGGATGTTTCTGTGGCCATTGTAGTTCCACTGTCCGGCAGAACTGAGTGTGAGCAGTTTTAATTCCCAAAGCTATTCATGAAATAACAATCCCTATGTATCAGTGGAACAGCCATGGAATTCCAAGTCACTGCTATGTGGTATGCCAGTTAGAAAAATATCCATAACAACAAACTATCCAGAACTATAAAGCCCTCCGTTTAGAGCAGCAACCACACCATAAGTCAGTATCACTTTGTTTACCTAAATTCCATCAGTCTTGGTGCTAGAATGCAGAACAACCTACCAGCAGAGGAGCTGAACCTGGCCAAAGAAGTCACAGGGAAGTAAAAGATTGCAGAGAACTCTAACACCTCCTTTTCCATCTTCTCTTCTGTTACAGAGACTGGACTATCCCCTTTCCTTTCCCATGCTGCATGGATTTTATTGTCCCAGTAAAAAGAAAAGGAGTACTTGTGGCACCTTAGAGACTAACAAATTTATTAGAGCATAAGCTTACGTGAGCTACAGCTCACTTCATCGGATGCATTCATTGGAAGTGAGCTGTAGCTCACGAAAGCTTATGCTCTAATAAATTTGTTAGTTTCTAAGGTGCCACAAGTACTCCTTTTCTTTTTGCGAATACAGACTAACACGGCTGCTACTCTGAAAATTGTCCCAGTAGGATCTTAATTTTCCTGGTCCCTCTCTCAGAAAGATTCCTCACAAGTACTTGGTCTCCTGGCAAGGGGGCAGCACCAGGCCCCTTTTGACCATGGTGATTCTGACCACAAGTCCTGATTTCTCAGTACTTTTGATGCCAGTTAATAAGCTTTAATCTACTGTTTCCATTTCTCGGTGTAATCTGTATTGTCCCAGCTGCAGATTCAGAGTTTATAGGGAAACCAAATGTGATGTCATGGGGACCTTCCACAGAGTGAGCAGAAGGATGGAAATCTTCTCTGTCCCCAGGTTATGCTGGCCTCTCTATCACACTCAGTTCACCACTGTCACCTGTCTGGAGCAGGCCTGTGAAAGGAAGACCTGCGCAGGATGGCTAGTGTTGAAAGGAAGCCTGTAGGAGCGTATTCACTGGGGCAAAGGCAATAAACCCCCAAGTGCTGCTGCTATTTCCGCACCAGGATGCCTGAGGGAGATGAGCTAATGAGCCCCACCCTCCCATCTGGACCCATTCAGCTACCAGCCAAAAGTGCCTTCTTCCTCTTTCTCCTTTCCCTCTTTGAGCCTGCTCCAGCCAGCATCCCCTAGTTACGCCACTGCCTAGTCCCTGCTGGAGCTATGAGGGGGAAGTCATCACGGTGCCATACTGGGCCCTTGCAGGGGAAGCAATGTGCCTCTCCAACGCTGGGATGGCCCTATTTGCTAGCTGGGACCCTAGGACAGGTCAGAGCAGCCTTAGAGCCACTTCCCTTGCACACAGACTGCAATGACCTCAGTGGGCCATCGAATCTGCTGGAGATAACTGGAGTTCAGGGATACTCTTGACTTCCCAGGTGCCTCCTTCTGGGAGGGCTCCTGCAGGGGCCTGTGTATTTCTGGTTATGCCAATGCTGTGCCTGCCAGGGAGGCACAGCTGCCAGGGGTACTCCCAGGGAGGCCTTACAGCCATCGCAGGGGTATATTCCCCCAGCCCCAAGCAGTCCAGCTGGCTGCTTCATGCCCTCGAACAAGGCTCCACCTTGAGTCCCAGAAGGTGCAGCTGATAAGTGCTGTCAGCTCCTCACCAAGGCAAGGAGAAGGCCTTTCAATTATCCTGAGTAGGCAGTGTGCTCCTTTCATTAACACATCCCCCACCCTGAAAGGGGCCTGCCCCTTTCGGACTGCCCCTTGGTGCACTGTCATTAAGGGGCATTGCAAGTGATGGGCTCTCTCCGGAGTGCCGGGGCCCCTGGCAGGCGCAGCAATCAGTGCATGATTAATTCAGGTCAGGGCTGCCGAGGCCTGGTGCTCTCTTCTCCCTTGTCATTACCAGAAATGGTGTGTATTAATATCCATTATATGAAAAAAATAATCTTATCATAATTTTGCCTGGTTAATGGAGATGATTTGGAATTGAAATTCAGACAAACATAAGCCAGGAGTGCTGGCTGAAGAAGGGGGGAGAGTTTAAGAAAGGCTTTATGGTAATATCCCTCGTTCCCTTATCAGTGAGGATATTAAACGTATTGAAATGCTAAACAGCTCTTTAATGTCTGGCTCTGATTTTCATTAAACGGGAGGAGGATGAGCAAGCGAGAATGGGATACTGTAGTGTTCTCTCTCAAAGAAATTCTGATTGCTGGATATTAAAGGTATTAATGTCCTTTTCTCCATGCACGCCCAGCTGGTGCTTGCTGCCTTGCTTATTTTCTCTCTGGGTAAAGTGGAACTTTCAAAGGCAGCTGCAATAGCACTGAGATGCCACGACAAGAGACTGGGGCACTCAGCAGTGGGCCCTGACAGAGGCTGCTGCTGGTGCAAAGAGGCCAGGCAGCTCCACGCTGTAAGACACTGCACAGCTTCCTGCTCAGAGCAGGCAGTAACTGTGAGCCCACTCCACACTTTCCCTCCCATTGCTGCTCCAGCAGATTTCCGAGGGCAGACCGAGCCATAGAGTCTACCAGCGTGAATCAGAGCAGGGGACTGATGCTGCTCCAGTGCAAAAGGGCTGCAATGGTCCCGGGGAAGCACAGTAGGGTTGAAAGGGTGTTCTGGGGGCAGGTGAGGGAGTAGCTCTCATGTTCTGTGCTTTGGGGATTCTGGGCTGTGATTTTATTAATATTACCTTTCATTAATCCTGAGATTTTCTCCCTACTGTTTATTTTACTTTTGAATAAAAGCCTTTTATTGATAAAAGAAAAACTTTTTTGTTTGCAATTCTATTATTTATTAAGGCAGAAATCGATGTACGTGTCCTGAGAACCGAGGCCTTTTTCAGCTTTGCAAAAAAAAAAGAACTGGTGTTATGATGAATATGGCCCCACCAGAGTATTAAAATGCAGATTTATAATTACGAGTGTAAAACTGGCTTCTGTTGCAACAAAATAAAAACAAAAATTAGTCCTGTGACACAACATAGGACAGCATACCGATCATATATAACAAACTTACAATTAAAGATGAATGCTGCCAAAATTGTATTTATAACTATATAATATATGACATTAAGAGCTTAACATTATTAAGGCAATGCATTTTGGAAAATAAAAAAGTAAACACAAGAATTAAACAATTAAATTAATTTAATTAGGTCGTTATTTAAAACTTTTAATAAGAATTGATAAAATCCCTATTTAGTTATTTTCCGACTTTGTTGTATTAATTTAGTTTAGTTTCATTACTTTTATCTTAAGAATACTACTATATAGTAATAGGGAAAACACTTTTCATATGTTAGTTGCTCGGATTAGAAGCAAAGTTAGCATTTCTGTTGCTTGGCAACCATATCTTCAAGAAAGTTAGGTGTTTCTTTACCTGTTACATTCCTGAAGGGTTAAAATCATTAATTTTATTGGACTTATTTAAAGTTTTTATCTTAAGCATTTTGACTATTTATTTGTTTCAGTTTCTCCATCTCCATCTCTTTCTATGACGGGTTTTTCTGTAATAACTATAATATTTAACTTTTAAAACAAAGAGAGTGGAGAAGTGAGGAGAAAGCAATGTAGGAAGGGAGGGAGACATGAGAGAGATTAATTAATTCTTTGAGGACATTTCAAAGTACAGGCAGCAGTGACAAAAGACATAAAAGAAAAATTTGACCTGTACATAACAATATTGGAGTGAGACGGTTATATTATTAGCTCTGAGAGTTGAATGGGGTTCTGTGGGTTAGAGCAGTGGGGCTGGGAATAAGGACTTCTCATTTTTAGTCTAGCTCTGGGAGGAGAGTGGGGGTTGCTACCTGTTCCCACAAAATCTGAATTTGTTCCCCAAGTGCCTGTTGCTTATGTCTGCACTCCAAGTTGATTAAGGAGTGTTCTTCCTTGCTGCAATTATGAGACACTTGCATACATATTGTGATGGGTTCCCCCGTGGTGCCATCTGGAACTGGGGTATCACGGAACCCCTGGCTCATTATCCTGGGCTCCATCTCACATGGTACTGCTGTGACAGGCTGCAAAGCCCTCCAGCCTGTACTTTCACCAGCATTCACACAGGTAGGGACACACCCAGCTGCAGTTACATGCAGGCTCTCTAACCACTAGCTTCCCAGCCTGGGATCCCAGAGCAGTACTGTCCTGCCCTGGTCAAGTCTGGCCAGTATACAGGTTTAATACCCGGCCCGCTTCACCCTCAATGTGAAGAGGACAATGCACACTTGTGATAACCAAGCAGAGATTTTCCCCAAGCACTTTATTAACTACAAAAGATAGCTTTTACATGATTGTAAGGGATAGCACACAGATCAAAGCAGATTACCAAATAAACAGAAAACACAAACTAAGCTTAATATACTACTTAGATTGGATATGAATAGCAGATTCTCACCCTAACTGATGGTACAGGCAGACTTGTAGATTCTTAAGGCCCAAAGTACACTTGCTTTGCAGCTTGAAATCCCCAGGTGTTTCATACACCGGCTAGAAATCCCTTTAGCCTGGGTCCAGCACTTCCCCCAGTTCAGTCTTTGTTCCTCAGCTGTTTCCAGGAGTCTTCTTGTGTGGGGAGTGAAGAACCATCAGTGATGTCACTCCCTACCTTATATATGTTTTGCATATTGCGGGAACCCTGTGTTCCAAAGCTTGGTTCCCAGACCAGTCTGTGGAAAAATACTGACATCCCAAGATGGAATCCAGCATCATGTGGCCTGGTCACATGTCCTTGTAGAGTCATAGCAGCCATCACTCACAGGCTGTCTGTAGCATTCTCAGGAAGGCTCACCAGGTAGGAGATGAGCTTCTCCTAAGGCCTATTGTTTTCCCTAATGACTCATTGCCCTGAATAGGCCCTTCCCAACCAGCTATCTAGACTGAAAGCATCTTGCCTAGTAGTCATCACCCAGGTGTAACTACATTTGAAATACAGATACATAGTCAATATTTATAACTTCAGATACAAAGATGATACATGCATACAAATAGGATAATCATATTCAGAAAACCATCACTTTTCCAATAACACCTCCCATGACTTGTCTTGTATAAAATGCATCCTAATTATGCTATAACCATATCCTAATAATATCACTATGAAGAATATGGAATGCAGTGTCACACATATTTTGAAGATTTTTAGCCTGTCTTTGCCAGTCTAATTTTTCTCCCTCTTGCTGGCTGCATCTCACCTGACAATCTCCTAGTCTTCCCTTAATTTCTTGTAAACTATAGGTAAGAAGAGTATTACTGGTTTTTATACCTTCCACTCACTGTTTTTATTTCCCATTTTGATCTTGTTCTAGTTTTAAATTCTTTGTCAGCTCTCTTATATTACTGTTCAAATCTAAAGAAATGAGACACTGAGTTGCAATGCCATTTTGCTCCTTATCTTTCCCTTTTTTATGTTTCCCCTCAATTTCCAGTTTAAACAAGTTACATACATGACTCCAAGACTCAAGATTTACACTAGTGAGCAAAAATGACAGATTAGCATGGCTATTTACAACTTGTAGAGCAAAGGGTTCTGTCTTCTGTCACCTGTCTCCCATTTTCATTTGCCATGGCTTTAAGTTTGTTATACAGCGTTTGCTGAGAGAGAATTCTTTTCCTTTATTTTTATTGTATATCTGTATACATTTAGCAAAGAAAAGTGATTTAATTTTTATATATACTTAAAATGTGGCTTTTCATCCAGAAATTCCTGAACTATTGGAATTTCACCTAAAGTGCTTTATTATGTTCTATCTATAAAACCAGTTACTTTTACAAGGTGTTTTGCTGTAGTAGCGCTTATTATAAAATTTCCCCCTATACCTCAGGTCTGGCCTGAGTGATTGTACAAGAGTACATGAGATTAATGAACACCAGGGATCCTAGTATTCTGTGATAAAAAAAACCCCAAATCTCTGCTAAATAAACCATAAAAATCCACATTTTCCCGCAATTAAAACAAAATGCTGAACTTTAGTTTCCCTAGCCACAATAAAAAGGTATCAATTGAACACAATGTTTTATTGATATACAGTAGAACCACATTTATCTGTGCCTCCATTATCTGTCTCTCCATATTAACCAAACCACCACCCGCCTGAGGCTGATAGTGGCCGGGGCTTGCACTGTCAGCCCCAGGCTGAGCCAGATAATGAGGCTCGAATAAATGGGATTCTACTATATATGTTTTTACTACATAAGATTCCCTGTAAAAATGCAAATACTGTGTTTTTCCATGGTAAATGAATTTCTAAGATCCCCGATGAACACTAGCATCCCACTTCTTATGAAACATTATCACTCTCCAACCAGTTCGGTCTCCTCCACACTGTTTGGTTTGACTGACATTTATGCTAGATGGCTCCTGGCTGACTCAGCAATTTGTTGATAAACTGAATAGTAAATTGCTTGATCATATTTTGGTTCATTGTAAAATATACTTGTAAGACCAAATAACCAATGTCAGTCAGGTTTATTGCTATAAGTCAATAATAATACAGTACAGGAAAAGGACTCCATATAAAATCAGTCTCCAAAAGCCACCTCATGCAATGATGTTACATTCATCTTAAACAGAAGGTGTTCTCCCCATGTTATGCATTTCAAATGGTATTATTTATATGATGATTTAACAAGTTGCACATCTCTTTACATGTCACTAAAATTCAACCTGTTTGTCCCATTTCCCTAACTTGTTCTTCTGTTCCTTCTTTATCTTTGTTTTGTATACTGGCATTTCAGATACTGGTCCATGAAGGCACTTCCCAGTCTTGTCTTAAGACATAAGATGACTATATCTTGATTTTGATAAGTCTATCTTCTTATGCCAAATGCTTACTTCAACAAATGCAAGGAGTTATGGGATAATTAGCATCAGAGAGTAGCATTATGGTATAGCTCAGTTTAGGCTATATCCTGTTACAGTATTTATGCTTAATGTTATTGGTGTTTAATGCATACTTATTATATATATATTGTGAAAGGGTCAGGCCAGATGGCTATAGGAGAGTAATCCTATTGGGATCCGGGAAGTGGGCAGGCGAAGCCCCCCCAGCCTAAAAGGGGGATCCACAGGACCTAGATACCAAATAATTCCAGGGGACAACGAATTAAATAACAGGGACAGGAGTGTGGTCAAAGGGTCAAACGAAGAGAACCGGTCAAGATAAACCCGAGCAGCGGGCGGCAAAGCGGCCTTCACCTCCTGAAGTATGCGCCGGGGAGTACAAGGTCTGGAAAGCCCCATGCGCTAAGCGAGCGTCAGGGGATCCAGCCAGTCTCCCCGGTCATAGTCCAGGAGGTCTCCGACTCTTGTGACCTCTGCCAGGACCAATCTCTGGCGCACCGAGCGGGACTCCGCCACCTGCACACGGAGCTGGGGGTTGTGTAGCAGGGGCTCCGCGAGCAGATTTGCCCCCTCGGTGGCCGCCACGGACCTGGTCGTTGAAAAGAGTTTCCAGGTCCGGAGGAAGTCCTGGTAGAAGACCGGCAGCCCGGAGAGATCTCGCAGAAGACCTCTCAGATGGAGATAAAGGAGCTGCCGGTCGTATCGGAGCCCCCGGAAGCGGCGCAGGAAGGCGTGTGCCAATACGCTCCACGCTGGACTACCTGCACCATAAAGGAGCCTCTGCGGGCAGGCAAGGGGCGGACCCCCGACGTGGCGCCCGATGGGCTGGCACCACATGGCCCCCCTCAAACCCTGGCTCAATTTGAGGCGGCAGAGGGAAGATAGCAGCCCCTGGTGAGATGGGCCTGGGAAATAGAGGCCGCTCCCTGGGGACTATCCTCTGGGGGCAAGGAGGTGATGGCCCCAGGGGCGGCAATGATATCACGGGAGGTGGAGGGGGCAGGGACAGGGTTGACAACAAGGATCCAGAGTAGGAGCAGGACAGGGGTTGGAAGCAGAGGCAGGGAAAGGGGCAAGGGCAGGATCCTGGGCTCCAGGAGCCACACAAATGGAAATCGGCCCCCCTTAGGTGAGCTCAAGGGACTGGGGGGTGGGGAGGGAGCCCTCCACGATGCCAGGCTTTAGCACCACGGCCAGCGGAGTAGCCACAGCATCTTTAATCTGGTCCCCGCCCGGGAAGGAGGTCGGTTGCCCCACGCCCACAAGGGACAGCCCGTGGGGCTTGGGTCCCAGCCGCACGGCATCGGCCGTAGCCTCAAGGGCTTGGCGGCCGACAGCAGGGTGCCACCCGCGGCTGGGCAGATGGAGGAGTCCAGGCAGCCCTCGGGGGCAGGAGCAGAAGCAGCAGTTGGGGGGGTAGCATGGAGAAGGGGGGGCTGGGGTGACAGGGCCAGCGCCCCCTGGGGCTTGGGGGTCCTGGCTGCCTCTCCTTGCCGGGCCAAGGGGCAGTCCCTCCGGACGTGCCCCATCACCTGGCAGAGGTAGCTCCGGGCCTCCCTCATGGAATAGTGCACCCGGTAATGGGCCCCCTGGTAGGGGACCAAAAAGGACCCCTTAAATGCCTCTCTGTCACATGCCGCCGGCAGCAGTTGAAGCTGCACTTGCCGGTGGAACAAGAGGACAGAGGGCAGGGTCTTTGCAGCCCAACGGGAGAGGGCTGAGGGAGGGACACCCGCGGAGCTGGTGGAGGGAGCAGCAGGTAGGGACGCCGCAGCCGGTGGTGGGGCCGCAGCAGTGGGGGCAGCCCCTGCCATGGAGGGCCTGGTCTTTTTGTCGGGGCCCTTCCCCTTCTTCTTCCCCTGGCCCTTCCTGCCGGCTGTTGGGGCTCCCCTGGAATCCGAGGGGGCGAGAGGCATGGCAGCAGCGGAGGTCACCCCGGTGCCCGCTGCTGCCGGCGCCCCAACGGGGGCAGGTGGTTTGGCAGCGGTGGGTGAGGTAGAGGCTTGGGGTGGTGATGGAGGGGCAGTTGGGGAAGGGTGTCTGGGGCTGCTGGAGGGGCCCCACCCGTCGTGTGCCCCGCCATAAGAAGCAGGGAGGGAGGGGAAAACACCAGAGAGAGGAGGGGAGAGGGGAGGCAAGTCGACCACTCCTCCCCGCTAGGCTGCAGGCAGGGGAGGAGGGCGCCAAAAAAGGGGTGTGCCAGATGGGGGGGGGGTATCAAGGGCTCGTAGGGGACAGTCACTGACTCAGGGTAGAAATCCGGCTCCTCTAGCTGCACTAGGGGAGGGAGGTCACAAGAACGTTAGGGGGGTGCAGTGAAATGGGGCAAACTCAAACAGGGGAAGAGCACAAGCACATGGGCGGGGACATGGGCATACTGAGTAAGGGGCCAATCAGGGCAGGGGTACCCCGTGGGGAGGGGGGAGAACCAGGCCAGAGGCAGGACAGGGAACCAAGGAGCTAGCGTCAGAGGCCAGGGCAGGGCAAACAAACAAAAGCTGCAGAGGGAGAAGAGCGGGGCAGGCAAATCAAAACTGAAGCCAGCGAGTGCTGGGGTAAAGGGGAGGGCAAAAAGGCTGCAAGGGGCAAAATGGGGCAGGTAACGGGGGACAAAGCTGGGGCTCACTAAGGGGGTCCAGTCCAGGGGGATGGGGGGGGCACGTTCACCCACATGCGCTTGTAAAGAGTCAGATTGGGCTGGCTGCTGCTTCAGGCCCAAAAGGTGGTGAACGGGCGCAGCCGGCCCAGCAAGCAGCCAAGTCCCAGGGGCAGGAGTGAGGCAGATGGTACCCAGCAGGTGGAGGGGGCAGCGGTGGTGGTAATGGTGGGGATTGAGGGGGTACACAGATGGATCGGGGGGCAGCTCCATGCCACACCCCCTGTGTCCCTAGAAACACACTCAAGACCCCCACCACATGAGCACAGTTTGAAAATTACTCAGTCTTAAGGCCCCCTCCACGGTGGTCTTCAAAGTCTCTAGGTGCTGCCCCACTGGCAGATGGTCCCCTTCTCCCCCTCCTAGGGGCTTCAGCAGCTCCAGGCAGCAACTCCGCAGCTGCAGCAGCTCCAGGAACTGAGAAGCAGAGAAGGGGTTTGGGGGGTGTCTGGCCTAGCCAGGGGAGCAGCTAGAGCAGCAGGGAGAGCCCAGGGCCTAGCAACAGCTGCCCTTTCCCTCCTTCCTCCATGCCAGAGGGATGCTGGAGTGCAATAGAAGGGAGATCTGTTGGTCCCAAGGTAAGCAGGTCCTTTTCCCCTGGGGTAAGGAAACAGGGAAGGTTCCGGAACAATCAGGAACCTTCTGGAGACAATGAAGACAGACAGGCTGATTACAGCACTTGCAGCCAATCAAGAAGCTGCTAGAATCAATTAAGGCAGGCTAATCAGGACACCTGGGTTTAAAAATGAGCTCACTTCAGTTTGTGGGGCATGTGTGAGGAGCTGGGAGCAAGGGGGTGAGAGTGAGAGTGAGAGTGAGAGTGAGAGTGAGAGTGAGAGTGAGAGTGAGAGTGAGAGTGAGAGTGAGAGTGAGAGTGAGAGTGAGAGTGAGAGTGAGATGTACAAGCATCATCAGACACCAGGAGGAAGGTCCTGTGGTGAGGATAAAGAAGGTGCTGGGAGGAGGCCATGGGGAAGTAGCCCAGGGAGTTGTAGCTGTCGCACAGCTGTTCCAGCAGGCACTCTAGACAGCTGCACTCCACAGGGCCCTGGGCTGGAAGCTGGAGTAGAGGGCGGGCCTGGGTTCCCCCCAAACTTCCCAACTCCTGGTCAGACACAGGAGGAGTTGCCCTGGACTGTGGGTTCATGAAAACAGCCAAACTAAGGGCTGCCGTGAAGCTCCAAGGCAAGCAAACCTGTCAATAAGCAAACGACCCACCAAGGTAGAGGAGGAACTTTGTCACAATATATATGTCTATGGCAAAGATCAGACATATTAATATGATGGTAGGTAGGTAGATAGATATGCTAGCCTGCATGTATTAGTAAACAATTCAGTGTCATGAGAGGCTTTCAAGCCACCCTCCAAAACTGACTCTGCCCTGCTGCCTGCACTGGAATGCAGTAACTTGGGAGAGAAAGGGATGTACCTTGCCAGACCTGCTGGCTCTCCCATTCCACCCAGTTCTGCCTAGGTTAGTAACCCAGCTCTCGGTCTGACAGTCCCAGCCAAAGACCAGGCAGCTGGTGGAGCAGTTTGATGATGAACGTCCTGTCCATACAGGACACAGGGCAGATCAGCGTGGCAGCCAAGAGCTAAGCACCCGTCATTCCAATCCCTGCCTGAGCCTCTCTGTGCTGAACAGCAGAGAAGGGAGGATTTAGCTTTCAACTGCTCCAGCCAGCAGCAGGGGAATCCCACCCCATCTCCATGCTATGGTAAGAGAGGGAGGCAGGTGTGGAGAGAGCAGATGGGGAGGGGGGAGAAAAAGGGCTCACAGAAAGAGACCCAAATGGAGGGATGTGAGAGCACATAGGAAAGGTTGGTGGAGAGAAGTAATAACACACAGGAAGGAAACTGCAGGGAGGAGGAAAAGCTGGGTCACCCTGCATGGGAGAAGCCCCATGTAATCAGGAAGGCCCAGGCACCTGAAGGTAAGAGAGAGCTGATACTCCCCACAGATGCTGTGGGAGCAGGGACAGGTGTGCCTTCCTTCCCTGCACATATCCATGTGCTGGGGGGGAGACCCAGAAACCCAGAGCTTACATGTGCCCAACAGCCTCCACAACACCCAGCAACGATCACTGTTGACAGCTCTGCCTGGTGACTCTGCTGTAATGCACTGGCCAGAGAGGGCTTTCGGCAGGGGCAGAGCCAGCAGCAGGCTGCGGCTATCCCTTTGAAACAGCACAGCTGGCCTAATGCTGGCCACGAGTGCCAGGCAGCACCTGGGTGCGTTCCAGGTGTGGAGAGGGTGTGTTTTATCCCTGGGAATTATAACCTACTCCAAAGCGGTGCCCTGGCGAATGTGCCCACCATGAACCTGACCTGCCCAGCCCGGCTCAGTCAAACACCCTCCAGCCTCCTAAGAGGTCGTGTTTCCCTCAGTGATCCGTCCCCTGGCTCTGCAAAGGCAGGTGCTGCCCTGAGGACCAGCTGGGCTTCACTTCATGCACAAAAGTGTATTTTAGGAGTGCAGTTGGTGGTGCCCCTCGTCACAGTGGAGGCAGGATGCGGGCATCATTATGTTAATGGGGATTGGACATTTACTTAGGCTGCTCTTTGGTTTTCTAGTGCCACAGCCAGAGCTGCCTAAAGTCACCACCTCTACAAAGGAACTACCTAAATCCTGGCCTGGATTCTACAGTCATGGAATGGATTGCAGAGTACCCCACATGTTTAAGTCCAGACTGCTGAAATCCACCCAGGGGTTTGAAACCAGGTGATGTACAGGAAATCTCTCTGGATTTCTTTTTAAATGGTCCCAAGAGGTTCTTTTAACAATGACATTTTACCAGTTGGCTAAGGAAGGAGAGACACAATATTAACCCCACGCACTGAAAACCCTTGAGTCAAGTGCCAAAAATCAAGAGATGTGTTAAATTATAAAATTCATGTTCTTTTTCTCTGCCTGTGCAAAGGGTGCATGTGGTTCTTGTTTTCAGGCTTTTCTATGCAACCACAAGGGCTAAAAGCTCGCCTTTATTTTAAAATGAAAGCTGAGATTCTCACTTAATCGTATGCATCCAGGAGTTGGAGCTTTAAGCAACACATAATATTGCAAGACTTACAATAAAATCACAAGAGTTAGCAGCACTGGAGACAGACCCTACCAAACAAATTATCAGTCTGCTGGCTTCAGTCCTTGAGGCTCTCTCCCTTGGAAGGCATATACACTGTTGATTGTGCACGCCCAAGAAGGGAAGGGGGCAGTGTTCTGGGGAACTATGGAGCTCCAAAACAAGTGACAGTCCCACACATCCACCCAAAATTCTGCAGGGAAGGGAAAATATAAACAAACAAAAATTAGCAACAGCTAATAAAACAATAGCTGTAATAGCACAAAAGATTCCAGCATGTATTGCCTCAGAGTCTCCAGAGTGTAAGGACAGTGATATCACCAGAGGGGATGACTTTGTGGGCTAAGCAAGTGGTTTGCAATATGTAGACTTTTTGAAACCACAGGCCCCTTACAGGGCTGACTCAGCCTTTCCGCCTTCTCAGGCAGATCTGCTGAGCTCCTGCCATTTTGCTGTGTGGGGTCTTTCGGGTGGGATCTCAACACTGAGGCCCTTTCTCTCTGCACTCAGGATAAACATCCCAGGGCACATTTTGTAAGTGTCTGGTGCTGTTCCATCTGGACAGCAGGAGAAAATGCCTGGACTTAGTATCTCTCAGTCTCAGTTTCCCCATCTGTAAAATGGGGATAATACATACTTGCTGCCACACAGACATTAGGCCAGATGGACCTTGGGTCTGATCCAGTTTGGCAATTCCCACATTCTTATGTTCCTTCCAGTGCTACAAATGGCCCCTGTGCTCTGAGTGTTAAACTGACTCTTTCTCTGGCTCCTATATCATTACTAATAAACCAACTACAAGGTTGTGAGCCTGCTAAGGTTGCTAGTCTCTACATATGCCACCAGCACCAAGAAGCTGAGGTGATTCATGCCTATTTTTTCTTCAGTCTTCACTAAAAAGGGAAATAGTGACCAGATACTCAACCACATTAATATTAACAACAAGGGGAAAGGAACACCAGCCAAATAAGGAAAAACAGGTGATACAATATTTAGATAAGTCAGATGTATTCAAGTTGTCAGGGCCTGGTGAAATTCCTCCTAGAGTACTAAAGGAACTACCTGAAGCAATTATTTTTGAGAATTCATGAATAACAGGTGAGGTCCTAAAAGACTGGAGAAGGGCAAACACAGCACCTATCTTTAAAAGGGGGAACAAAAAGGGAATTATAGACCAGTCAGCCTAACTTTGATACCTGGAAAGATACTGGAACAAATTATTAATCAATCTGTAAGCACCTATAGGATAATAGGGTTATAAGGAATAACCAACATGGATGTGCCAAGAACAAATCATGGCAAACCAACCTAATACTTCTTTGATGGGGTTACTGGCCTAGTGGATGGGGGAAGCAGTAGACATGACATATTTTGATTTTAGCAAGGCTTTTGGCACAGTCCCTCATGACATGACATTCCCATAAGCAAACTAGGGAAATGTGGTCTACATGAAATTACTTTTAGGTGGGTTCACAATTGATGGAAAGACTGCACTCAAAGAGTAGTTATCAAGGGTTTGCTGTTAAAACTGGGGTTCCACAGGAACATGTCCAGTACTATTCAATATTTTCATTAATTACATGGATAATGGAGCAGAGATTATGCTTATAAAATTTGTTGATGACACCAAGCTGAGGGGGTTGCTAGCATGTTGGCGAACAGGATTAGAATTCAAACCAATCTTGATAAATTGGAAAATTGATCTGAAATCAACAAGATGGAATTCAATAAAGACAAGTGCACAGTACAGCACTTCACTTAGGAAGGAAAAATCAAATGCACAACTACAAAATGGGGAATAACTGTCTAGGTGTTAGTGCTGCTGTAAAGGGCCTGGGGGTTATAGAGGATCATAAACTGAATCTGAGCTGTCAATGCAACGCAGCTGCGAAAAAGTTTAATATGATTCTGTTGTGTATTAAGAGGAGTATCATATGTAAGAAAGGGAAGACAATTGTCCCACTCTACCTGGCACTGAGGCCTTTGCTCGAGTATTGCATCCAGTTCTGGGCATCCCACTTTAAGAAAGATGTGGACAAATTGAAAAGAATTCAGGTTTTCTAAACCTTTTAATAATTGTATTGCTTTCCTCTGATCTACAAAGAAAGGTTAAAACACTGGGCATGTTTAGTCTTCCGAAAAGAAGACTAGCAGGGACCTGATAGTCTTCAAATATGTTAAGAGCTTCAATAAGACAGTGATCAGTTGTTCTCCATGTCCACTGAAGGTAGGAGAAGAATTAATGGGCTTAATCTTCAGCAAGAGAGATTTAGGTTGGATATTTGGGAAAACTTTCCAACTCTTAAGGGTAGTAAAGCACTGGAATAGACTTCTCAGGGAGGCTATGGAATCCCCATCATTGGAGGTTTTTAAGAAGAGGTTAAACAAACACCCATTGGGGTGGTCTGGGTTTACTTGGTCCTGCCGCTACACAGGAGGCTGGAATTAATAATATCCTCTCAAGGTCCCTTCCAGTCCTACAGTTCTATGATTCTATGACATGGACGTGACAAAGCAGAGGAGGGAGCAGCCATCATGTCTAGAGGAGCTTGCAGACAAGAGGAACAGTGCTTGCAGAGTACACTGAAAGCAGCACTCAGCAACTGCACCAGCTCCCACCAAAAGTCTGGGTTATCTTTGGAAAGACAAGAGGGGGAGGTAACATCTGTTATTGCACCAACTTGGTGAGAGAGACAAGCTTTCACGCTTACACAGCGCCCTGCGTTAGGTCTGACTTTTTATTATCAGGGTTATCAGAGGGCAGTGGGGACATAGTCACTGCTCTGGCTGCAGCGTAAGGGTATGTGTACGCTTTGAACTGGGTGGGGAATCCCAGCTCAAGGAGACCTGCCTGTGCAAGCTCTTATGGAGCTAGTGGGCTAAAAAGAGAGTGTAGCTTTGCAGCATGAGCTGCAGGAGGAGCTAGCCCCAAGTTTGCACCTGTGTTCCAGCACCAAACTGAAACTAAAAACCCCCCTCGCAGGCTCTCTCCTGCAGCCTTTTGTCCACATTCCCAGGGCAGAGGTGTTACCTCCCCCACCTCCTCCTGGCTCAGGTTACAGGCTCTCAGGTATCCCATCCCCAGGGAGTGAAACTCCCCTACCACATTCCCAGGTCAACACTCCCCCTTTCCTGCCGTGTCACATCTCTCCCTACTTTGAGACTGAACTGAGCAGGGTCACTCTGACCAGTGACCTAGGGAAGTTTAGGGCTCCCTCTCTGGGACAACGCATCCGCTATCATGTTGGCACTTCCCTTCACATGGACCACGTCCATGTCATAATCCTGCAGGAGCAGGCTCCACCTCAGGAGTTGGGCATTGGCTCCTTTTATCTGGTGCAGCCAGGTCAGGGGAGAGTGGTTGGTGTACACGGTGAAGTGTTGCCCAAAGAGATATGGCTCTAGTTTCTTGAGGGCCCACACCATGGCCAGGCACTCCTCGATGGCAGTGTAGTGTTGCTCCCGGAGTAGCAACTTCTTGCTCGGGTACACGATGGGGTGTCTTCCCCTTTTCATCCTCCTGCATTAACACCACCCCCAGTCCCGTGTCTGAGGCGTCGGTGAACACCATAAAGGGCTTGTCAAAGTCTGGGTTTGCCAGAACTGAGCCACTGGCCAGAACCTCATTCAGCGCCCGGAAAGCCTCCTGGCACTGCTCAGTCCAGACCACCTTGTCTGGTTTCCCCTTCTTGCATAGCTCGGTAATGGGGGTGGCTATGGCACTAAAGCGGGGTACAAACCTTCGGTAGTATCCTGCCAACCCAATAAAGGCTTGGACCTGCTTTTTGGTGTGGGGAGCGGGCCAGTCTCTGATCACCTCCACTTTAGCTGGTTCCGGCTTTAGGCGGCCGCTCCCCACCCGATGGCCCAGGTAAGATACTTCAGCCATCCCCACCTTGCCCTTCTCCGCTTTTACAGTCAGCCCAGCCTCCTGGAGTCGGTCCAGCTCTTGTCTAACCTGGGTCACATGGTCCTCCCAGGTCTGGCTAAAGACACAGATGTCATCAATATATGCCACAGCAAAATTCTCCATCCCCCTCAGTAGCTGATCCACCAGGCGCTGGAAGGTGGCCGGCACTCCCTTGAGGCCACAGGCAGGGTCAGGAACTCATAGAGCCCCAGAGGGGTGATAAAGGCCGATTTCAGCCGGGCATCTGCATCCAGCGGCACTTGCCAGTAGCCCTTTGTAAGGTCCATGGTGGTAAGGTATCAAGCTCCTCCCAATTTGTCTAGGAGCTCATCAGGCCTGGGCATGGGGTAGGCATCAGATACAGTGATGGCATTGAGCTTCCGATAGTCCACACAGAACCGGATCGACCAGTCCTTTTTGGGGACCAGCACCACCGGCGAGGCCCAAGGGCTGGCAGACGGCTGGATCACCCCCAAAGCCAGCATGTCCCTGACCTCTCTTTCCAGGTCCTGAGCAGTTTTCCCTGTGACTCAGAAGGGGGAGCATCTTATCGGCGAGTGCGATCCTGTCTGTACCCGGTGGACAGTCAGATTAGTGCATCCAGGCTGGTTGGAAAACAGCTGTTGGTGTGGATGCAGCACCCCTCTGATCTCAGCTTGCTGGGCAAGGATTAGCTGATCCAAGAGGGGAATTGTTTCCAGGGGTGAACCAGCTCTGGTCCCAGGGAATAGATCTACTAAAGGGTCATCTCCCTGCTCCTCCCAATGTCCACACATGGCCAACACCACATTCCCCCTGGCATAATAGGGCTTCATCATATTCACATGGTACACCCAGCGGTGGTGCGCCCGGTTAGACAGCTCCACCACATAGTTCTAATAGCAAAATCTACCACCACCAGAATGTATTTCTTCCCCATCCGGGTCGTCTTGCTGAGAGGTCCCACTATGTCCATGGCCACCTTCTGGAAAGGTTCCTCTATGATGGGCAAAGGTCTCAAAGCCACTTTCCCCTTGTCCCGGGCCTTCCCCACCCTCTGACAGGGGTCACAGGATCGGCAATACTGCCGGAGAGCGGTAAAGACCCCAGGCCAGTAAAAGTTCTGTAGCAGCCTCTGCCCAGTGCGCCGGATTCCCTGGTGCCCTGAGAGGGGATGTCATGGGCCAGGTACAGTAGCTTGCAGCAATACTTTTGGGGTACCACCAGCTGCCTCTTGACCCCACAGGACTCCACTTCCCTTAGGGGAGCCCATTCTTGGTACAGGAACCCCTCCTCCCACAGGAACCTCTCCTGGCAACCTCTCCTCATGGTCCGTACCACACTGAGGTTGGCCAGGTCCCTGAGCTTCCGCAAGGAGGGATCTTTCTGCAACTCAGCCTGGAACTCAGCGGCTGGGGAAGGGATGGGGCCCGGTTCCCTCTCATTGGCTGGGTCTGAGGCCACAGCCTCTCTGAGCCGTGCCCCTCGGCGCTTCCTCCCCACCAGGGTAGGGTCCTGTGCCTCCTGTGTGGTGCCCTCCCCAAGGCCGGGGCGCAGTGCCCCTCGCCGGCTCTGGCTACAGGTCACAACCAGGGCGGTCTGGGGGTTGCTTGGCCAGTCTTCTAGGTCCCCCCCATCAAAACCTCAGTGGGCAAATGGTGGTGCACCGCCACATCTTTGGGGCCCTCCTTGGCCCCCCCATTTCAGGTGTACCCTTGCCACGGGCACCTTGAATGGGGTCCCACCGACCCCTGTCAGGGTCAGGTGGGTGTTGGGCACCACTCGATCTGGGGCCACCACCTCGGGCCGGGCCAGCGTCATCTCCACGCCTGTATCCCAGTATCCATTGACCTTCCTCCCATCCACCTCCAGGGGAAGAAGGCACTCTCTCCGGAGGGACAGTCCCGCGCCCACCCTGTAAACCAAGAACCCTGAGTCCAGAGCCTCCAGCCCTCTGGTGGAGCTGGCCTGGGGTACTCCCCTCCTGAGCAGGTGGTAAGCTGGCAGCCCCCCTTGACTGGGTCGTCTGCCCCTCGTCCAGCTGGGTCCCTACCCAGTTAACCCTGGATAGGTTGGGTCTGCTCAGTCTGTCCCTGAGCCTGGGGCACTGGGTCCATACGTGGCCTCTCTGGCCACAGTGATAGCAGCTCAGGTCACGTTGGTCCCCTCTAGCGGGTCGGAGGGTCCTGACGCCAGGCGTTCCCCTTGGGAGGGGGTTCTCCATATTTCCCCGTTGGGATAGGTCCCATGGTGACTCTCTCTCTCTGCATCGTGGGGGCCTGTTCTTTTGGGACTCCTCCCTGCTACCCCCGGACCGATTGTTCACAAACTCGTCGGCCAGCTGCCCTGCGTGCTGTGGGTTCTCTAGCTTTTTGTCCACCAACCATAGCCTCAGGTCAGATGAGCACTGTTCATACAGTTGCTTCAGTACAATTAGGTCAAGCAGGTCCTCTTTAGCTTGGGCCCCAGCTGTCCACTTGCAGGCATATCCCTGCATTCAGTTGACCAGTTGTAGGTGTGTGACCTCAGGCATTTTATGCTGACTCAGGAACATTTTTTGGTACATCTCAGGGGTCAGTCCAAACTCACGGAGCAGGGCCTTTTTGAACAGTTCGTAGTCCCCTGCCTCCTCCCCTTTCATTTGGCTGTACACCTCCACGGCTTTGGGGTCCAGTAAAGGGGTGAGAAACTGGAGCCTGTCTGCAGGGTCAACCCTGTGCATCTCGCAGGCATTCTCAAAGGCTGTCAGGAAGTTATCTATGTCCTCCCCCTCCTTATGTTGGGCCAGGAAGCTCTTATCAAAGCTCCTTGCAGTCTTGGGTCCCCCCTCACTCATCGCAGCCGGGGCCCCACTGCTCCTCAGCCTGGCCAGTTCCAGTTCATGCTGCCTCTGTTTCTCTTTCTCTTCCCGCTCATGCTGACGCTGTTTTTCATGATCCTCCAGCTCCCTCATTTTCATCTCCCTCTCCCATTCCAGCCGCCTCCACTCCAGGGATGGGGAGTTCCGCCAGGAGGCTCCCCTGCTGGTTGCCGGGGTCAGGGTGACCTCGGTATTCGCTGGGCTTCCCCCAACCCCTCCCCTAGGCATAGGTAGGAAGGTCTTGGGATGTCTTCGGCAGCAGTCTTACCCCTCCCAGCCAGGTCAGGCCCCAGGGCCCACGCTGCATCCACCGGGCGGCTTCCCTCAGGGACAGGGATTGGGTCATCCAAGCGATCCCTCCCCTCCAACTGGGCAATCAGCTGTTCCTTGGTGGACCTCCCAATGCATAGCCCCCTCTGCCTGCACAGCTCCCCCAGGTCGCTCTTAAGGCGTTTAGCATACATCTCCCTGCTGGCCACTCGCAGGCCTGGGCCTTTCCACGATTTCCAGGAAGAACCCCTAGGGTGCCAGTCCTTCTTGAGACCTCTTTGCCAGGGTCGAGCTGCAGACTCCTCCACCCCTGGGACCGCTCGCTGCAATCCCCGGGGGGACCCTGTTACTGCAAAAGTCTTTCTTTCTGGTCACAGACTCCCAGGGATTAACCACCCCCTGAAACCGTCTCTCTCTGAATCTTCAGCACGCCTGGTCCCCGTCAATCCCCCTTCATTTTACTGTTCCCCAGTCACTTACTGCAGGAAGCGACATTCATGGGGTGCAGTAGATCCCACTGCCACCAGTTGTCACGGAGTGTGGGGGAGTCCGGGGCCTGCACCCCTCTTCCTGGGATTCACTGTGACTCTCAGCCAGCCAGTAAAACGGAAGGTTTATTGGACAATAGGAACACAGTCTAAAACAGCGCTTGGGGGTTCAACCAGGACTCCTCAGTCAAGTCCTTCTGGGGGAGCAGGGAGCTTAGACCCCGGCCCTGGGGTTCCCTGTGTTCTACCACCCAGCACCAAACAAACTAAAACCCCCCCTCACAGGCTCTCTCCTGCAGTCTTTTGTCCACATTCCCAGGACAGAGGTGTTACCTCCCCCTCCTGGCTCAGATTACAGGCTGTCAGGTATCCCATCCACAGGGAGTGAAACTCCCAAGTGAGCTGTAGCTCACGAAAGCTTATGCTCTAATAAATTTGTTAGTCTCTAAGGTGCCACAAGTACTCCTTTTCTTTTTGCGAATACAGACTAACACGGCTGCTACTCTGAAACATTCCCAGGGTAATACTCCCTCGTCCCTGCTGCGTCACACCTGGTACAAGACAGAAAGTGGTGGAAAGACATCATTCGGATCCATCATCGCTGCTGAGCTGACGGAAGGGAATAAAGGGGAAGAAGAAGACGCTCAATCAGAGCTAGAGCAGATCTGTCTCCTTGAGCTGGGAATTACCGCCTGGGGTCTGCTCTAACTTAGGCAAGCTGAAAATTGGCAGAGCAAAGATGTGCTCCCCCCTGCTACTCTCCAACATCCCCTGCTCCCAACATACCCTCTGCCTGGGAGTTCTGGGGCAGGTGTCATAGGAACTTGCTTAATGACAGCTGAGAGGTCACCCATGCCAGGGAAATTCTCAGACAGGCAGTTAGGGCCATCTGAGGAGTGCAAAGGGGCCAGAAGATGGGGAGAGATTCCAGCACAGAGACGTCTGAAATTTCCCTCCATTAACATATCACCACAATGTGGCTCATGGGCATGTAAACAATGCAAACAGCAGCATTTTCTTTACCAGGCCATGATGGATGGGAGCTAAGGGTGCAGCTTTGGGGTGTGACATTCAGTTTGCTGAATATGCTCTGCAAAGAACGTGTCTTATGCCTGCCAGATTCTGATGAGCTGTGGATGGCTGATGACTTCTCTGGTCACTTTCCTGTTTGCACATGTTCCTGAAGGGGAGCTCACATAAAGGCTCCACACCCAATGGCCTCACCATGCAGGCTTCCCGTTATGAACTGCCGACTTTTTCCCTTGCACATAGCTTGTCATGTGATCACAAGCATTACACCCCCACCCCAGCACACACACACACACACAGAGTTTTGTGCTCTTTTCATGTCATTTGTCGCATTTCCTTTCTGGTGCTAGCAGTGTGCATTGAGAGGCCCTGGCTTGTTAATGACCAAAGATGATGGATGGCTACCAGCCTGTGCTTTGTCTAGTTGTGAATTCCTGAAGACCCTCTTTTGAGGGTGCATTCCCGCAAATAAAACTTTTCAGGATTCCCCATCTTTATCCTCATTAGCTTCCTTTCCCACCAACTCTAATGAAACAGTTCAATTATCCTGAGGGGAGGCACCGCTACATGTGACAGTCCTGGCACATGCCCGTTGGTGGGGTGTGTGTGTGTGTGTGTATGTAAGTATAACTCTGTTGCCTACCTCCCGGCATGGGAATTTTGGAAGATCCTGCTCCCCGTGTCTCCCTCATGATCAGACAACCACATGCCCCTGGGAAGAGGGTGAAGATTCTGTCACAGTGATACTGTTTGTGAATGACACAAATTATTGATCCAGCCCTGACTATAATACAAACAGGTATAAACAATAATCATTGATCAATTAGATTAATTACAACCTAGTTTCTTCCGATGTAGTTTATTGACCTGTTTTCAATGAGTTTTGACTTTATGGGAAGTTAAAAGGCCAGTTAGAATCCATCTGTTAGTTAAAGGGGGCTGACAAAAGGTTAATAAACAAATTGAAATGTCTAAAAGGCCTGATTTTAATTAATTTTAACTCATAAATTAATTAACAGATTTACTTGTAAATGGTCAGAAACATTAATATGTGCTTAGAGAGGAAGTGCTGAATAAGGCTACGCTGTAATCTTCATACAGAAGGAAGAGCTTGAATCCTGGCTTCAGATAAAATATGGAATCCGACCTTAAGTACGGAGCTGACCCAGTGCTGCTCCATCACAGAGCTCCAGCAATACAAGCCAGCTTAGCAAAGCTGTGCTGATGCAGGAGGCATCTCATTCTCCCAGAGACCTACTCACATCACAGGGCTAGCGGGAGGCAAATACAGTTCAAAATCATTTTCCGTTCCCTACCATGACTCTGAACCATGTAGGCAGCAGAGCTGCAGAGTGAGCAGCACCATTTCTTTTCTGAACATAGTCACCCTGGATCAGGGAAAGCAAGGTCTGTTCCTTAGGGGGCTGTAGGTCTGAGGTGTACATATGGGGGTCGCAAGCAAGGCAAAAATAACCCACCTCCAGTGCTAGCTGCAGTGCCCCAGAAGGACACAGGTGGCCCAGGTTACACCTCTCTATTACACTGCATGGGAGGAGGCTTTCACCACTGCCTGTCTGGATCTGGGGAATGCTGTGGCTATGGGCTACTCCAAGCGCTGGCCTACAGGCTTGTTCCCCTCATTTCCAGCCCCTGTGCTAAGGGTCTAGCACGTCACAGATTGTGGTCTGTTTCCAGGGCTGACTCAGGTATTCTGGTGTATAACCTCGGGCAAGTGTCCTCACTTACCCCACATGGAAAATCCTGCTGTGCACATTACATGTCCCCACAGGTGCTTTAGTAGGGCAGGAGGGGGGATGTTTTGCCACATTCTGGAGTCGGTCTGAAGAACCCCAGGCATTCGAAAATCATGAGACGCCCCAAATAATCATGAGATTAGTTTAAAAATCACGAGATTTAAAAATGTAATTAACTCAGGTTCTTTTTATTCACCTTCTAGTTTTGAGTCCTTAGGAGTCATGTTTTCAGGGTTTTCAGGATTTCCTTTGCCACCAGAAACTTTTTTAAAAACATACAAATTTAGATTCTTATGTAATCACCTGACTCGAGGAGCTGGGGCTTTAAGGGAAACACCAAATACCACAAGATTTATTATAAAACTGAGTGTTGGCCGCGCTGTGGAGTTTTGCAAGGCAGCCCTGGCTGGATCGGAGATTGAAGATGGAAATATTTTTGTCGCCTTGTGTTTTTCAGGCTCATGTTAAATGACAGAGAGTCTTGTCTCATTTTCAATTATGTCAATTTCTTAAGCATTTTCCAATTCCTGCCCTTGAAAACAGCCTCTTGCCTGAGCCTGAGCCAAAATCAAACCCTAACTACATTATCAGGTCGTGGGGTAGTTTCAATTAGATGGGCAGCTCAAGGGGTGCAAAGAAACATTAGACTCTTGGGAAAAAATGTCCAGAAGTAGCCATTTTAGGGTGTTTTCTTCTCAGAAAGTCCTCACTGGATGTACTCAGAAGCGCCAGAACACCAGACAGCTGCCAGGGAGCCTTCACAATGCCTTGCTGGGAGTGTAAGAGAGTGTTTCTTTTTGGAGTTACCTGGGAGGTCAAAGTCATCTTGTAACAGGACTGCAGCTGCCCCCTTCCCTGCTAAAGCCCCACACAGCTGCTGAGCTGAGACCAAAGCCTGTTCTTAGAGCTACAATGACAGAGGCCTCAAACCCTGGAGCTAAAGATCCCTCCAGACTGCTACTCACACAAATCAACACCTTTATGTTCTTTCTCAGCTGCCACTGACTGATAGGCGACATGATCACCCACACATATGATAGCGTCTAATCCTGAATAGGATATATTCAGTATGATAATAAATAAGAAATACACCACCATCATCAATGGAGGCAGCATTGGGTTCATAACTCCCACTGAAACTAGCAGGACTAGGATTGGGACCTACAGGATCCATGGCAAACATTGCTTAATTATTGTGTTTTAATTACAACTTACTTTCTTCTTTCTTACTTTCTTTTTTGCTGGTGGCCATATTGTCCAGGAGCTTTCACACTCTAGGAGGTTTGAAGGGGGCAGTAACTGGCCCTTACTGAGCTAGCAGGTGACAAAGAAACTTTAGACAGAAGTCAGAATTTCAATTTAGGGTAATTTCAAGGCCCTGGAACTCAAACCTGTGTAAGGAATCTCCTTCAGATTTTGCACAATCCTCCTCTTTGATCTTCAGAGGGAATCTGGTGATTTTCAGACCAAGGGAATTTCCCATGTCAGAGCAACAGGAGGGCAAGGATCATGCTGCAGAATTGGGGGCTGGGTGCAATCTTAGCTGAGGAGAAGGTAACCCCACCCACCCCATTGGCATGACTGATCGGCAGCATTTCAGACAAGGCAGCAGCCCCCGCACTCCTCTGAGTCCCAGGAGCCCTGACGCACTAATACAGATTATATCCAAGAACTAATAGCCCAGGTCCAGCTCAAGACTCCTTCTGAAGCCCAGCCCATGTGGGTGTGCCCAGAATCAGAGGTGGGCGATGCTGGGAAGAAAAGCATCTCTTGGGTGTATTATGGGTAAGATTAAGACTTTGTCATGGTTATTTCTAATAAAAGTCAGGAACAGGTCACAGGAAATAAACGAAAATTCATGGAAGGCCATGACCTGTCCCTGATTTTTACTAAACATAACTGTGACTAAATGGGCTGAAGGGAGGATGAGAGCCCAAGCCCCGGGAAGGGAAGGGGGTCCAGCACCTGCCACCACTGCGACTGGGTCTGTCCCCCACCCCCGTGCCCATGGCGGCTGGAAACTCCGGGGTCTCCATGCCACCCGTGGTGACTTGGAGCTGTGGAGATCCCCCCACTGTCTGCAGTGGCTTGGAGCTCTGGGGCCAGTGGCTTGGAGATGCAGGGTCCCCTCTCTGCTTGCGGCAGCTGGGAACACTAGGGTCCCTCCATTACCCACGGCGGCTTGGAGGTGCAGGGACCTCCTGCCACCCGCGGCAGTTTGGAGCTCTGGAGCTGGTGGCTGGGACCTGCAGGGTACCCCTGCCGCCTGCAGCAGCTCAGAGCTCCTGGGCCCCCACTGGCTGACTGCTCCAGTCCAGCTGCTCCCAGGACTGAAGAAGAAAATGTCGTGGAGATCTCTGGAGGTCATGGAATCCGTGACCTCTGTGACATAATCTTAGTCAAGGCAATTACAGTGTAGTCCCACTGATCTCTAACAGCCCCAGCAGCACCACTCTCTGCAGCAGAATCATAGAATCATAGAATATCAGGGTTGGAAGGGACCCCAGAAGGTCATCTAGTCCAACCCCCTGCTCAAAGCAGGACCAAGTCCCAGTTAAATCATCCCAGCTAGGGCTTTGTCAAGCCTGACCTTAAAAACCTCTAAGGAAGGAGATTCTACCACCTCCCTAGGTAACGCATTCCAGTGTTTCACCACCCTCTTAGTGAAAAAGTTTTTCCTAATATCCAATCTAAACCTCCCCCATTGCAACTTGAGACCATTACTCCTCGTTCTGTCATCTGCTACCATTGAGAACAGTCTAGAGCCATCCTCTTTGAAACCCCCTTTCAGGTAGTTGAAAGCAGCTATCAAATCCCCCCTCATTCTTCTCTTCTGCAGACTAAACAATCCCAGCTCCCTCAGCCTCTCCTCATAAGTCATGTGCTCTAGACCCCTAATCATTTTCGTTGCCCTTCGTTGTACTCTTTCCAATTTATCCACATCCTTCCTGTAGTGTGGGGCCCAAAACTGGACACAGTACTCCAGATGAGGCCTCACCAGTGTCGAATAGAGGGGAACGATCACGTCCCTCGATCTGCTCGCTAGTTGCTGTTACCAGCAGTTTAGCACGTAGATTGCATGACATTTGTACCTGCATCTGGGCAGGGCTCATGCCACCCAGGGCTGACTGACAGGGCCATAGAAATGTGAACTCAGGAATGAAAGTTCCAAACACAACAGCAAAAAGCAGTGAGCCCCCGCTTGCCCTCAACCCACACAATGGCCTGTCCTGGCTGGATTGCACCTTGTTGGAGGCAGTGGGCCACAGGGACATAAAAGGAGTAGCACAAGACCCCCTGGGACTGCCCAATGCACTGGGAAAACCTCCTGACCCATGCTCTAGGGCGCTGCCAACAGGCCGCACACTCTACCTTCTACTGGGAGGAGGAGGAGGGGCCCGCTCCGGGGCTGTCCGGCAGAGAACAGAAAGGTGGGCCCCCTGGCCAATATGCAGAACTGGTGCAAGGCTGGCCTAGTCCAAGTGTGTGTTTGTTCAGAACAAGACAGCGACAACTTGGGGAGAGGCCCCAGTGCCGTGGGCTGGATCTCTGGAGAGGCTAGGCCAGGTGTGTGGCAAGGCCAGGTGTGTGGGGCACTGCTCAGCTGCAGGAGCTCTGCCACCTCCTTACACTGGTGGTCCCAGTGCACCCTTGGCATCTTACCCAAGCTGCAGGTGGAACAGCACAGGAGCTTCCTTGACACAGGCCGGGCCAGAGGCACCCAGAACCCCCAGGACACAGGGCTCACAATGTCTGCAGACAGAGAGGACAGTCCAAAAGGGTCCAGAGCTAATGGCTATGTACAGGAGGGAAGGTGGGACCACAGTTGGGCTCTAAATGCCTTATTTGCTGTCTAGGCATGGTGCAATGTAACAGACCCAAACGTTCACGCAGCCCTGGGTCTGCCATATTCCCACTTGGATCCAGATAGCCCCACGGATTGGCCCCAAATGCCAGGTCTCTTTCCCTCCTATGACACAGAGCTGGCACCACCTGCTCTTAGGGAAAGTGCCCAATCAGTGCTCTGGTCTCGCCTTACCCAGATACCCACCCAAGCTACGGGCAGGTTAGCTCTCCACTAATTCCCTACCTCCAGGGCACAGCCACACAGACTGCCCTCCTCTCCTGCTCAGTGAGTAGCGTCAGGGATCCAGCCAGCCAGCGCTCCCCCTCCTCCCTTCAGATCACAGCAGGTCTACTCCCTTTGAAGAGTCGAGATCTCTGTTTCAGATCAGGGGGTTATTGCTTGCCATACCCCAGGCTGCTCCAGCCAGCACTCGGAGAGATAATTACTAGTGATAGTTTATTCATTACTAGATTCTTTAACACTTGTAGCCAGTATAAGCCTGGCTCTCATTAGGAAATAAGGACCTGGCTCATCTCCCAGGTGGTCTCTTCCCCCAAAGAGGCTTCACCGTTAGTGAGACACATTCCTAAACAGCAACATGACAGGAAACAGGCCTGGGAGATTTCCCCACAGTCCACCCACTTGGTACTGGAAGGATCAGGATCCACAGGGAAGCCAGGGGAATCATTCTGGGGGCTAGTCCCATCTCCAGGATGAGTAACCCCTTAGCACACCCCAGAGAAAAACCTGCCAGCCTTTGAGGCAAGATAGTGCTGTAGCTATAGGGAGACAAATCTGCCAGGTATCACCCCTGCTCCAACACTATGAAGCACACTCACACTCAGCACTTAAACGTTATTAGCCAGAGCTCAGCTTGCTCTGGAAATGGAGGTAAGAGCTGGCAGCCACACCTTAGAGACAGGGAGCAGGTTGGCCAAGGGGACACAAACAGCTACTGATAGGTGCAGGCCTGGAATGCACAACTCTTGGCTCCTGGCCCAGTGCCCTATCCACCAGGCCAGGCCACTGCCCTGCAGGCACTGGCTCCCAGTCTTTGCCCTGAGTCCCTGGGTGTGGCATGGGTGGGCCTGATGGTCCTCTCCAAGTACAACTGGGGTGTTTCTAGCATGACACCACCACTCAAGGGGGTCTGTGCCCAGGTGACCCCTAAGGTGATCCCACTGGAGGCTGCATTTGGGCTGAGCTTTCTGGAGGAAATGGCATTGTTCAGCTCCCTGCCCCAATACTAGAAGCTACATCTGAGCGGAGCTCCTCTGGGAAAATCCCTGGCCCGCTTCCCCTTACCTATCCCCAAACCACCCTGCCTCCCTGTGGAATTACAGCACCCCCAGCACAGGCAGGCCAGATGGAGACACTGAGTGCAGCCCAGCTACCCTCTGACCTGACCCCTCCAGACGCAAGCCGTAAAGCCATAAACTTCCCTTGCTGCGCTTGGTCCCTGTCCCCTTGGGGGTGAGGGAGCAGAGCGGGAGGGGGATGATGGAGCCCAGAGGTTTCTCTGCATTCCAGAGGATACATATGCAGGCTGCAGCTTTGCGTGAAGTGGCTGCATGTTTACCATGTCGCCATATGAGCTGCACACAGCTGTTCCGTGACTGCCAGACCCCCCTGCTGAGGACCAATCTTCATCTCTTTGAAATACGCATTAAAATACATGAGCCACACTCCCTGGCCAGGGCTCCCGGCACTGGATAATTGCTTCTTAAGTGCTTTCTAAATGCAAACTGCACATCATTCCTCCTGCCAGGGCTGCTCCTTCCCCTGCACCCAGCCTTTGAGCCGCAGCCTGTCATGACAATACTGGAATTACCCGGTCAGTCTCAGAGCACAGGGACACTCCCTCTCAGACAGCACAGGGATCAGGCACGTGCCCTGAGAGGTACATGCATTGGTTCGTCTCCAGAACCCTGAGAGTCCAGGCTGTCCCACGGCCTCAGGCAGTGTCTGTATAGCTGGTCCGTCGAGGTGCCCCAACCCTGGGATTGCCGGAACAGCCCAGCCTGGTCTCCCAGCAGTTAGTGAGCAGTGTTCGGAGTGGAGGAGATGTGGGCATCGGGCTCATCCCCTCACTGGATCCTTACATCAGCCCTGCCAGGAAGCTCACATGCAGAAAGACACGTCTGAAGAGCAAACCACTTCCTTGGCAAGGCACCTGATTGCACTAAACTACAGGGATTGCGCCAACAACCCTCCTGGGAGACACGCTCTGAGCCCCCTGCGCTCCCCCAGGCTGCCAGCCCTGCTGCCCCACCCCTTCTACTGCTGCCTCATTTCCATGTTGGCCCCAGGACATGCACGCCCACACCAGGCCCTTCAGCTCCATGGTACTTTCCATCCCCATACCCCCTTGATCTCACCTTTGCCATTTCCCTGACTCTGCAGGGCCAGCAATCTCCAGTGACAGTGCATTCACTCCAGGAACTGGGCACCAATACCAAGGGGAATCGTGCCAGAGGGCTTCTGGGTGCTCGGTGCAGAGCAGCTGGCCTGGTCTTGGACCTGTGGCCTTATGTCTCATTCCCAGGGAGGACAACAGTAGCTACCTATTTGTACCCAGTGTGCAGCCAGCCATGAGACTTAGAAACCCTGGGTTCAATTCCCCGCTCTGCAATGCTGGTCACTAGCCTGGTTCACAGCAGGGCTGGCTGGAGAACTGTACAAGTGCTGGATTTATGCACCTCAGCCAGGCATGACACCCGCCACCCTGTACTGAAGCCACGGGGCTGTGTTCTGGAGTCAGGGGGATGGTGTGACAAAGAGCTGGCATCATCTCAAAGCCAGACTGGGGTGCGGTGTCCCCAACGAGCCAGGCCGATGAGCTAGTGCAGTGCTGTGATGGCAACGGCACCTTCCTGTGGCTGTGGTGGCTGTGGACCACTCTGGCCGCATCATTGTGTTGCGGAGCATGGCTGCATTGCTGTGCTGCTGGGAATAAGCCGATGAGATGCTTTGGGTCTTGTTGAGCACACAAGAAAGACACTGTTGCCTGCAGATCTATTATATTCCCAACTGCTCCATCTGGCCCCAAACCCACTGCTCTGAGTGACAAATGCCAGTAGGGTGACCAGACAGCAAGTGTGAAAAATCAGGATGGGGGGTAATAGGAGCCTATATAAGAAAAAGACCCAAAAATCAGGATTGTCCCTATAAAATTGGGACATCTGGTCACTCTAAATGCCAGATACATGTGCCGCTCTAGCATGGGGATGGAGGGCATAATGTAAAAGTCATGCATGAAAATAAGAGAGTCTTCCTGACTCCTGTTCTAGCAGCCTCAGGAACAGCCACATTAATTAGGTGCATTGGCTGTGGTGAAGAAACATATAAACACAAATCCCAATAACTGTTTCAAGCCAGGGCACTGAAACAATCTAAACAAACCGTGTAGACGTCAGCAGGCTGCCTACTCAACCATGACATTTTACTCATACAGGCAAACTTTTGCTACGGCTGCTGTTCAGACTGATTCTGTCATTCTAGTGGGTCACAGGTTGGCACCCACTCTGGCTGGGGCACAGGGGGTATTGATTGTTCTGGCAGAGTAAAGCTCCCAGAAGGAGACTCAAGAGAACAGATGATTTTCTGCTCTTTGACTCAAATGACAGTGGGAGTGACAGAACTCAGAAATTTCAAGGCCGGAAAACACCGCTGGGTAAAATTTTCAAGGAGCCTAGGCGACTAAACAACCCTTTTCAAAAGGTAACTTTCAATGTCGAAGTCACTTTTGAAAGTGGTCTGAAGGCTCCTAAATCACTTAGGTGCTTTGGAAAGTTTACCCCATTGTAATCAGGCAGTCTGACCTCCTGCTTAGCACATCAGAGTGAGTTCTGCTTCCAGCCCAGAGCTTCTGGGTGTGCTCCGGGCCAGATTAACCCATTGTTGGGCCCAAACATACACTCGGGCCCCTGCCCTCTAACGTGAAACACCACAAAGAGCTGGACAGTACATCCACTGTGCTGTGGATCTGCCAGGAATGGCTGCTCATCCTGCTGCTGCTCGGGGTGCTGCTCACCTTGATGAAGAGCTGGCTGGGCCAAATTTGAGTGGTGCCGCGATGCCGTGCGCCATGCCAGAGTGCCACTAGCTCAAGTCTTTCAGTTTGCATGCAAATCTGCATCGGCTAAAAAAACCCAAAACATTTTGGCTTTACCCCTCCACCCTCCCATGAATTCGGGCCCTAGGCATGTGCCTAGTTTCCTGTGCCTTAATCCACCTCTGTATGAGCTAAAGAGCTTTGAAAATGAGGTGTCCAATCTCGAGTCACATCTCCTGGGACCTGTTTTTTCAGCATTTCATAGAATCACAGAAATGGAGGGTTGGAAGGGACCTTGAGAGCTCATTTAGTCCAATCCCCTGTGCTGCGGCAGGACAAAGAAAACCTGGACCATCCCTGACAGGTGCTTGTCCAATTCATTCTTAAACACTTCCAAGGATGGGGACTCCATGACCTCCAGAGCTTAACTACCCTTAGTTCCCCAATATCCAACCTCAGTATCCCTTGCTGCAGCTTAAGCTCGTTATTTCTTGTCTTAACTTCAGTGGACAAGGAGAACAACTGATCACCGTCCTCTTTATAACAGCCCTTAACATCCTGGAAGGCTGGTATCAGATCATCCCTCAGTCTTCCTTTCTCAAAACTAAACATACAGTTTTTATAACCTTTCCTCATAGGCCACATTTTTAAAAACTTTTATCATTGTTGTTGCTCTCCTCTGGACTTTTTCCAATTTGTCCACATCTTTCCTAAAGTGTGGTACCAAGAACTGGACACAGGACTCCAGCTGGGGCCTCCCTAGCACTGTGTAGAGCAGAACAATTACCTCCTGTGTCTTACATACGACACGTCTATTAATACACCCCAGAATATTAGCCTTTTCTGCAGCTGCTTCACACTGACGACTCAGATTCAGTTTGTGATCCTCTATACCCCCATATCCTTTTCAGCTGTACTGCCACCTAGATAGTTATTCCCCATTGTATAGTTGTGCATTTGATTTTTCCTTCCTAAGTGAAGTACTTTACACTTGTCTTTATTGAATTTCATCTTTGAATTCAGACCAATTCTCCAATTTGTAAAGGTCATTTTGAATTTTAAGCCTGTCCTCCAAAGTGCTAGCAACACCTCCCAGCTTGGTGTCGACAACAAATTTTATAAGCATATGCTAGACTCCATTATCCAAGTCATTAATGAAAATTAAGACTGTCAAGTGATTAAAAAAATTAATCACGATTAATCACATAATTAAAAAGATTAATTGCACTGTTAAACAATAATAGAATATCATTTATTTAAATGGTATTGAAGTCAGGCTGACTGGTCTATAATTCCCTGGGTCTTCCTTGTTTCCTTTTTTAAAAGATAGGTACCTTCTCCAGTCTTCTGGGACCTCTCCTGTCCCCTAGGAGTTCTCAAAGATAATTGCTAATGGCTCCAAGATTGCTTCAGCTAATTTCTTAAGTACCCCAGGATGAATTTCATAAGGCCTCCTGACTTGAATACATTGAACTTATCTAAATATTCTTTAACCTGTTCTCTCCCTATTTTGGCTTGCATTCCTTCCCCTGATTGTTAATACTAATTGTGTTGATTATCTGGTCACCATTAACCTTTTTAGTGAAGACTGAAGCAAAATAGCCATCAAGCATCTCAGCCAGATTGCTATCATTAGTTATTAGCTCTCCTTCCCCACTAAGTACAATACCCACACTTCATCTTTCTCTTGCTCCTAACGTCTTTAAAGAACTTCTTCTTCTTGCCTTTTATGTCCCTTGCAAGATGTAACTCATTTTGTGCCTTTCTCATTTTGTCCCTACATACGTGTGCTGTATACCCCTCCTTAGCAACGCATCCAGGTTTCCACTTCTTGTAGGATTCCTTTTTGATTTTCAGATTATCAAAAATCTCCTTATGGAGCCATGTTGGGCTCTTTCTATTCTCCCTGTCTTTCCTTTGCATCTGAATAGTTTGCAGTTGTGCCTTTAACATTGCTTCCTTGAGCACATGCCAGCTCCCCTGAACTACTTTTTTCATTAGATTTTCTTCCCATGGGACCTTACCTACCAGTTTTCTGAGTTTTTTAAAGTCAGCTTTTTTGAAGTCCATTATAATTATTCTGCTGCTCTCACTCCTTTTCTTTAGAATCATGAAATCTCTCATTTCATGATCACTGTCACCCAAATTGACTTTCACCGTCAGATTCGCTATGAATTCCTCCCTGTCGGTCAGAATCAAGCCTAAAATGGCTGTCCCCTGGTTACTTCCTCCACTTTCTGGAACAAAAAGTTGTCCCTGATACATTCCAAGAATTTATTTGCTTCCCCCATAGTTCTAGCTGTTTTCCAGTGACTGTCCTCTGGTCTCACGCTGAATTGCTAGTGCTCAGCAGAGATTTGCCAGAGAAATGCTTTTGGTAGTGGTATTTGCCTTTGCCTGGCTGGGATTCATTGCTACAGGGTTTCACTTGTGATGCTGGCATACGAGGTGCCAGCCCATGCCAAAGCCCCAGGCCTATTCACTTGTGTTAGTATAGATCAAAGTGATTGTTAAATGCATGAGTGTAGTTGGTGTTTAAACTTCATGAAAACTAATAGGATATTACTTGCATTGTTTTCACTTATGTGTATCCCATTATAATGTAATAGCAAACATTCACACTGTATACACCCTTATATATATCCCCTGTAACTAAATAACCCATCAAACAAGAAAGAAATCTCATGGAATGCAGATGAAGAACTTTCACAGAAATGTGCTAATTTCAAAGCAAGTGGTCACTGCCAGCAAGTTAAAAAAGTATGGATTGGATGAATGGCCTAGAAGGTGGATAGAAAGCTAGATTGTCAGGCTCAAAAGGTAGTGATCGACGGCTCGATGTCTAGTTGGCAGCTGGTATCAAGAGGAGTGCCCCAGGACCGACTCCAGTTTTGTTCAACATCTTTATTAATGAGCTGGATGATGTGATTGATTGCACCCTCAGCAAGTTCGCAGATGACACTAAGCTGGTGGGAGAGGTAGATATTCTGGAGGGTAGGGATAGAGTCCAGAGTGACCAAGACAAATTGGAGGATTGGGCCAAAAGAAATCTGATGAGGTTCAACAAGGACAAGTGCAGAATCCTGAATTTAGGAAGGAAGAATCGCATCCACTGCTACAGGCTGGGGACTGACTGGGTAAGCAGCAGTTCTGCAGAAAAGGACCTGGGGATTACAGTGGACAAGAAGCTGGATATGAGTCACCAGCATGCCCTTGTTGCCAAGAAGGCCAACGGCATATTGGGCTGTATTAGCAGGAGCATTGCCAGCAGATCAAGGGAAGTAATTATTCCCCTCTATTCAGCACTGGTGAGGCCACATCTGGAGTATTGCATCCAGTTTTGGTCCCCCCACTATAGAAGGGATGTGGAGAAATTGGAGACAGTCCAGGGGAGGGAAATGAAAATGATTAGGGGGCTGGGGCATATGACTTATGAGGAGATGCTGAGGGAACTGGGGTTATTTAGTCTGCAGAAGAGAAGAGTAAGGGGGGATTTGATAGCAGCCTTCAACTACCTGAAGGGGGGGGTTCCAAAGAGAATGGAGCTAGGCTGTTCTCAGTGGTGACAGATGACAGAACAAGAAGCAATGGTCTCAAGTTGCAATGTGGGAGGTCTAGGTTGGATATTAGGAAAAACTATTTCACTAGGAAGGTGGTGAAGCACTGGAATGCGTTACCTACGGAGGTGGTGAAATCTCCATCCTTAGAGGTTTTTAAGGCCTGGCTTGACAAAGCCTTGGCTGGGATGATTTAGTTGGGGTTGATCCTGCTTTGAGCAGGGGATTGGACTAGATGACCTCCTGAGGTCTCTTCCAACCCTAATATTCTATGATTGTGTGTGATGATTGGAGGTCAAAGACTTTAGATGCATTCCTCACTCTCCATCATCAAAGGAAAAGCCCAGGTGGGTAGTGACTCTGGCAGCTTGTTTTCTGTGAGAAGAAGCTACAAGTATGGATTCAGGGAAAGATCCTTCATCTCTGGACTGTTTGGCTCCTAACAGAACAGAACAACTGAACGAGAAGATGGAGATCCCCAAAGTTATTCTGGGTAGCCCTGAGAGATTTGGGAAAACTGGCAGATTGCTACATCTCTGCTACCACTTGTAATTATAGACTGTGAGTTACTTGTCCATATATTTTATCTGCTTGAACCTCTAAATAACTCTCATTTCCTTTTCATGGCTAATAAACCTTTAGTTAGTTTACTATAGAATTGGCTACCAATGTTGTGTAAGATGGTGTAAGATCTAGGGTACTAATTGATCTGGAGTCTTTTTGGGCCTGGAAGATTCTGACCTGCCACTGCACTTCTCTCCCTATTCCACCAGTGGGGCTCTCCTGAGGTAAGTAAGTGATTGACTTAGCCTAGTGGCCACTCACATATTATGCACAACATGGACTCTTGATCTCTGCAACTGGAGAATCAGCTGCCTGATGCTGTACAGTGGGGGGTGGGGTGGTTCAGGACCAATGTGAGGGGAGCATGGGGCTCAAAGTCAGGTCCCCAAGCAGTCCTCAGCCTAGTGCTCCCACCCAATGGCTTGTTGAGACCAGCAGACCATGTGGGCTGGTGGACCCTAGCTCATCAGAGGCACCACCCTCGAAGCCCCTGATTGGAGGAGACATCTGACCTCTCCTGTTGGATAAGACTTGCTCTTTATGCCAGGAGGCGGCACAGAAAGTTGTCTGAGCAGCTGGGTGAATTGCTGGCTGGATGTTATACTGGACCTGCCTTCTTGTCTGACTCCTGAGTATTGCCTTGTTCCACTCTTTGCTCCTATGCTTCACCCAGCTACTGAGTCCGGCTCGGACACCTGGCTTTCAATGCCTGCTCTGACCACAAGGCCCGACTTCCTATATCCCCATCCATGACAGTTGGTTCTCAGGGTTTCTGATCAGACTCCCTATATATGGATGAAAGACTTTGGAGCTAACTGCAGTAGTGTATAGTGCCATTTCTGCTTCTGCATAGGACCACTCTGTTGGTACAATTTTGATGTGTAATATCCTGGGTGGCCTTCTGGAGCTGTACCAAATTAAATCCAATTTTAGCCTCAGCTACTTGTTGAGTCAATGCTTTATTAGGAGTAAAATGGGCAACACTGGCCATTTTGTGCTCTGGCTCTTTGTATTCTGCAAAACAATATAACATGTATCTGAAGTGAACCCATTATGTTGCATCAGGAGTTCTCACTGTGGTAATTTAACTTCAGTCATGCTGGGGTGAATTTGGAGAATTATACCTGGAAGGGACTGTAGTTCTGCAAGGTCCAGAGTTGTTCTAGGTGCTTTGTCTCAGGGAGGCCAGTAGGATTAGATGCACCATCTACCATGAAATGGTGGCTCAATTCCAGAACACAGATCATGCTTTGTTCTGGACTGAGATGTGCACCTTCTTCTAGACCTCTAGAGCACAGCTCCCAGCTTTACATCAGGTTCCTCTTCTGAGCATCCAGCAGCTCGGACATCATTAACCATTGCTGCAGGTCTTTTGGGTCCTTCATGTTTTTAATTGGTTGGTTATTTGATTCATTACAATGTGCTGACTGACATTCCCTAGGCAAGGTTCCCCACCACATGCCTGCTGTTTTGCACCACTCTGGCTTTGGCTTAACTGGCCGGTCTTCGACAGCGTGACATCACCAGAGAGGCACAAAGATGTTGGCATTTACCCTGTCTCCTGGTGTTATAAGTGTAAATGCAAAATTCTATAACAATTAAACCAAAAGCATTTACCAAATGCTATGATGCCAGCAAAGGATGATCCAATACCCCACAAGCCTGCTCAACACTTGCCCCCACCTCACACCCTGGAGCAATAGGTGGGACTTGCAGTATGCCATGAAGGGAAGGAAATCCTATCTCTGGCAGATGAAAGGGGAAAGTAGACTCCAATGCTGATGTCATCTCATGGAGAATGCCCTGCTGGCAGCTGACCAGGAGGCACTAGCTGCAGCCAATCCTGACTTTGGTGGTATCGCATGAGGAGAGTGGCACTTTTATTCCCCCCCGCCATAAGACAGGTTTTCCATTCCTCGGATCATCCTAGTAGCCCTTCTCTGTACCTGTTCCAGTTTGAATTCATCCTTCTTAAAAAGGAGAGACCAGAACTGCACACAATATTCCAGATGAGATCTCACCAGTGCCTTGTTCAAATGGTACTAACATCCTTATCTCTACTGGAAATACCTCCCCCGATGCATCCCAAGTCTGCATTAGCTTTCTTCCCCCCCCCCCACGGCCATATCACATTGGTGGTTCATAGTCATCCTGTGATGAACCAATACGCTGAGGTCCTTCTCCTCCTCTGTTACTTCCAAGTAATGCGTCCCCACCTTATAACAAAGATTTTTTTTGTTATTAATCCCTAAATGCATGACCTTGCATTTTTCACTATTAAATTTCATCCTATTACTATTACTCCAGTTTACAAGGTCATCCAGATCTTCCTGTACGATATCCCGGTCCTTCTCTGTATGGCAATACCTCCCAGTTTTGTGTCAGCCACAAACTTTATTAGCACACTCCCACTTTTTGTGCCAAGGTCAGTAATAAAAAGGTTAAATAAGATTGGTCCCAAAACTGATCCCTGAGGAACTCAGCTAGTAACCTCCTTCCAGTCTGACAGTTCACCTTTCAATGTGACCTGTTGTAGTCTCCCCTTTAACCAGTTACTTATCCACCTTTCAATTTTCATGCTGAGTCCCATCTTTTCCAATTTAGGTAATACTTCCCCATGTGGAACTGTATCAAATACCTTACTGAAATCAAGGTAAATTAGATCCACTGCATTTCCTTTGTCTAAAAAAATCTGTTACCTTCTCAAAGAAGGAGATCAGGTTGGTCTGGCAAGATCTATCTTTCGTAAAACCATGTTGTATTTTGTCCCAGTTACCATTGACCTCAATGTCCTTAACTACTTTCTCCTTCAAAATTTTTCCAAAACCTTGCATACTGCAGATGTCAAACAGGCCTGTTACCCAGATCACGTTTTTCCCTCCTTTCCTAAAAATAGGAACTATGTTAGCAGTTCTCCAGTCATATGGTACAACCCCCGAGTTTACAGATTCATTAAAAATTCTTGCTAATGGGATTGCAATTGCATGTGCCAGTTCCTTTAATATTCTTGGATGAAGATTATCTGGGCCCCCCCATTTAGTCCCATTAAGATGTTCGAGTTTGGCTTCTACCTCGGATGTGGTAATATCTACCTACATATCCTCATTTCCATTTGTCATCCTACCATTATCCCTAAGCTCCTCATTAAAATCTGAGGCAAAGTATTTGTTTAGATATTGGGGCATGCCTAGATTATCCTTAACCTCCACTCCATCCTCAGTGTTTAGCAGTCCTACTTCTTTTTGTTTTCTTCTTATTTATATGACTATATAACCTTTTACTATTGCTTTTAATTCTCTGTGCAAGGTCCAACTCTACATGGCTTTTGGCCTCTCTCACTTTATCCCTACATGTTCTGACCTCAATAAGGTAGCTTTCCTTGCTAATCCCTCCCAATTTCCACTCCTTGTAGTCTTCTGCTTTTTCTTCATCACCTCTCTGAGATGCTTTCTGATCCAGCTTGGTCTAAAACTCCTGCCTATGAGTTTTTTCCCCTTTCTTGGGATGCAGGCTTCCAATAGTTTCTGCAACTTTGACTTGAAGTAATTCCAGGTCTCCTCCGCCTTTAGATCCACAAGTTCTTCAGTCCAATCTACTTCCCTAACTAATTTCCTTAATTTTTGAAAGTTAGCCCTTTTGAAATCAAAAACCCTTGTCACAGATCTATTTCTTTATCCTTCCATTTAATTTGAACTGAATTATCTCATGATTGCTCGAACCAAGGTTGTCCCTACAACCATTTCTTCAATGAGGTCCTCACTACTTACCAAAACCAAATCTAAAATGGCATCCCCTTGTCGGTTCAGCAACTACTTGGTGAAGGAATACATCAGCTATCGCATCCAGGAAAATCTGAGCCCCTTTATTATTACTAGCACTTGTCCTCCAATCTATATCTGGGAAGTTAAAGTCTCCTATAATCACACAATTCCCATTAGTATTTACTTGATTAATAAGATCTCTATCCATATTCAGATTGGATCCCGGCGTTCTATAGCACACCTCAAGCACTATCCCAGGGGAGGCTCTAGTAGCTTTCTTCCCGAATGTGATTTTTGCCTAGAAAGACTGTCTTATCCATTCCATCACTTCTTATTTCTTTACAGTGTACTTCATCATTGATATACAATGCTACTCCACCACCTTTGCCTTTATTTCTGTCTTTCCTAAGCAGCACATACCCTTCAATACCTGTAGTCCAGTCATGACTACTATTCCAGCATGTTTCTGTTATCCCCATGTAACCCTTCTGCCCATCAGAGTTTGGCAGCAACAAGGGCCAGGTTCAGTATCTAGGGGTTCCATTCCAATAACACAATGCAAAACCGGCCCGAGCCCCCACCCAGTGAGCTGGAACAAATATATACCACTCCTGCTGGGCGCCTCCAAGTGGCAATACTTCCCCTCTCACAAGCACAGAGTCTGAGTGTAGCAAAGCCTTTTAATAAGAGAGAAACAATGTGGCATTATGTTGGGGAAACAGCAACAGGATTTCTAACACAACCCATGAGCAAAAACCCACCTCAAGCAAATTCATCCATGTCCTTTCCCTTTGGTTCTTGAGTCCAGCAACCCCAAATCACCCAAAGTCCCAAAAGTCCAACACCCCAAAAGTCTCTGTCCCTGGTCAGTGCAGCCACAGAGTTCAAAAGTTTATCTGCAGAGTTTTACCTCCCAAGCTAGGGTGGAGATGGGGGCGGGTTTAAGGGGCACCTTATGTGGTCCAAAGCCGAATGCCCCACCTCTCCATGGGGCTTCACTCCGCTCCACCAGCCATCCCACGAATCGCTCCACTCTGCCAGCCGTCCCATGAGCTGCTCCAAGAGCCAGTCTGTTCTGCCAGCCATCCAGCAAACTGCTCCACAATATATCTTCAGGCTTCCCCACTACTTAAACACAACACTCAGTGATTTCAGCTCTTAGTAAGTTTAGCTCTTTTGTGATTTCAGCCTGTAGTAGAGGGAACCCCAGTGCTGGTGCACCATTGGCCCAAAGCAAATTCAGCTCAGCAGCCCGTAACTAGATTCCTAATGGAATTAAAATTAGCTCCAATGTTCTACAGCGGAGAGAGGAGGAAGTGCAATCACCATGGGGCCCCATACCACCAGTATTAATACCTATCCCCAGCCTCTTTCTATTCACAGGGTTTGGGAACCCATGACCCTTGCCTAGCGAGTGCTGCTTAGTTGATGGTGAGTTCCTCCATCATAACAAAAGGCCAAGTACAGTTCCACTGTCCTTAATTCACATAATCAGGATAATAACAGTTTATTCCTGCCCCCATATCAGAGAAACTGGGACTCCTACAGCAACCAAAGTGACCATCTAGGCAGGGTGGGTGTGCCTATGCAAATGAGATCAGCCCCTGAAGTTCTTTTCCACAATCCATCATGACTCATCACCAGATGTCAGGGTAGAGCTCATCCTGACTCTGCTTACACCTACAATATCTGGTTTAACTTCCTGCACCAGTAGCTCTAGTTCCTCCATTTTGTTACCTAGGTTCCTCGCATTAGTGTACAAAGATCTTAATTTTTGCTGTTTGGCTTCACTCACATTCTTTACCCGATTGGCCACAGACATTACATTCTACCACCAGTATCACCTGTTAGATTGGTATCTACACGACCCTTCCTCCTTATGTCCATTCTCCTACCCATGGCTGTATCCTTTCTTACTTTGTTTTCTTCCCTCTCAATGTTAAAATCCGGCATGGAGATTACTTGGATATCTCCCAACCATCTCCCCCATATTCCTAGTTTAAAGCTCTCTTAATCAGTTGTGCCAGCCTCCATCCTAGAAGTCTATTTCCTGCCCTACTCAGGTAAAGTCCATCCCGAGAGAACAGTCCTCCATTCATGAATGCTTCCCAGTGGCCATACATCCCAAAGCCCTCCTTATAGCACCACTACCTTAGCCATCTGTTGATCATAATCTTGTCACCTTTGTTCCCCTTCTTCAGTGGGATTCTGCCTCTTCCGAGAGATCACCTGATCCTCAATTTCCTTTAGCATCTTCCCCAGCCTGGCATAGTCTCCCTTGATATGTTCCAGCAAGAATCTAGCCGTATCATTTGTTCCCACATAAAGGACAATCAGTGGATTCTTTCCTGCTCTCATTAGGATGCTCTTCAGCCACATCCCGTATCTTAGCACCCGGCACACCCTTCTGTCCCCAATCACATAGACCTGCCTTTTCCTGGCAATGGTGCAATTCTCTGGTGTATCCCCTGTTCCCTCTGGCTGCAAGTTCTCTTGATTCTTATTATCCCTTGCAATCCATCCCATATCCTCCTGAGCCTCCTATTTGGAGTTCTCCATTGACTCTTCCCCTCTTCCTATAGGGCTAGCTGCTCTTCTCTTCTTCCTTTCCCTCTCACCTTCAGTGACCACCTGTTGTGCCCTTGCTTCATTTTCCAACTCTGCAAACTTATTCCTGAGCTCTATTTCTCCTTCACTAGCCAATCTTTTCTTCTTCCTCCTAATTCTCTTAGTCACATGCTTCCACTGTTTACTTTCCTCATCCAGCAGTCTCCCTTCAGAGTTCTTTGGTCCTGCTTCCATCTGCAAGTCTGAGCTTTTCCCTGCCATTAACCACTGGCCATGACTCCCCTTGTTCACAGCACCTTGAGTCTGGGCCACTCCTGACCCCTGGCCTCTCCCCTGCTCTCCTTTTTTCCTCTCAAAAGGTTTGCTGGCTGCTTTTTTCTGTGCCGTGCTTCTTGCTGGCACTGGTGTCCTCCGAGATGGTACAAAGATCCCTGCAAAACTTGGCCCAGCCTTGGCTCAGGTCTCACTTTAGCAGATACCACATCCAGGAGCCCACATGTTATGGCAATTTCTGACCCATCTCTCTAGAGCTGTTCCCCAGCACTCAGGCACTGGAAGGTGGGTCCAAACCCCACTCTGCAGCATTGTTTTTGCAGCTCCTGCTGTGGGTTTTAAACCCATGGAAGGCCAGTGTGCAGATCCCCAGATAGAAAGCAGGTGAGGCAGGATGGAGGAGTGGGACAGTGCTACTGTCCCAGTAACTGTGCTGGTAATGACTGACACAGAACAGTGCTCAGGGAGCTTTGGGCCATGACCTGGGACTTGGACCTACATCCATCTGGGTTGGTGAAATCAAGCAAGGAGCCTTGGGTCTGTTATTGGGGTGGAATAGCAGCAGCTGCCTTGGGAAGGGCATCTTAGATGAGTGATCCCTAGGCCTATGCTAGGGGATCACCCCTCTGAGCCAGTCACTGCCCTGTCTAGTCTTCCTCTGCCCCTCCTCTCCCTGCTGCAGAGCAGGGGTAGGGGAGATAATGGAGGCTGAGGATGTTAGATGGCTGCTCACCTAACCAGAGGGCTCTCTAATTCCCCAGGAGCTGCCCAAGATTGGGGTGCAGTGAAAGCTTCTGGCAGAGGCTCAGTGCAGGCAGGAGAGAGGATGCTGGTTGGCTGGAAGATGATGTCGGAGATGGTGGAGGCAACATCTGCTCCAAGATCTGCATTTGCTAGGTAAATTCACAACCTCGGAGTCCTTGGCCACCTGTGGATGTGCAGAACCAAGCACTGCATCCCTCACTTGGGCGAAGTTATTGCTGTAGGGTGCCCTGGGGTCTCGGCCTACCCATCCTCATGAGGTCCATGGGGCAGATCTTCCCAGTGAAGGGCCCTGGGCTCTGGCCCCGCCTCTCCCCCTGGCCCAACAGAGCTTAAGTGAGTGGAAGCTCTGAGCTCTTTGCAGGGCCTCTTTCTTTCACTGGGCATTTCTGCAGGGCGGGTTGGGTGAGGGGCCTAGGGATCCTTTGTTGATAGCACGTGGATTTTGTCCTGCAAGAGCTCGGTGGTGGGAAAGATGCACTCCATGTATCAACCCGTAACCAAGGAGCACCTGCAGCCCACATTCCAAGCTTTCCTGAGTCCCCATTTTATGCTAAGGGAGCTCCCAGGCCTGCACAGAGGAGACAAGGAGAGGCCATGATCCCTGGACAGCCTTGAGGCATTAGACAAGCTGGTAGATGTCAAGTCCACGCAATATAGCAGAGGGAAGAGACACCCTTCAATAAGTGGCATGAACTCAGGCATAGCCCATCTCCAGGGAGCAAAAAGCAGGATAAGGGGAACCCTGAGCCTCAAGGCAGCTGGGGAGAAGTGGGGATGGCACTTTCCCAATGACTGCCCTGTGTCCATGGAGACTCGTACCCCTCATGTTCTCAGTCTATTGTCTTCAAGGGCTGCTGCAGTCTGTAGCAGGGGGCACATTGCCTACTCTCTAATCCTGGATTCTCCCCCAGCCGAGCTGAGGCCTGATCGAGAGGCTTTGTGCTTACCGCGGGATTGACAGAAGCCTTCAGGCTGCTCTCAAGCTGCCGGTCAGAGCAGATGCCCCCAGCCTGTGGGAGCAGCCCCTCCCAGGCTTTGAGTGGCTTTTCTCATGCAGCCAAGCACTCCTGCTAATCAGAAAGTGCAAGCTCTGCAGAAGAGGATTGATATTCTGCACAGGAGGCCAGGCCAAAGCTCCTTTCCTTTGTATCAGATGCTGGATGTGGATCTGGGTCTTGGGTAACAAAAGGATAGGGTGCCCCTGCCCCCCAAAGCTGCTATCTCAGCATGGTGGGCCTCTCAGACACCAGGGATGAAGCGGTCTCTGACAGGGGAAACTAAAAATATAAGGGAAGGCATGAAATTGCCTATGACAGCCATAGCCATGGCAGGTCCAAACATTACACAGGGAGCCAACCGCGCTGCAGTTACACCTGGGGCACCTTGCTCAGCCACCAGGCTCCTCTTAAAGAGGCACACATGCCTAACAAGAGGCATGAAGCACCGGGGTGGAAACAAGCCACACTGCATCCTGTGCCCGCAGGGAGCATGGGGCCTTCAACACTCGAGCATCCATGGGCTCCTAGGCAATGGCATGTGGGCACAGCAGATATGAAGATCCAAAGCAGAGACAGGCTTGACTGGGGAGGCACCACCCCTGCTCCCTACTAACGAATCCAGCTAATTGAATAGTAAATTCATTGGAAAATGCATTTTGCGAGGCACTAAAACGATCTGTGAATTTGGCTCTAAAGGCAAGAGACATTGGCGTCTCTCTAGCTCAGTGTTGGTCCCGTCGGCTGGTGCATCTCACTGTCTGCGTGCTGGCCATGCTGGTTGGAGTAATGCATTGATTCAGCTCTGGATCTGACCAGCATCTTTTCCAATTTTGCTTGACACTGGAATATCTCCTAGACTCTGGCCACTGTGTTCCTTTTGCTCACTGATCTCATGCGTCATCTATATGAAATGCATCAAATATCAAGTGCCACCAACATCCCCTGGGGGTCGGGCTGGGGAGATTTGAGCAGGCTACGGACAGGGGTTTGTTTTGATCTGTGAACCCGCAACATGTAGGTGGCTTCCTTTGTTGTGCGGCCCCATCTCCTCAAGGCTCCCAGTCTGGGCAGCTGAGCTACACAAGACACTCTCACTAATTTCAAGATGAATCTGTTCCTGCACCATTATCAGCTTAAGCAAAATTGGTCAAGCCTTTACGCTGTTTGGCTGGAACACCGACCATCCCCACATGAGCTGCTAACCAGCACTAGGGCCTGCAGCCTCCCCTCCTGGCCACTAGCACCTCCTGCTCTGATTTACTCAGCTCCCTCTTCCCAGCCCAGCCCTTTTACACTCAATTTTTCTTTCCTCTCCATCATCAATTGTTTATTTCTCCTTGGCATGTGCATTGCACATGCACTTTATTCAAGCCACCCTCTCTTAACTTTTCCCTTCCTTTTCCCCCTCCTGTAACACATCAGCACAATGAGGCAAAAGATAGAGGCTGCAACGACAGGTAGCACTAGTTCTATCCTCTCTCCACTCTCACTGAGCAAATCACACAGCAGCCACTGAAATTCAAATTAGAGTTTTGCTGAAGCTGCTAAACTCATCAAAAGGGATCTTTTGAGTCCCCTGGCAGGCTGGTCATTTCTTTTAAATTAGTCCCTGTCGAAATGAAATTGCAGTGAGACGGTGCATTAGCATAGCGGACAGTCAGGCAGCACAATGCTCACTTCCCAGGGAGCAGCACCAGTTTGCTTCCACACAAAGAACACAGGAAAATTGGCCTCTCATTGCATTAGTGCAAATGAAAGAATCATTTCAAAGCTGACAATTAATGGGGATGGGCAGGCTCGGTGGCAAACACAGGTCAGCGCAGCCCACAACATTTGGGTTTCCAGGTATCCAGCTTTTGGCCAGAAAGTCCAGTTGAAAGGGGACCAGTTTAGTGTCCAGTCAGATATACTGACTGGACAACAAAATCCAGTTAACGTGGGTGGGTGGGGGAGAGGCAGATTAAGGTTTCGTGGCTGCCCTGGGCCAGAGCAAGTGGGGGACCCCATCCCTTCTGCCTGTGGTCTCTCTGCCATTCTGCCCCTTCCACCTGCAGCCTCGCCCCTTCCCCCATGGTCCCCCCCCATTCCCACCCATTCCACCCCCCCTACTAAGGTCTGCACCCTATTTGCTCCTTTCTGCCCCCCAGCCCCAAGACCGGAGAAGCTCTGTACCCTCCCACCATAGGCCTGGGACTGCAGCAGGGAGTGAGAGCTCCCCCAGCCCTAAGGCCGTGGCAGGGAGCTAGAGCTCCTCCAGTCCCAGGCCTGCAGCCAGGGGCCAGGCACAGAGGCTTTACCTGCTGCCCCTGCCAGGGAACAGAGTCAGGGGAGACCATTTTTCCACTGCCCCTCAATGGGCTTAGTGACTAATCCACCACTGGTGTGTTTGGGGTAACGCCAACACAGGTGCCACTCCAGATTTATACCATGTGTAGCGAAGCGATGACTCACTGGCACAGCGCCTCCTGCTGGTTGTCTGGGAATTAGCTCTTTTGCAGCACTCTGAGCACCCTCTGCTGGCCGGTGCGTCGCCTGTCTCAGGCCCAGGGTCCCTCCCAGACCCTAGTGCCCCTTTACCTCAGGGTTCTGCCCCCAGCAGTACCCCCCACGTTCTGGGTCTCCCCTCCCCAGGGGAACTCCCAACCTTCTAAGCCTACCTTGCCTCAGTGGCTATTGCCAGTCATCATCTAGCCCCATTTCCCTAGGGCAGACTACAGTCTGTAATGGCTACTCATCATCGGCAAGGGGGTAGGATCTGCTGCCTTTGCCTATCCTCAGGCTACCCCTCTATAGCCCCCCCCATATCTCTTTAGACCTTAAACAAGGCCTCAGCCTGGGGAGTTGCCAGGCTAGAGCTCCCCAGCTCCTCTTATCCTTTTCCCCTCAGCACTGCTCTGCTTCAGGTTCCCCACTCCCAGGCAGCCAGGTCCTTCCTACTCCAGGGCTAGAATAAGACTCCTTCAGCTCCTGGTCCTCAGCCCTCTTATCAGGGCCAGCTGGGCCCTAATTGACCTGGCCACACCTGTAGTCAGCTATTCCCTCAGCTGCTCATCCTAGCTATAGGCCTCTTCACGGCTGCTTTCAACCCCTGTTCTATAGGAGTGGGGCAGCCACCCCGTTGCAGGGAGAGGTCAGTCCACTTGGGCTACCCTGCTGGCTGGAGCTCCTTCCTTCTTTGAGCTGCTGCTACTGGCTGGAACCCTTTCCTTCCCTAGGCTGCTTCTGCTGGCTTGAGTCTCCTTCCCTGGACCGCTGTTGCTGAGCGGGGCTTGCCAGCCTTTCCCCCCTCCCCCCCCGCCTCGTGGCCTCTGGAGGGAGAAGCACGGGACCCGCCACAACTTAAGGGTCCTTCCTGCTTGGCCAGCTGACTGCTGCTGCGCCGAGACACTGCTGTTGTTGAGGAGAAGGACACCTACCGAGGGACATCGTGGAGGGGGATTGTCCACAGACTGAGTGACTTTAACATCTCTGCTCCTGGGGTGGTGGCAACTCCTGTTGCTGTTGTGGGGAGCACAGAGGAGAGGTGTGGAGCTCTCCCCCTTGCCCACCTGCTCCTCCTACCTCCCCCACCATTGCTGCTGCCCCCTCCACCACCCCACTTACCATCTGGACTCACTCTTTGCCCCTTGACGTGGCTGCTTGTTCTTCCCCCTTCATTACCTGGGACTGTGTGCAGCAGTAAGCAGCAGAGACTGAGTTACACAGGCGCATGTGGGTGCACGTGCCCCCCACCTTGGACTTACCCCACCCCCCCAGCTGCATTTGGCTGGTGGGGCCTTTCCCTGCTGTCCTCCCCAGCCTCCCTGTGTTAGTTTGCCTCCCCCCACTACTTGTTTTGACCCTTTGGGAGTTCCCCTTCTGTTAGTTTGCCTTTCCCGCCCCAGCCCTTCGGCGTTTGCTACTTGCCCCACCCCAAACTTTGGGTTTTAGTTTGGTTGCCTGCCCCGCGCTTCCCCTTATAGCTCCCATTTGTGATTTGCCTAGCTTTCCCCTTTTCCCCCTGTCCTCCCTTGCTCCCCCATGGTTCAGTTCCTTCTCCCTGTGCGCCCCTGCCCCCTCCGTAAGCCCTTGTGCCCCTTTCAGTTGCCCGCCCCCCACTGTTCACAGCCTTCCTAATGGAATTGTAATCCCTCCCTTTCCCAGTGCAGCCGGAGGAGCTGGTATCCCTGTCCCGTAACTGCGCCCCCCTTTTTTTGTCCCTGCTAGCGTCCTCCTCCCCTGCCTGCAGCCTAGAGGGAAGGAGTGGTTGCTTCTTCCCTTTCCCCTGTTCTTGGGACATCCTCCTCTCCTGCCTACAGCTCAGCAGGGAGGAGTGGGTGGTCCCTCCCTTCCCACAGGACCCCCCTCCCCTACTTGCAGTTTAGCAGGGGTGTGTGGTTGCTTGTTGCCTTGCTCCCCCTTCCCCATTACCTCCCCTGTAGTTCCCCCCCCACACCCTAAAGGCACCCTCCTTCCCTGCATAGAGCTTAGCAGGGAGGAGTAGTCGCCCCCCACCCCTCCTGTTAGCGCCCTCCTCCCCTATGTGTTGCCTAGAGGGGAGGAGCGGCTGTCCATCATCCCATATTAAGGCCTCCTCCTGTCTTTTGCCATCATGGAGGAGGACCCCGCCCCTACTCCTGCCCCTGCCTCTGCTGACCCTGTGGTCCCCCCTTCGCCACCATCCCTACCCACCCCTGCAGCTGAACTCTCAGCCACCGTTGGTCCAGACTCCGCTGCTGTCATGGTCCCTGCTTCCACTGGTAAAAAAGGCCAGGGGAACAGAAAGGGCAAAGGCCCCGCCCAGCAAACAAATTTTCTCGCCAGCAGGGCAACTCCCCCTGCCGCGGCCTCAACATCTGCCACATCCCCTCCTTCCCTGGCTGTTTCTGCCACCAGCTCTGGGGGTGCTCCATTCCTAGGCCGCAGAGCGAACACCCAGGTGGCTGCCGCCCCTCCACGTGGCACCGCGCGATCTGCCCCAACTGCCGCCTCCGGTACCATCCCTGGCAGCCGGGGTCCCTTCCCCTCGCCTAGCCCCACGTTGAAACGTACGTGCGGGCACTGGCGAGGGTGGTGGGGCCAATGGCCATTGTGGCGGCCTCCAAGATGTATGGTAAAGTTGTGTTCTTCCTAGCATTGGAGGCCACTGCTCAGGAGGCGGTAGAGAAGGGCCTGGCGGGGGGGGGGGGGTGTTCGTCCCCCTAGAACCACTGGAGGACTTGGGTGTATGGGTGGTATTGACCTCCGTCCTGCCCTTCCTTTCCAGCGCTGCCCTGTTGCCTGCCCTCTCCATCCTGGGAAAGCCCATTTCTGCCATCAGCCCTCTCCTGCTGGGCTGTGTCATGGAAAAATTAACCGTGCGTTGTGTTTGTATCAGAACAAACCTGAGGTTCCTTTATTCAAGCATGTGCACACAGGGAGAGTCAGCTGAAGCTGCTCTGCCGTAAACAGAAATACAGGAGCTTATATTGCTGAAAACCACAATTTGTCAAACCCGCTTCCTTCAACAACATTTTCCTTATTTGGCATATAGTGCAAGCTTTAACAGTAGCTTTGCCTTACTTGGAGTTTAGAAAAACATGCTTTTCCTGTTATTGACAGGTGTTTTCTTTGCGGTTAATGTTTTTTTCTAATTTCTAGCGGTTATGGTTACATTTTTTAAGCTGTGCTGTTTGCAATCATCCCTCAATGGAATTTTCGACACTCTCTTCTTATGCTTCATATACACAGTTAGCTTGACCAAAGTTTTAGGCCTACTTGGGTCCACTGAATTTTTCCTCCACAGCTGCAAGGACCCTGCCCTCTGCCACATTCTGTCCTTCCACGGGCAGGTGCAGATCCAAGTGCTGCTGGCAACGGGTGGCAGGGTGGCACTTTAGGGGTCCTTCCTGGTGCCCTATCGGGGGCCCATTTCCAGGCCCATTATTTGACTGGGGAGGCCTGGTGCTTCCTCTGCTGGGCAACGGGGCATGTCCGGAGGGACTGCCCCCTGGCCCGGCTCGGAGGGCCACCCAGGACCCCCAAGATCAGGGAGGGCGCCGGCACTGCCACCGCCAGTGACTCTGGAGGCCCGGCTGCCGCTGTCCCTTCTCCCGTGGGGGAGAGGGCGGCGAGACCCTTGCTAGCTGAGGAGGAGGTTTCCCTTCCCCCCACTGTCTTGCTCCCTGGGCCTGCCCCAGCTGACCAGCCCTCCACCTCCACCTCGGAGGGCTGGGTGCTCGTCCGGGGGAAGCACAGCGGCCACAAATCACAGGCTCGATCCCTCCCCTCTGATGAGGAGGGAGAGGAGGTCCCCCAAAAGATGCTGCGGGGGGCTGATGTTGCTACATCTTCTGCCGCACCCCCAGAAGGAGCCTAGCCACGGCAGCCATAGCAGCGGATGGAGCTACCACCGCCCCCCCTTGTTGAGTCCTCTCCCCCCCCCCAGGAGGCCTCTGCAGAAGTTCCCACGGCCCCTATACCACCTGTGTCCCCCACTGCCACCAATACCGGGACAACTGTTGCCCCTGTGATTGGCAGGGAGGTCACCAGGGCTGCGGGGACTGAACTCACCTGGGGGAGGACGAACCTCCGCCAGCAGGCCTTGATCCGGGTGGCGGTTTACTCCCACTGCCCCCTCCTCCCCCTGCCCCTCACCCCCAACTGTTGCCCCCATTCTGGTCCTTGGGGCGCCTCTGGCCCTTCCTTTCTGCCCGGCCACGGATGGCACCTTGTCCGAGGCCGCCGAGCCCCTCGGGGCGATGGCCAAGGCCGGGTGGCCAGGCCCTGGGCCTGCGGGTGCACCGTCCACACCCCAGACAGAGCTGTTGGCCTCCCCTTCGGAGGAGGGTCCCACTATATCATAGAATCATAGAATATCAGGGTTGGAAGGGACCTCAGGAGGTCATCTAGTCCAACCCCCTGCTCAAAGCAGGACCAAGCCTCAATTTTTGCCCCAGATCCCTAAATGGCCCCCTCAAGGATTGAGCTCACAACCCTGGGTTTAGCAGACCAATGCTCAAACCACTGAGCTATCCCTCCCCCCATAGATTCCATCGTGCCTGGTGCCGTGGCTGTGGGTAACGCGCTTGTCGTCATGCCCGTGCCCGGCATCGGGGAAGTCCCCCCTTCTGCCCCTGATCCTTTGGTCCACAACCCCGGCCGAGAGAAGCTGCACCCCGGCAGCTCGGCAGCCGGGGATCATGATGCTACACCTGTCCCCATTCCTGTCTCTGTTCCTCCTTTTGGTCCAATTCCTGCCTCCCTCCTGTCTCAGCCCCCATATAGGTCTCTGCCTCTGCCCCTGCTTCCGCTCCTTATCCTGACCCAGTCTCTGCTCCTGCCCCTGATCCTGTTTTTCCCCCCTCCCCATCCCAGCCCCAGGCCCAGCCCCTGCTCCTGCTCCCACCCATCCTTCTGCCCTAGTTAATACTCCTGCCCCCACCCCTGATCCTGCTCCCAGGCCCGCTTCTGTCCCCACAGTATCGCCTGCCCCTTTCCCCTCCACCTCTCATGCTATTGCCGCCCCCAAGGTTGTCTCATTTCCATTGCCCACGCACAACTTCAGGGGGCAGTTTTCATGTCCCCTCTTCCCGACGCTATAGGGGCTGCACTTTTCCCTCTGCCACCCCCTCCTGTGCTGGGGATGGGGATGGGCTGCCCGGCGGAGCTGTGCTGGGGCTCGGCTCCTTGTTTGCCCGTCTCTGCAGGCCACAAAGTTCTTTCAGGGGCCTCACTGGAGGACAGCAGCAGATTGGCTGCCGCATCCCCATCTGCGCTGAAGGAAGAGCTGCGCCCTTTCCTGCTGGACACCCGTGGCTCAAAGGGCAAGGCAGCTCGCCCTCCAGCACTGGGGGGGACTTCCATCATGTCCTCCAGGCCGTGAAGGGCCTTTTGGGGGAGGGAAGAGGGACCGGGAGGCAGGGCCTAGCAGCCTACCGGCGGACCTGTAAGTTCCATGACTCCCTGATGACCTTTGGGGTTGAACATGGGTTGTTGTGGGGCCCACTGGAGACCGTTGATCCACCTGCCCATGAGGATTCGCCTCAGGCCTCCCTATGAAGGATACCATCTTTGCTGCGTTGAACACCAGGGGCTGTAGCGTGGGTCTCCACAGGAGCCAGGTGCTCTCCTTCCTTTGGGAGGGGGGTACTCTGTGATATTCCTGCAGGAGACCCACGCGGCTCCAGCCATCGAGGCTAGCTGGTGGCTGGAGTGGGGGGACGAGGTTTACTTTAGCCACCTCGGCGCCCGCTCAGCTGGGGTGACCACCCTGTTGTCCCCCGTGCTACGACCTGAGGTGTTGGGGGTCACCAAGGTCGTGCCAGGTTGCCTGTTGCATGTCCGGGCCTGCAAGGAGGGGCTGAGATTAAACCTGGTCAATGTTATGCCCCGAACGCAGGCCCAGAACGAGTGTGTTTCTATCGGCAGGCGTCGGCCTTCCTCGGCACTCTGGATCCTCACGAGTGCCTGGTCCTGGGCAGAGACTTCAACACCACCCTCGAGGATCGGGACCGCTCAGGAGTTGAGACATCCCAGGCAGCCACGGGCATCCTCAGGGAGATCATGGATCATCACTCCCTGGTGGATGTCTGGCGCGACCACCACCCGGACGATGATACCATCTTCACGCCACTCCCAGTTGGACTGCATTTATTTCTCACGTTTCCATCTGGCACGGGCCCACGCCTCCGGCATCCGGCCGGCCCCATTCTCGGATCACCACTTGGTGACCGTGATGGCCTCTTTCAGTTCAGAGAGGCTGGGGCCGGTCTATTGGCATTTCAAGAACAGCTTGCTGGAGGACGTGGGCTTCGTGGCGTCCTTCTGGGAGTTCTGGCTGGCCTGGCGGGGGCAGCAACGTGCCTTTCCCTCGGCACGGCGGTGGTGGTATGTGGGGAAGGTGCGTGCACGGCTCTTCTGCCGTGACTACACCCGGGGTGCCACCCTGTGGATGGATGCGGTGATAGGGCAGTTGGAGCAGGAGGTCTTAGAATCATAGAATCATAGAATCATAGAATATCAGGGTTGGAAGGGACCCCAGAAGGTCATCTAGTCCAACCCCCTGCTCAAAGCAGGACCAAGTCCCAGTTAAATCATCCCAGCCAGGGCTTTGTCAAGCCTGACCTTAAAAACCTCTAAGGAAGGAGATTCTACCACCTCCCTAGGTAACGCATTCCAGTGTTTCACCACCCTCTTAGTGAAAAAGTTTTTCCTAATATCCAATCTAAACCTCCCCCATTGCAACTTGAGACCATTACTCCTCGTTCTGTCATCTGCTACCATTGAGAACAGTCTAGAGCCATCCTCTTTGAAACCCCCTTTCAGGTAGTTGAAAGCAGCTATCAAATCCCCCCTCATTCTTCTCTTCTGCAGACTAGAGAGCTAGAGAGGAGTCTGGCCTCCGGCCCCAAGGATCCACCCCCCTGCATAGTGTACTGGGAGAAGCAGAAGGAGCTCTGGGCCCTGGAGGACCATTGGGCCTGGGATGTCTTTGTTCGATCCCGCATCCGACTCCTTCGGGAGACGGATCGCGGCTCCTGCTTCTTCTACACCCTGGAGAAAAGAAGGTGGGCCAAAAAGCACGTCACCTGTCTCCTGGCGGAAGATGGTACCCCCTTCATGGATCTGGAGGAGATGCGTGGAAGAGCCAGAGACTTCTATGATCCGACTGATGACGAAGCCCGCAGGGTGCTTGAACTCCCAACGGTCAGCGCTGGCGACCGAGACTGGCTGGAGCTGCCTCTTTCTCTGGCCGAGCTCTTGGAAGCCCTCCGTCGCATGCCCACCAATAAATCTCCAGGCATGGACAGGCTGACTGTGGAGTTCTACCATGTTTTCTGGGATGTCCTTGGCCCAAACCTTGTCATCTTCTGGGCCAAGTCCTTGCAAAGCGGGGTCCTCCCTCTCTCGTGCAGGCGAGCCATGCTTGCCTTATTGCCGAAGGATTGGGACCTCCGCAACCTACGGAATTGGTGTCCCATCTCACTCCTCAGCATGGACCATAAGGTTGTAGCGAAGGCCGTCTCGCTGCGGCTGGGGTCCATGCTGGCGGACGTGGGCCATCCCGACCAGACCTACACCATCCCAGGCCAGACCATATTTGACAATTTGTATTTGGTCCGGGACCTCTTGGAGCTGGGGCATAGGGATGGTCTGTCATTCGCCCTCCTGTCCCTGGACCAGGAGAAGGCGTTCGACAGGATGGACCATGAGTATCTCCTGGGCCCTCTGTGGGCATTTGGCTTCGAGCCCCAATTCGTGGGCTTTCTCCAGGTGCTGTACGCCGATGGGGAGTGTCTGGTCAGGCTCAACTTGACCCTGACTGAGATGGTCAGCTTCGGGCGAGGAGTACGGCAGAGGTGCCCCCTCTCGGGCCAGCTGTATGCTCTGGTGATCGAGCCCTTCCTCTGTCTCCTCCGCTGAGGTTGACGGGGTTGGCGCTGCGGGAGCCGGAGCTGTGGCTGGTCCTGTCAGCATACGCCAACAACGTGCTCCAGGACCCGGACGACCTGGTGTGGGTAGAGGCCTGCCAGGCCGTTTACTCGGCGGCCTCCTCCGCCCGGGTCAACTGGATCAAGAGCTCTGGCCTGGTGGTCAGGGACAGGTGGCAGGCGAGCTCCCTCCCACCCACGCTTCAAGCCATCTGGTGGAGCACGGGTCCACTGCTCTATCTCAGCGTTTATCTATCCGCCATGCATGCTTCTCCGCCGGAGAATTGGCAGGATTTGGAGGCCAGGGTGGGTGAGCGGCTGTGGAGATGGACAGGACTGTGAAGGAGGGTGCTGGTGTTGAACCAATTGGTCCTGTCCATGCTCTGGCACCGACTCAACACCCTGAGCCCAGCCCCGAGGATCCTGGCCAGGCTCCACAGGATGGCTCTGGAGTTCTTCTGGCCGGGGCTGCATTGGGTCTTTGCAGGCATCCTGAGTCTCCCCTTGGAGGACGGAGGACAGGGCCTGGTCTGCCTGTGACCAGGTCCATGTCTTCCGCCTCCAGGCCCTGCAGAGGCTCCTTTATGGTGCAGGTAGTCCGGCATGGAGCACGTTGGCGCGCGCCTTCCTCCGCCGCCTCTGAGAGCTCCGATACGACCGGCAGCTCTTTTTTCTCCACCCGAGGGGCCTTCCACAAGACCTCTCTGAGCTGCTGGTCTTCTACCAGGACCTCCTCTGGACCTGGAAGCTCTTTTCAGCGACCAGGTCCTTTGTGGCCACTGAGGGAGCAGACGTCCCCGCAGAGACCCTGCTACACAACCTCGATCTCCGTGTGCAGGTGGTGGAGTCTCCCTTGTTGCGCCGGAGGTTGGTCCTGGCAGAAACCACCAGAGTCGGAGACCTCCTGGACTATGTCGGGGGACTGGGTGGCGCCCCGTGTGCTCGGTCGATGCATGGGGCTTTCCACCCTTCCGACCCCCAGGCGCGTACTCCAGGAGGTGGAGGCCGCCTTGTCACCCGATTCTCTCGTCTTCCTGCAGCGGGCCCTGCAAGAGGGTACTCCTCGCTCACCCCCGGCCCTCCGGACATTTTTCTTCAGCCCCGTTCCACAAGCTCCCCCTGGCCTCCCCGCTCCCACACTCTGAGCCGGCTGCACATCCTGCAGCTGGTTCGGTTCCAAATGGCGCCTGGAGTCCATCTGTATACGCTCGTGCGCCACACACTGCATTTCCTCACCCTCGTGTCCTGCCCCAACACCAAATGGCGGGACTATCTTTAAGAGGGTGAGGAGCCCCGGTGGGCCAGCCTTTATTCCACCTTGGTCCCATGGCTTGCCGGGGACATTGGTTGGCAGCTCCTTCATGGAGCTGTGAGCACAGGCGTGCACCTGGTGTGGTTCACCCCTATACCGAGGCCTGCCCCTTTTGCGGCGTGTGGGAGAACCTGGCGCATGTCTATCTTGAATGCACCGGATTGCAGCCCCTATTCCCTCCTCCAGAACCTCTTGTTGAGGTTCTGGCTGCACTTTTCCCCTCATCTGTTCCTTTTTGCACACCCCATCTATGGCCCTACGAAGTCGTGAGACATCCTTGTCAACCTCATCCTGGCTCTGGCTAAAGTCTCTATCTACAACACCAGGAGGAGGCTGCTGGACGAGGGGGTGCTCTGCGATTGTGGGGCCTATTTCTGTTCCTCCCTCGTCTCATGTATCCGGGCAGAGTTCCACTGGGCAGCGTCTGCTGGCTCCCTTGATAGCTTTGAGGAGCAGTGGCGCTGTCCGGGGTTCTCTGCTTGGTAGCCTCATCCGGTAACCTCGTTTTGAATCTATGACCTTCATTCCGATCCCTGTTTTTCATTAGTTGTCCCTCGCATTCACTTGGTCCCTGGGTCCAGTGGTCCCTCCCGCTAGGCTGAGGGAGGGGCCTTTAGAAGTGGGCAGGCTTGCGCCTGCCCACCTCCCAGGTTTCCAATACAACTATCCAGTGTAAATTAGAGTAGAATCTGGATGATGACATCGCCAAAGCCTGGGCTAATCTCCCATCAGCCAGGAGAGAGCCAGCTGTAGGTGAAGTCATAAGGAAAAATGCGGCTGATTTTGCTAGGGAGGGTGGGAGTTGAAGGTGATGCTGAGATCACAGGCTACTTGATCTCACCACAAACTCTCAGTACGTGGAGACAAGACACTCAGCCACCTTTTGCCCAGGTATCTCTGCCCAGCATATCGCTCTGGCTCTAACGCACAACAGAGAATTTGGTCATTTCTTACACGTGTGTTAACTACACGTGTCTCTAGGGACCCAGGAAGATTCCAATGGCCAAGATTCTGGGGGGGGGGGGGTCATTGTTCTCCCATCTTCAGCTGGGGCTGATTGTTGAGGGCCTGGATGTGGGGATTGGGTAACAGGGGCCTTTTGGAGCCAGTCCCTGCTTTTGGTGTGGTTCAGCCACATCGATAAAATAGATGCTGCCCAGTCCTGTTCTAAGCGGGGAGTTCGCACAGCAGGCAGCCGGGTGTCACCTTGCAGCCATCTGGGCTTGTCGAGGAACTGTTGCACTAACAGGCTGGTTGGGTTCACGCCTTTACCAAGACACCATGGCTCAGAGGCTGGTGCATGAAAGAACTTAAGAGGGGGAAGACACGCATTTAGGGCTCCAGGTGAAATCGCTACCTAAAAGATGACCAAAGGCTTGGACTGCCAAACACCAGCTGCTGGGTGCAGAAGACTGACGATTGAGTTTTGAAGTGCTACCCTACTTTCCAATATTAGCGGACCTACACGTTTTTAATCCAGCCATCTAGCTTCTTGAAAGCCTCCCAAAGACAGGCTTCAGAACCATAAACATCAGCTTCAGGAACATGTAATTACTACCCTTTTTTTGGAAAACAGCAAGCACTTAGTATTTTAGCTAACTATTTAGCAGCACCAGAAGCTGTATCACCTTATAAAAATGCCTGCTTCCAAACCATGTCAAGGAAGAGACTGGGGAATGTAGTCACCAGTTGAAGGAGAACAGATGTCTGGTATCTTCCTGCTTTCTGAGGATGGGGTTGGGGGGGACACAGGGGGCTGCCCTGCCTGCTCGGTGCTCTGGGGTCAGGGCAGCACTGTCACTAAGGCTTCCCCTACCATCCCCCAGTGGATTTCTGCTGGGCCCCAGGGTGCTCATTTTTCTGGGGTCCTCCAGTTGGCTGGGCCCTCTGGGCACAGGCCCCGTGGGCCCAGTGGATAATCTCCTGGGTCGGGGGAGGTGCTGGGTATTCAAACTGTACCAGCCCCTGCTCAGCCAGGGCCACCTCCGTCCTGCATCTGATGGCCAGGCATGCTCCCATCCCAGCCCCGGAGCACAGGGAGCCCAGATGGGGGAGGGGAGAGAGGTGGAGGGGATCTAGCCACAAGGAAGGGGGAGAGCAGAGAGTGGGTGGCAGGGCCTAAGAGATGGTCCGGGGGGAGGTTGTGGCATGCCTGCAGTAGTGTCTGGTTTTCAGAAATTAGAAGGTTGGCAGCTCTACCCAGCATGCATGCTCCAGACCCACTTGCGCATCCACCTGGCCTCAGACCCAAAGGCCTACGGAAAGCAGGTGCCATCTCATTAGCTGAGTCTGCTTGGGGATGTGGAGGGAGATGCCCTGGGGCGATCCCATGCCCATTGCTGGCTGCATGACAAAGTGAGGCTGGTGCTGGGAGAAGGCGTTCAGAGCTGTTAATCTTGGGGTCACACAGGGAGCCTGGCTCGGGTAGTGGCAGGTCAAGTCCTGCATGCAGGGAGCTGAGGACTTCAGCCCCATTCCTACTGGGCAGGGTTCACGTCATCGCTGGCTCAGGCTCAGCAAGGGTCACAGGAATCTTGGACCTGCCTCACAAGCAGCTGGCGCTGGCCACTGTCACAGATCAGACACTGGACTGGGTGGGCCTTGGGTCTGCTCCCACCTGGCCTATCCTATGCTGATGTTTTTAGTGCTGGGTCTTTGGACTTTGATGAACACCCCACAAATCACTCAGCCTTTCTCTGATTGGGGCCTGCCAATCACAGGATAACGGGAGCCAGGCTCTTTCCTGAACAGGGTGAAAGTGCCATAAGAAGGATGTCAGTGTCAACACTTCCTGCCCCCGACAATACCTGGCTGTGTGTAACAATGGGGAAGGAGCAGCTACCCTGGTTGTGTCTGACCCTCGGACAGTTAGACCAATCATAGGCGGAGAGTTATATGGCCCGGTGCTCCACCACTATTTAGGAACGTGGGCCTGGTTCTACCAATGTTTGGGGAGGCCTCACACTTCAGGGGGACGCAGGGTCCAGGGCAGTATGGGAGGTTAGCAGGAGGCCTGGTGCCGGCAGCAGCAAGTGACCCGGCCTCATCCCACACCGGGGGGGGGGGGGGGGGAGCGACGGGTTCCTCATGCCAGGGGATGTGCCCAGGACTGTTGGGCTGTAGGAGCAGGTTACACAAGTGTGTGATTTATTTCAGTGGGATCTCTCAGTGTGTACCGTGATGGGGAGTTTGGAACAACTAAAATCCCACCTGACGATGGGGGGGAGTGACAATGGCAGCCCAGGTGTCAGCTGACACTAAGGGCCCTGGCATCACTAAACACTTTCCTAAAATTGGTTTAGTCCAATGCTGAGTGTTCCCCTGAGGAGTGCACTGATCTGTGGGTCCAATGAACCAAACGAAGAGCTGAAGCAGCCTATGCCAGGGGCCCCCTCTCTGTCCTGCCCTTCTGCAGGAGCAGAGCTGGGGCAAATGGCAGCAGCACACTGGACTTTACCTTTTATCTCCCTCTACCATGGAAAAGTCTATGTGACATGGCGGGGCAGGGGGGAGACCCACTCCCTCTGGCTGTCCCAGATGGGTCTATTGGAGAAAAAGGTCCCCTACCGCAGGGAATGAGTGGGAGGTTCGAGCCCCCAGAACCCAGAGAGCTTCCGCGACCTCATGGTATCTGCTGAGCTGTCCTGTGCTTCCATGCTGGCTCCAAGGCCCCTGCTCCCCATGGCTGGGTATCTCAACGTAGCTCCCCGGCCTGCCACAGGTCCCCAGAGGGGGTTCCCCAGAGCTGGGGGAGCTTTACACATGTCAATAGAGCCTGAAATTGCTTTAGCTTTTGGCTGGATGTATCATAGACTGCTGTGGGAAGGGAGAAATGCACGTTCCCTCTACCCGGTGCTTCCCCATCCTTCCCTCCCCCACCTCTTAGCAGAGCTGAGCTCGCTTAGTCTAGCTAGCTCACGTTCAGAGAGCCAGAAAGCCAGCAGTATGGACTGAAGAGTGGGCTGGCTGCTGGGTAGTTACCCAGGGTCCCGCACAGCCTGCACTCACACGTGTGCTGCCGCAGCTTCACCACGCATGTTGTTCGAGCGCACTAGATCAAAGCCGACTGGAATCCGGCCCCATGCCCTGCTCCCCCACCCACTGCAGTGAGCAGGGGCGGCTTCATCCTACGGGAAAAGGGCTTAAGAATCACATTCCTTTCCTCCCCATCCCCGCCCTGTGAAGCTGATCATGGTTCCTTCCCCAACAAACTCTGCCTAACTCTGCTAGTCTAGGAGACACTGGGCATGGGTGTACGTAGGGCTGGAAGGATGGTCTCCAATGCCTTCCAACACACTTGTGTAGCTCCCTCCTGCTCAGAATGATGCCTCTGTTTGTCCCAGAGACTCTGGTGCTTTCGCACACGAATGGGCTCACTGATGTGTGAAACTCGCGATACACCCCTGGCTGCTCAGCAAGGCAAGGGAGCCCTGGCTTTGAAGGAGGTATTTCTCCTTTCAGAGTTGGGATGAGGCACTACCCCAAAAGGCACGCACAACATGGACGCACTCAGGCATATTTGGCCCTTCTAAAGTGCACCATGCTCCCAGAGAGCAGCTCCCTGTTCCCCAGGCTGCTGCCCCAGAGAGAGGCCCCAGCGCTTGCACTGAGAACAACAGGCGTGTCCTGTCCCACGGCAATGGGAGACCTGGTGTTTCTGGCAGGAGACATGTTTCTAGCCTGTTAAGCATCTCTAAGCTGGCACCAGCCATCAGGTGCCCTGGCCACCACTAGCTTTGCATTTCATTGCGAGTTGCACTACCGTTTCCTGCCAGCAGCCCAGGCCCCTCCACGTACAAAGCTAGTCTCCCCAATACCCGTGGTTAGATCTGCAGTTTGTCTTCAGCTCCACAGCCCCGCGGAACTTGTGGGGCCAAATGTACAGCAGGCTGGAGGGTAAATCTGGCAGTCTGCCCTGCACAGCTTGGGGGTTGGAAGGAGACAACCCCTGCTACAGGACAGTCTCTGGCCTCCAAGCACAGGAACTCCCCTTCAGGAGCACAATAGCAATCCCTGGGTGGTGTGTACTTAATCCTCTTTGTAGCAGTTGCACTGCTTGGCTCTCAAGAATTCTGCTCTAATGAGAGGGGAGGGAGTGGTGTGAATGAGAGGCACAGGGGGTCTCTGTTCCCTTCTCAAACACATGGAATATTGCTCTTTTCATCTGCTTTGTGCCAGGAGAAGGAGCAGCTGGTGTCTCCCCCATTCCACCCCTACCCCCACAGGCCTCCTATCTTGGCAGATTCTTCACAGCCTGGCCATCCAGCCAAGATGTTAATTGGAGAACGGAGAGGCCGGCAGGGAGGGGAAGAGCCCAGATTCTGTGAGACACAGTTACCTTCATTAACTTTTCATTTCATCTGCCATTTCCCATTAGGGAGAAAGGGCTTAAATGTCACAGTTTTCTTTTCCTGACTAAGTTAGAGGAACCCACTTGCTGAGATTCCTAGCAGAGCAGCCCCCTCGCTGGGGAGAGGGGCTGCAGGAGGCCAGGCCTGGGTTTGCATTACAAGCCCTGGTCTGCAAAGGCTTCGCACTCGGCCCTGACGCCCAACTCTGACTGATAAGCATTTAGACTCAGAGGGAATTAAAGCACCACTGACTACCTGAGCATCCCATTCGGTCTGCAACTGCCCCGATCCACTGCCAGAAGAAACCTGAGATTACCGTAACAGAAGGAGGTAGAGGCAAGCGTCTATTCTCTCTTTTCCTGGGTGACTTTGACAGCCTGTAGTGTAAAGGCAGAGTTGCTTCACTGCATGGTCAGCTTCCTCCTTGTCAGGCCATGGGGTAGTTAGGCATGGAAGGACTGTAGGGCAGGGGCACCAGTTCTCCCAGTACAGGCACCTTTACACCCAGGTGACTCCATGCCCACAGGGTTTGCACCAGTTAAATTATGTTGGTAGGAAGCCACCCCCTGCACAACACAGTTAAATCTGTATGAGCAGAGAAGGACTAATAGACCTCATCAGCAGAGAAAAGACACTTCCCTGACCAATTTAAGGCAGTTTTTAAAACTTGTTCTTGCTCAAAGGTGGATTTTCAAAAATTTGTTATTTGAAAAAGTGCAAACTGAGAACACCCTATTGATATAATGCAAATGGTGCTGGGCTGCAACCACTTTGATACTTTTTCAGCTGGATCATCCTCCCCCCACCACAAATTAGGGCTCGTTAAAAAATGTTGACCCCCCCCGGCCCTGCTGTGCAGAACTTTAACAAAAAAAGGGGGGGGTCTGAATTTTTGCCAAAAAAAAAATTCCTTTGACTTTTTCAGGAGTTTGTCAGGAAAAGCAAACCTGAAAACCAAAAACGATTTCTTGTCTGGCAAGTGAAAATTGGTGGTCAAAGACTAAAGGACGTTACACTTTCATTAGAAATCTGAGAATGGGCAACATACTCTACAAACGTTTCTGTTGCTCAAAAACACGTTCCCTGCCCCCCACCTTTGCATGGAACATGTGTGACCAGCTCTAGTACAAATAGATGCTCTTGGGTTTCAAACCCTTTTCTGCGCCTGCCACAAGCCACTTTCCAAGGGTCAGGTGGACCCACTGGGGGGTCTGGAGGAGAGAGCCCAAGACACTGAGAGGGTCTTTTAAAATGAGCGCCGCTGTTCTCAGCGGCAAGCCGTCTGGAAAGACAACTCTCCTATCCCCCACAGCACTGGCTGCGTGATGTGATGCTTCCGGCCCAGCGCGCTGGTTTTGGGTCAGGAGCGCCCTCCCCCTTGTGGAGACTGGCAGCTCCAGCGCGACACAGAGTCAGTACAGCTGGACAAATACTTTTTACTTGCTGAAAACACAGTTCAAAGCCCTGGTTCATGTCAGACAAAGCCAGATTTCCCCCGTCATGGACCACTGGGCTGAAAGTTACAACGGGGAAGGGTGCTAGAGGCGACACCTCCACCCTTCTTGGCAGCTTTGTGACTCTAGCCTTTTAAAAATGCTCAGAAATAAAATGTTTTGACTTGAAAGCAATGCTTCATTCAACCCAAAACGGGCTTTTTCCAATTCAGCAAACATTCAAAACACTCAATATGAACCGATTTTTTTCCCCTGAACTGTCGGCAAACCAAACCCCCCCATTATTTGTCCAGCTCTGCGGAGCAGCCTTAGTGACTGGTGTTCAATGGGTGGCACAGCAAAACGGGAAAATGGCCATTCTCACAAAGGGGCTGGAAGACTGGCATGGCTCTAGAGGCTGCTGTGATGAACAAAATGGGAGTGACAGATTAGCTCAAGGGTTCCTTCAGTGAGTTTTCAGGTAGTGCCCACTAGGTAGCACCCACTGGCTGAGAGGAAATAACAGTGTGGCAAGCCAGTAGAGTGACTCTATAGATTGTGGATTAGGGCACTCCTGGGGACATAGAAGACCTGAGTTCAAGTCCTTGCTCCGATAACTAGTTAAACATCTTATAAAGAGTAGAACAGCATCAACATGCGAGACTGAGAAAGCCCAACCCAAGGCTAAGGGAGGTCCGACCATTCATTGTACATACAGCTCTGGGCAGCCACAAATCACACAGAGACTTTCACCGACTTTAGCTCAAACAGTGACTGGCCTGGAAATTCAGGCCAGAAAAGGCACTATTTGTATGACGTTTGCAAATGTTGCAGTCACCCAACCAGGGATGGAATCAATTCAGGAGACCAACCAGACATGGAAATTAGCAGAGTCAAAGTGACTAATTTGCAGACCACCCTCAGACTGGGAATGATTTCTCCTGGACATTCAGTGACTGACTAGGAATAATCAGACTGTAATAAGAACCACTCGCTGACCACGAAAGGGGCAAGGTTCACGAGAAGGATTATTGCTAAGGATTAGCTCAATTCACAGGCACCACTACAGCCTGGCCTTGCTCTCAGCTTGGTGTCCAAGGGGGAATTCATGGATCTGGGGTGACTGAGGGCCAATCAGTGCAGACGATACCAGTCTCATCTGAGGCCCCATGATCCCTGTGTGCCTGATAACCACGCTTATCTGTCCTTGCTGACTGGAACCAAGCCCTTTGCGTCTCTAGTCTCTCGGGCAGTAATTTCCAGCCTGAGGGACAAACCTATTGTTAAAAGATCCATTGTCCCTGGAGTTTAAGGCAGGGGTGCTAGAACAATTGTTATGGTGGGGGTGCTGAGAGCCATAGAACCAAACTGTAAGCCCTGGATATAATGGAAACCACTTCCAGCCGCGGGTACTACAGCACCCCCCGTTTCATCATCTATGATTTCAGGCCAGCAGGGACCATCACAAGCTGACCTCTGGCATAGCACAGGCCATCAGTACTGGGGCAGGTTTTCTCAGGTGGCATAGAGGGAATGGCAGCTCCTAGCTGTGTGTGTGTGTGTGTGTGTAGGGCGGGGAGACCCCCCCCCCCAGCAGGTGCACAGCGGATCCTACACCTCCCTCCCTGCAGCTGTCAGGACTGAGGTCATCAAGAAGAGGCAGGGCCTGGCAGGAGCAGTGTAGCTGGAGGACACAGCGCTCTGGCCATCTCCAGCTGCTGCATGGTTGCTTGGGGACTGCTGCCAGCTGGAGCTAGAGGTCTTGTGTATCTTTGCCCTACCGGGCTGGACTCACATAATGAAACCTTACAAAATTCCCATGGGAAATAGACCCAAATCCTCGCCCTTGCCCTTTATCATACCAACAAGGAAGCTAATAATGAAAATGAAAAAAATGATATCTTATTTGCCTGTTCAAAAAAAAGTACTTGCCCTAAGCAAGTGAGAAAATATAACTTTGCAAGGTTGATGTAATAAAATCATAGTAATAATACTGATAGCTATCTACGATAAGCAGTTTTCCTCTTCAAAGCACGGCAAGGCATTAATTAGTGTCAGGAAGAGCTGGGGTTTGAATGCATGAGCAGCATTGCATCTCGCTCAGCTGCACTCTGGATTTTTAATAGTTATACTTGTGATTAGAGAATCTCTTTTTCCGCAGGACACCAGATCATAAGAACTATTCCGCCCTAGTACTGGTGAGCGGGTTCACCACACCTCAACTTTCAGGCTGGAGCCCCAGACCCATGGCTCTTCACTTGTGTGTAAAATTCATGAGCTAAAGCTCACAGTGAGGGCTCTGCCCCAGTAGCCTCCTTTCCGCCTGTTCTACTCACTTCCAGGAAGCTTGTTGTCCTATCCACTGCCAGCCATCAGGCATGCCACCCCGCTGCCCCGTCTGCCTAACTGGGATTAAGGTTTGTATTCTTTCCACACCTAAAGACACCCAACCAGGTTGGACCCATGGTGCTGGGCTAGCACTGAACAAACAGAGACTCCCCTGAGGACCTCACTGTGTAGAAGACAAGACAGACAGACTGAGATAGACAAACAACCCCAATATAACTTACATTTTCTTTTACTATAAATCAACTTCAATGTCAAAACCAATGTTGTTGTGAGCTGAAAATCCAGAACTTTTCATTTTTAAAATGGCAAACTGTTCGTTTTTGACAATTTCGATTCCCCCCAACCCCAAAACAGGCAATTCCTTGAACACAACCCTCTCCCGAAAGCAGTTCCACTTTTCGCAAAGCAGCATTTTCTGCCCACAAAAGTTTTGTCAATAAATTCCCAACCCACTGTGGTCCTTTTCCTTCAACCTTGTTCTTGTGTATTTGTCTTACAAGAGCATTAGAGATATTAGCCCAGATCAGAGCCCTGTTGTGCTGGGCGCTGCATAGACACAGAATGACAGACCCAATGAGTTCTCAAACTAAATATATACGAGACAGAACAGGCTGGGTGACAGGAACTGGGGCCCAGAGAGAATCTGTTATGTGTCCTGGTTTGCACAGGAAGCCACCTCCAATCTGCTGCATCCCAGTCTTAGCTACAAGCCCATCCTTATTCTCAAGCCTTCCTTCCCCTGCTGCCTGTCCCATCCCTTTCCTGGAATTACCCTCCTGCCCTTCAGCTGGCTGTACAGTTGCTGATGGGATATCAGATCATGGCAAGAGTCTGAGTCCCAGGCTGGAGCGCGTAGCAAAGCGATGACTGACCGGTGCGGCGCCTCATGATGTTTGTCTCCGGAATTAGCTCTTCCAGCACGGAGCGCCCTCTGCAGGCTGGTATCTCGCCAGTGCCTCGCTATGTCAGGGTTCTCCCCCAGCTGTAACCCACAATCTGGGTCTCCTCACCCACGGGAACCCCCAACGCTCTATCCCCTCCTTGCCTCAGTGGCTACTGCCAGTAACCATCTAGCTCCCGTTCACGGGGCAGACTGCAGTCTGTAAACCACTCATCATCAGCGGTGGGGGGGTTGGACATCTGGGCAGCTGCCTCTACCTATTCCGACGCTACACCTCTATAGTCCCAGTACCTTTCCTGGCCTTTAGCAGGTTTTCCAGGCTGGAGCTCCCCAACTCCAAGGCCTTCTTCCAGCCCTGCTTCATTCTAGATACCTTGCTCAGGTAGCTATAGGAAACCAAAGCAGGGTACCGATAGGAAAAGGGGAAGAGTCAATGGAGACTACAGCAAATATGAGCCATAGAGGCTACAGGATGGGTTGAAGAGGATTGCAAGGGAGAATAAGAATGGAAAGAACTTGCAGCCAGAGGGAACAGGGGAGAGACTGGAGAATAGCACTGTCCCCAGGAAAAGGCAGGTCTATGTGATAGGGGACTCTTTATTGAGAAGAATAGACAGGCCTGTAACTAGAGCTGATCCAGAGAATAGAAGGGTGTGCTGTCTTCCAGGTGCTAAGATACGGGATGTAGATCTGAGGTTGAAAAGGATCCTAAAGGGAGCGGGAAAGAATCCCTAATTATCCTTCATGTGGGAACAAATGAAACGGCTAGATTCTCGCTGGAAAGTATTAAGGGAGACTATGCTAGGCTGGGGAAGACGCTTAAGGAAATTGAGGCTCAGGTGATCTTTAGTGGGATCCTTCCTGTTCCTAGAGAAGGGCAACAAAGGTGTGACAAGATTATGACTGTCAACAGATGGCTTAGGCAGCGGTGCTATAAGGAGGGCTTTGGGATGTATGGCCACTGGGAGGCATTCACGGACAGAGGACAATTCTCTCGGGATGGACTTCATCTGAGTAGGGAAGGAAGTAGAATTCTAGGATGGAAGCTGGCACCACTGATTAAGAGCTTGAAACTAGGAATTTGGGGGAGATGGTTGGGAGATGTCCAGGTAATCTCCACGCCGGATTTTAACATTGAGAGGGAAGAAAAGGACGTAAGAAAGGATACAGCCGTGGGTAGGAGAATGTATAGAAGGAGGAAGGGCTGTGTGGATACTAGTCTAATAGGTTATACTGGCTGTAGAATGACCGTACCTAATAGGGTACGGAATGTGAGCGAGGCCAAACAGCCAAAATTAAGATGTTTGTACACCAATGCGAGAAGCCTAGGTAACTAACTGGAGTAACTAGAGCTACTGATGCAGGAAGTGAAACCAGATATTATAGGGATAACAGAAACATGGTGGAATAGAAGTCATGACTGTACTACAGGTATTGAAGGGTATGTGCTGTTTAGGAAAGACAGATGTAAAGTTAAAGGTGGTGAAGTAGCATTGTATATCAATGATGAGGTAGAATGTAAAGAAATAAGACGTGATGTAATGGATAAGACAGAGTCCGTCTGGGCAAAAATTACATTGGAGAAGAGAACTATTAGAGCCTCCCCTGGGATAATGCTTGGGGTGTGCAATAGACCGCCGGGATCTAATCTGGATGTGGATAGAGCCCTCTTTAATGTTTTTAATACTAATGGAAATTGTGTGATCATCGGAGACTTTAAATTCCCAGATATAGACTGGAGGACAACTGCTAGTAATAATAATAGGGCTCAGATTTTCCTACATGCGATAGCTGATGGATTTCTTCATCAAGTAGTTGCTGAACCGACTAGAGGGGATGCCATTTTAGATTTAATTTTGTTGAGTAGCGAGGACCTCATAGAAGAAATGGTGCTAGGGGGACAATCTTGGTTCAAGTGATCATGAGCTAATTCAGTTCTAATTGAACGGAAGGATTAACAAAAATAAATCTGCAAAATTTCAAAAGGGCTAACTTTCAAAAATTAGTTAGGGAAGTGGATTGGACGGAATAATTTATGGCTCTCAAGGAAGAGGAGCCCTGGGATTACGTTAAATCAACGCTGAAGAAGATATCGGAAGCCTGCATCCCAAGAAAGGGGCAAAAAATCATAGACAGGAGTTGTAGACCAAGCATCTCAGAGAGGTGATGAAGAAAAAGCAGAAAGACAACAAGGTGATGGGAGGGATTAGCAAGGAAAGCTACCTTATTGAGGTCAGAACATGTAGGGATAAAGTGAGAAAGGCCAAAAGGCATATAGAGTTGGACCTTGCAGAGAGAATTAAAAGCAATAGTAAAAGGTTAAATAGTCATATAAATAAGAAGAAAACACAGAAAGAAGAAGTAGGACTGCTAAACACTGAGGATGGAGTAGATGTTAAGGTTTCAGAGTAGCAGCCGTGTTAGTCTGTATTCGTAAAAAGAAAAGCAGTATTTGTGGCACCTTAGAGACTAACAAATTTATTAGAGCATAAGCTTTCGTGAGCTACAGCTCACTTGAAGTAAGCTGTAGCTCACGAAACCTTATTCTCTAATAAATAATGCTTTTCTTTTTGGAGGATAATCTAGGCATACCCCAATATCTAAACAAATACTTTGCCTCAGATTTTAATGAGGAGCTTAGGGATAATGGTAGGATGACAAATGGAAATGAGGATATGGAGGCAGATATTACCACATCCGAGGTAGAAGCCAAACTCGAACATCTTAATGGGACTAAATGGGGGGGTCCAGATAATCTTCATACAAGAATATTAAAGGAACTGGCACATGAAATTGCAAGCCCATTAGCAAGAATTTTTAATGAATCTGTAAACTCGGGGGTTGTACCATATGACTGGAGAACTGCTAACATAGTTCCTATTTTTAGGAAAGGAGGGAAAAACGTGATCTGGGTAACTACAGGCCTGTTAGTTTGACATCCGCAGTATGCAAGGTTTTGGAAAAATTTTGAAGGAGAAAGTAGTTAAGGACATTGAGGTCAATGGTAACTGGGACAAAATACAACATGGTTTTACGAAAGATAGATCTTGCCAGACCAACCTGATCTCCTTCTTTGAGAAGGTAACAGATTTTTTTAGACAAAGGAAATGCAGTGAATCTAATTTACCTTGATTTCAGTAAGGTATTTGATACAGTTCCACATGGGGAAGTATTACCTAAATTGGAAAAGATGGGACTCAGCATGAAAATTGAAAGGTGGATAAGTAACTGGTTAAAGGGGAGACTACAACAGGTCACATTGAAAGGTGAACTATCAGACTGGAAGCAGGTTACTAGCTGAGTTCCTCAGGGATCAGTTTTGGGACCAATCTTATTTAACTTTTTTATTACTGACCTCGACACAAAAAGTGGTTTGCAGATGACGCAAGGCTGGAAGGTATTGCCAATTCATAGATGGACCGGGTAATCATACTGGAAGATCTGGATGACCTTGTAAACTACAGTAATAGTAATAGGATAAAATTTAATAGTGAGAAGTGTAAGGTTATGGATTTAGGGATTAATAACAAGAATTTTAGTTATAAGCTGGGGACGCATCATTTAGAAGTAACGATTAGAAGAGGAAAAGGACCTTGGATTATTGGTTGATGATAGGATGACTATCAGCTGCCAAAGTGATATGCCTGTGAAAAAAGTTAATGCGGTCTTGGGATGCATCGGCGAGTTATTTCTAGTAGAGATAAGCAGGTTTTAGTACCTTTGTACAAGGCACTGGTGAGATCTCACCTGGAATAGTTTGTGCAGTTCTGGTGTCCCTTGTTTAAGAAGGATGAATTCAAAGTAGAACTGGTACAGGGAACGGCTCCTAGGATGATCCGAGGAATGGAAAACTTGTCTTATGAAAGGAGACTCAAGGAGCTTGGCTTGTTTAGCCTAACTAAAAGAAGGTTGAGGGGAGATATGATTGGTCTCTAATATATCAGAGGGATAAATGCAGGAGAGGGAGAGGAATTATTTAAGCTCTGTAACAATGTGAACACAATAATAAATGGATATAAACTTGTCATTGGGAAGTCCATACATCAGGTTCTTATTGAGTTTGCTGGCTTGGAAGTCCCTCTACAAGACTACCAAAACGTGTAAGGGTCAGTCAGTCCTTTGTTCAGAGCTTCAGTTTGTAGAAAAATTACTCCAGGGTTAAGAAGCAGGAATGAAGACAAAAAGGAGAAGATGCCTTTTACATTCTTTTGCATGTGGCATGTACTTCGTTTATCCCAAACACAAGCTTCGCAGCACATGGCATTGAAAAGCCTTAGGAGTTCTCTGTCTACAGGAATGTCCCTATGTCTTGCTGCGTCATAAGGTGTATCCCCTGGCTCTTTTCCATGGATTCATTGTACCACTGATGACCCTTGATGGGCCTTCTAACAGGCAATGCAGTGCTGATGCCAACCTGTCTGAGGGTGTCACTCAGAAACACAGCACAAGTTTGGAAATACATATCTATAACTCATAATACAAAGGTGATACAAATATATAAACAAGATTATCATATTTGGGAAATCATAACATTTTAACTGACACCTTATATGGCATATCTGGCATGATCCATTGCAATTTTATAATATTAATATTAATAATAATATAGAGTGTCTCAATTCCCTACAGCGTCACAGACTCCTACTGGCAACAGATACTAGTGAAAAAGTTCACATGTCCTGAAAATGTCACTCATTTTAGTCCAAATGTTCATGTCTCTAAAAATGTACATCTGGAGATGCAGTATTTACTATTTGCTTTAAAACTTAGGGTCAGTCAGTCAGGGAGTAATAACACATGACTTGGGGACCAATCACCAACAATGAACAGTGAGCAGTTGATGAACAGCACTCAAAAGGCCAGCTTCCTCCAGGACACTACTGACTTTCTGCTGGAGTCCTCCATAAACTCAACAAACATTATCCTTGTTATACAAGCAATGCCCCACACAATGACGGCATCGCTACCTGCCTCAAATATTTACAAGATAATGGACAATCCCCAGATATCTACCCTAAACACATTGCCAACCTCATCCATTCCATCCTCACCCGTAAAAATTTTACATTCAACAACAAACATTTTGTCCAAACCATGGGAACAGCCATGGGTTCGAGGATGGTTCCCCAACACGCCAACCTTGAAGAAGAATTTCTGGATAAATGCACCACGAAACCCATGATGTACCTTAGATATATAAATGATATTTTCATCCTCTGGACAAACAACCTAAACTCCTTCATAGGTTTCCATCACAACTTCAACCACTACCACCCATCCATTAAACTCTCTCTAGAACATTCCTAGACCAGCGTCAACTCCCTGGATATTATCAGCTTCAATAATTGAGCCTACAGACTATATATAAGACACATGTGGATCATCAAACCTACCTTCACAGATCCAATAACCACCACTAAACACACCAATAAAAGTGTTATCTGCAGCCAGATACCACAGAATATGCTCCAAGGAGAAAGTCTAGTATATACACCATAACACACTGCACCAAACAAGGACACGCCACCAAAGAAATAGATCACTTCATGGAACAGGCCACCGAAATACCCTGAGAAAATGCGCTTCAATTCAGAAATACAGAACACGCCTAATTGTCACCTGCCACCTCACCCTGGAACGCAGATTGGGTATCAGCAACCAATTACACCCCATACTCAATGCGGACCATACCCTGAAATAAATCTTTCCTGAACCCTCTCTTCTGGCCTTTCCAAGCTCATCACCACAATTAGGTTTCCCCATAGGCCAGGACATACCAACTCAAAGTAAAAAGAAAAGGAGTACTTGTGGCAATTTAGAGACTAACAAATTTATTAGAGCAGAAGCTTTCATGATCTACAGCTCACTTCATCGGCTGCATGTAGCTTACGAAAGCTTATGCTCTAATAAATTTGTTAGTCTCTAAGGTACCACAAAAAGAAAAGGAGTACTTGTGGCACCTTAGAGACTAACAAATTTATTAGAGCATAAGCTTTCGTGAGCTACAGCTCACTTCATCGGATGCACAAGTACCACAAGTACTCCTTTTCTTTTTGCGAATACTGACTAACACGGCTGCTACTCTGAAACAACTCAAAGTAGTATGCCATGCTGCGAGAACAGCAGATGCAAAACCTGTAGATGCTATGTGTTATCTATTCCACCTTGAATTTAGCTGTGAAACTGAGTACATTTCCCAGACCTGAAAAAGAGCTCTCTGTAAGCTCTAAAGCTGGTCTCTCTTACCAATAAAAGTTGGTCCAATAATATATATTGCCTCATCCATCTTGTCTCTCTCTAAAGGCGAAAGATACTCAGCTACAGGGAAGAGTCTGAAATAAACATAATTAAAAACCACAAAAAGAAGCTGACAATGTCTCTTTAAGGTGATCTATCCCTACTCACAGCCTTCTGCATGTGCAGTATGCATCACTGCTATGATGATCAACACAACTCCCACAACACACCTGTCAAGATTCATGGTTCTTACGCATGACTATCACAACATGAAGTGTACCTCAGCCAGTGCACTAAATATCTCAATAATAACTATGTGGGTGAAAACAGACAATTACTATGGTCTCAAATGAATTCACACAGAAAAATGAAAAAAAGACAAAAACATTATATCACCGCTGGGTCAACACTTTTCACAAAGTGATCACGTCACTGCTAAGCTATCAGTCCTTGTCCTCAAAAGAAACCTGCGTAATACCTTCAAAAGACGAACCTGAGAGTTTAAATACATAACTTTGCTAGATACTAAAAATCACAGCCTGAATAGAGACACGGGACTTATGGCTTATTACAACAATCTATAATCCACTAAACTCCACCACCAAGCTTTCCCCCCCCCCCACCTATGACAGGAGACGTGTCAACAGGCCACTTCACCTTGAAATATGTGTTATCTATTCCACCTTGAATTTAGCTGTGAAACTGAGTACATTTCCCAGACCTGAAAAAGAGCTCTCTGTAAGCTCTAAAGGTGGTCTCTCTTACCAATAAAAGTTGGTCCAATAATATATATTGCCTCATCCACCTTGTCTCTCTCTAAAGGCGAAAGATACTCAGCTACAGGGAAGAGTCTGAAATAAACATAATTAAAAACCACAAAAAGAAGCTGACTATGTCTCTTTAAGGTGATCTATCCCTACTCACAGCCATCTGTTTATGTATGAGAGATGGTCAAAGACCATAAGAATAGAAGAATGGCTATACTGCGTCAGACCAATGGTCCACCTAGCCATTATCCTGTCTTCTGACAGTGGCCAATGCCACGTGCTTCACAGGGAATGAACAGAACAGGTAATTATCAAATGATCCAGACAGAGGCTAGAAACACTCAGAGCATAGGGTTGCATCCCTACTCATCCTGGCTAATAGCCATTGATGAACCTATTCCCCTTATCTAGTTCTTTTTTTGAACACTGTTACAATTTTGGCCTTCACAACATCCGTGCCAAAGAGTTCCACAGGTTGACTCTTGGAACTCCATGGAACTCTTGGACTCCATGGGAAAATGTGTTTTTGTTAAAATCAAAATGTTTTGTTGGAAAGTGTTGATTTTGAAAATTTTTTTGACCAGACAGTATAAATAAAATGTTTCAACTTTCCCATTTGGATTTTCTCTGTTTAAACTTTTGTATTACATTAAATGTTAATTTTAATATTATGTATATAAGTAAGGTCTTATACTAGCAGTAGGAAAGTTAATAAGCTCATGGCAGAAGGAGGACATTTGGGGAAGCACTGGGCCTAAAGCTGCCAGCTCAGCTGTTGGATTTGCATTACACACTTGTTGAGTCCCTGAGTTAGGGTGAGACATCATTACAGTGCCTCACCATGAGACCATGTCATCAAGAAACATCATGGTGCGACATAGGTGATGACTTTACAACGCAATGGTCAGATCAAAGTAACCTTCAGTAAACCTCCAACAGTGGCTAATAAGGGAAGCTAAAACCAGGAGCATCTCACTGAATTCAGGCTGAGGTGCTCTGAGAGGCCTTGCTGAATCCAGATCTCCTAACTCTGCTGCTCTCTTCCAAGAATGACAAAAGGACTTTCTCTAGATCTGTGCCAATGCTCAGCTACAATTGAAAGATACTGTGCCAGTGGATTCTGCGGGCACCATGCAATGTAGGCTGGGAGATGTAGAAGGAAACATCAACCAACATTGAATTCACTGAAAGAATAGAAACAAGGATAGATTGCAGAGAATTTTCAAAACTTAGTTGCGTCTGGGCCTGCTCCCCAAGGCATGACTGTTGTGTATCTTCCCCAGGTGCAATCCTGCAGCTGGAGCAAGGGGGCCTCACTCTGACTATGCAGAACCCTCTGGCTACCACATAGTTGGCACTTTTTGACAGTGTTAACAGCTGGCATCCGAGAGTCCCATCTGCCCCCACATCAAGGAAGCAAGATAAGAGAGGCGATTGTCTCTTCCCTCCGGAAGATAAATGCCTCCAGATTGTAGCCACTTGAGAGGTCCAGTGAAATTCATCGCTTTGGCTTGAAATAAAAGCTGTAATAAATCTTCACATTGAATAGAAGATCAAAGGCAGATCATTAGAGCTCCTGGATTCCCCTTTGAGAATGCATCCCAACACTGCCTTACTGCCAGCCTTTCTGGTTTCCACGAAAGCAGCGCTGATACTCAAGAGGAAAGGACAATCTCCCCTGAACAGGCCCAGCCCAAGTCAACCCCCTGCCCCCCCCCATCCACAGGCAGCCTGCTTGCTGTAAACCACTTACTTTAAATGGCTCCCCCAGGAACTCCTCACTACAAACTGCAGCTTCACCTGGTCTTGAGATTGGAGAGCTAATAAGGACTGGAATGGCATAGTCCTTCTGCAGTCCTTCTGGGTTCACATTGCAGCAGACCTTTCTTTCTCTATCCTGAAAGGACGCACACTGCTGCACTCTGTCCATTTCCCCCATATGAAAAACATCCCTTTCCTGAGGTTTCAAGTCCCACAGCCTCATGGAATGGGTAATGTGCAACACAGTGGTGAACCCCTGCCCCTCTAGCACACTCTGGGGAGTGATGTAACTTAGCATTGCCTTCCCAGCTCAGAGCTTTGGTCCTTCGTGTCAGAATCTTGCCACCAGCAGGCACCACCAGCTAGTGATCCGGCAGAAGGAGAAAATTACTCACAATGCAACAGCAGTTCTTCACATGGAAGAAATTCCTCCCCGGCCTCTATTGGAAACGGCCGATGCCCAGTTGATTATCCTTCTTCCATTACTGGGGAGTAATGCTGCGAGTGAATGGCACTCACCAGCTAATCACTATATTATTACAGTAATGCCAGCCCCGGAGGCAAAAAAATATGAGAAATATGAGAAATATGAGAAAAAATCCCCAAAATAACGGGATTTTTAAAAGAAATATCTTAGGTATACATCTGTCTTTTGATGTTTCAATTCCCCCTGGCCGGCGTAGAGCAAGAGGCTATTGGCACGTCCCAAATTCCCAAATGTACTAACTAAGGTGATCTTGGGCCCTGCTGCAAAATCTATCACCCTACATCTGCCCATTCCTTCAATTAATTCTGTACCCAGCCCCCCCTGCAAGCTCTGCCCCCTGTCCGCCATCAGTTCCTCCCCAGCCCCCAAGTGAGACCATCATGACCATGATGCTCACAGAAGGGACGAGGGGGAACAGTCGTTTTAAGATGCTGGGTTCCTTAGCTCCTTCCTCCCATCCTGTGAGGGCATCCCATCCTAGGATGGAGCCCTACCTGCTCTCCGCCACAGTTCTGATTGGCTGCTCTTCCAAAGGAGGTGGGGGGGGGCAGGCAACCAATCAGAGACGTTATCCTCAGGCCAGGTTAAATTCAGCAGGTGGTGGAGTGTCCCCATCATGACCAGAGGGCCCAGAGGGCATGACGAGCTGGAAGCTGTGCTGTCATCAGCCTAGAGGGTGGCACTGTGGGTCTGATTCTAATAAGAGATGGCCCTCAGTCACGGTGCTCGGAGGTGAATTTCTCCATGTTGCGTTGATATTTTAGCCATCCCGGCTGGACCTGTGTTATCACAAAATGCTCGGGGAGCATCTCTCACTGGGGATGAGCCCCGTGTGAGATCAAATTCCCCGAAGGCAGCTACACGATACAAGTGCTGTGGCCATGGCAGCTGCAGGGTGACTCTGGTACAGGAGCAGCTCTTCTTGCACAGCTGGTCCAGAAATGTGGGACTCAGACTGGTCAGCATGTTCATGACATTCAGTGCATCAAGAGAGGGACGTGAAGACCAGCTCTTCCTCCCTCGATACCAGGAGCAGCCCTCTGCCACTGGCAAAGAAGAGAAACAGATACCTGGGAGTGCATCTGCAAAGTATTCAGCCCCCACCGGGATCTCAATACCTGGAGAGAAAGATACAGAAAATAAAGCACAGCAGCAGACTTAGCAGAAACAAAAAAGTAGCACGTGTGTGTGCATGTGTATATGCTCGTGTGTGCTCATGTGCATGTGTAGAATTGAGTTACAAATCAAGTGAAAGGAAGAAAAAAACTATTTCCATTGCTATGGGTGAAAAGTCAAAGCTGCATTGTTAAAAATGCATCAAATGTTAGAGTCCTCTCCTCCACCCCCCCCCCCCAGTTTAAGGCATGCTGATCTTTTCCAATGCCCAGAGTTAGCTCCCATTGTTTGTTACTGGAACAAGCTGACAGACATCGTCAAATTCTCCCTCAGTCAGTGCCTGTCTGTCCAGCTGATTCCCTCTGGGCTCCGACATGCCAGAGCCGGGGCAGGTTAATTCCACCTCTGGCAAGAGGTGGCAAGAATAGGCACCCAAATACAGGGGAAGGGCATGTGGGTGCTGATCAGGATTCAGAATGAAGATGGAAAGGTGGTTTAACTCTGTAGCAAATTAGCTCCTTTGAGGAAAATTGGAGTAATTAGCATTATTGGTGAGAGGCTTCCTTTGCAGGAGGAACAGACGTCAGCTGTTATTGAACTTAACCTTAGAAACACAGGGTCAAATTTAACCATTGTGTAATAGGTCCATTAACCTCAGTGGAGTTACCCCAAGCATAGGACTTGACCCAATAACCCCATTTTTATTGAAGACCAATTTCAGAGGAGATTCAAAAGGTGTAAAGCAGTAAGTGGGCATAACTGTCGCAGAAAGGGACAGATGGGCAGGTTGTAACAGGAGAAACAAGCATTAGGAGGGTGTGAGATGGTGTAAATCAAAGTGTGCTTGGGACTGTATGAGTCGTTGCCCTATCTGACCTCCTCCTGCTGGTGACTGTTCCTGCTACAAAGCTGCTGTTCCCTACATGAAGTATGTGAAGCGTCTCTAAAAGCCCCAGCTCCTAGACTCAGAGGACTTCAGGAGAATATCAGTTTGCATATTTTTCAAAAGAGAGTTTCTAGCCCTCCTGGTTCGAGAGATAAGCTTAGCAAACGTTACACCTAAAGGCTCAAGAGCCAGAAGGCAGAGAAAAAAAGTCATAGGACTTGGAAGGGACCTTGAGAGGTCATAGTCCAGTTCCCCTGCAGGACTAAGTATTTCTAGACCATCCATGACAGGTATTTGTCCAACCTGCTCTTAAAAATCCCCCGCAATGGAGATTTCACAGCCTCCCTAGGCAATTTCTTCCAGTGCTTAACCACCCTCACAGTTAGGAAGTTTTTCCTAACGTCTAAACTAAAGCCTCCTTGCTGCAACTTAAGCCCCTTGTTTCTTGTCCTATCCTCAGAGGTTAACAAGAACCTTTTTTCTCCCTCCTCCTTATAACTTTTTATATACTTGAAAACTGTTATCCCTTCTCCTCTCAGCCTTCTCTACTCTAGATTAAACAAACCCAATTTTTACAATCTTCTCTCATAGGTCATGTTTTCTAAACCTTTAATCATTTCTGTTGCTCTTCTCTGGACTTTCTCCAATTTGACCCCATCTTTCCTGACATGTGGCACCCAGAGCTGGACACTATACTCTAGTTGAGGCCTAATCACCGTGGAGTGGAATGGAAAAATCACTTCTCGTGTTTTGCTTACAACACTCCTGCTAATTCATCCCAGAATGATGTTCCATTTTTTTGTAACAGAGTTACACTGTTGAGTTGTATTTAGCTTGTTGTCTACTCTGAGCTTCAGGTACCTTTCTGCAGTACTCCTTCCTAGGCAGTCATTTCCCATTGTGTTTGTATGCAATGACTGTTCCTTCCTAAGTGGAGTACTTTGCATTTGTCCTCATTGAATTTCATCTTATTTACTTCAGCCTGTTTCTCCCAATATTGGTTTCAAAATCATGAGATTCAAATTGATATATATATCAATCAATCTCTTGATTTTGGGGGCCTGTCTCGTGGTTTTTGAATGCCTGGGTTGGCCATGCAGTGTATGGGACACACTGCAGAGAAAGGACTTTGTACGTTTCCTTCACCTCTTATGTTCGTCCAGAAGGTCTTCTGGCAGCATCAGCGGATCTTGAAGCAAAGCCGATGCCTGGTGTGTGCATGCCATTGAAACTGCTCAGTCAGATCAAACCTGAGCCATTCGTGGGTCCCCTCCCTTCTTTCCCCAGCTGCCTGATGAATCCTTCAGGGTGAAGGGGGAGCTGAATCCCTGGGTGGTTTTGTGAAACAGGAAACTGAGATGAGCCCCCTGGGCACGGGGATAATCACGACATCCCAGCCTCCTGGCCCGAGGCCCTGGCACATGCACGCCAGGAAGATGAGCTCAGGAACTGTCACCACTTCAGTGCTTGGAGCCAGCATAAACCAAACTTTTTGTTTCAGATGGTGGTAGTGAAAACATGCGGCTTTGATTTCGAGTAAAGCTTTTATCACAGAGACTTCAGCCCTGGTGAGCAGAGAGGATAATCTTCCTTGCACAAAAAAGGTCATATTTCTGCATGGGTCACGGGAGGGAGGATTTCACTTGAGTGAAAATGGTTCTCAGGGGCTTTCATCCAGAGTCCAGCTGGCAGCAGCTCCCAGCAAAATCCTTTTATGAGCTCACTTACTGCCTCAAACCCTCCACGCCACATCCTTTCACGTGCGGGACGGGGGGGGAAATCTATGAAAAAGTCACGCAGTGCAGGCTCAGAGACTATGCATGTTGGTATCACCGGCAGCCACCCTTACCAACAGACAGGGCGAGAGCCCTTGGCCAGTCGCTCCCATTTCTCCTCTCTGTTCAGAAGACAGGCTGCTCTGCTGAGCTCTTGTAGCACTCACTGGACTCCAGGGACAGTCAGCGCCAGAGGCCATGGACCATTGCTCTGGGATATGCCGGCCAGAGTAACCCTGACGAAGCCAGCGCAGTTGTTGTGGCTTTAGCCCTGTGTGGCTATGATCTGGATCTGGCCTGTCTCTTTCCCTGGGAGCCTATTTGGCTGCTCTGCATTCAGGGAAGCCTGGAACGGAGAAGAAGATCATCTCTTTTCCAATCAATAGGTTAATGACTGAGCTGCTCAGTATGTAAATGGGCGATCACCTGCTTCCGCCGCCACGCTGCAGCCGAAACGGGAGACATGACTCGTAGGAAAATGTGCTGGAGCCAGCTAGAAACCAGGTTCCCCTCTGACTCCCCATGAACTGTCCCTACACTCCAAGCTGCAATGCCAGCTGCTAGCCATGGGCCCCTTCCCGTCCCCCAGCCCAGCTATCCCATCAGTACAGCTGGGTGGGAAAATGGGCCTGGGACCCTGGCAGTTAGTGAGAGTGCGAGGCTCCCAATACTAGGGGAAATTAATCGAAATGACAAATATGCCTTGACATCAATTATGTTGCTTTCTTGTTCAAGCAAGAAGTAATTAACTTAAGTGAAGCAATTAAGTAAACTTATTAAGTGAGATTTACACTTTGTTCACAAACAGCTAATTGGTCTGTGCAGCAAAGGAAGGGAGGGGGTATTGGAAGCAGGGGAGGGGAGGGTCCGATGATCCAGTACCACGCTGCGGAGCAGGGTTTGAGGAATTTTGCAGTGCCAGCACATGAAGGACGCCATAAAGATCAGTTCAAGGGCAGCTCTTGGGCTACAGTCAAGCAGCTCTCATGGAAAAAAACTTTCCCTTCTCTATTTCCTAACTCTTAAAAAGCCTGTTTAGGACACATCAAAAGCAGCATGCGCTCTGCTCCCTCGCTACCCTTTCTGCTTTCCCAAAGACAGAGCTGAGATTTAAGGACACAGCCTCAGGGGTTCGCCTCCGAGCAAAGGTAAGAAATAAAGCAATCGATAGGGGAATCCCACTGTGCATAAGAAACTCACACAAACTGCCAATTGGCATTTGCCAATAATAGCAGGCAGGGCAAAAGGATGGATACAGCTGCTCAATGCCACCTGAATTACCTGCGCGAAAACAGAGGCTCCTGGCCCAGCCGATGAGACTAGTGATACTTCACCAGCAAAATAGCTCAGGCTTTCCCTCTCTGGGCTAACCGTAGCACAGGGGCAAGGGATTGCGGGGAGATAGGGTTTGAGCACCCCACAGCTCATCACTTTGGTGAGCTGGCAGCCTGCAGTGTCTAAAACAAAGCCGCATCCACTGCGGTGTCTGCAATAGCCATGGCTCACAGGAACTGAAAGCAGAATCCAGCTAAGTGGGGAAATGAAGGTAGCTAGGGGTCCCCACAGCATCACAGCATAGGAGGGAGGTCCAGGAAGGGACACACTCAGCACTAGGATCCACAAGTAGGGCCACTCAGGTGCAGCTAAAGTATCTCCGTGTCTGGGGAAGGGGGGGTGGGGACAGGATTCAGGTTTCTCAGGCACTGCGGACCCTTTGGGGCAGGAGACCCCCATCCTGAAAGAGCAGATTTATGGAGATGTCGCTTTTATCACAACAGGCTCCAATTTCTTCACTCAGGAGCCGAGCTGCTGGCAGCGAGACATGGGGTGGCGGGGTGGGCGAAAGTGGTGGTGTCAGCCCTGAGAGGTAAAAGGAGCCACCAGGGTCACTCAGGATGGACGCAAAAAATTGCACAGGTCTGCGGGAGACCTGCCAGTGTCCAAGAGGAGAGCAGCTAATGAGACAGGGCTGGTGGATAATGAGGTTTGAACCCTAGGGAGGCGCAGCTGCTTGAGAGGACCTTGTGGATGTGCGGGGATTCTTCGTGAGGAGAGTCCTGGGCAGGACAGGTCATGAGGTGGGAAAGGGAACCAGCCTTTTTTTTTTTTTAAATAAAAGAGCCTCCAACAGCGGTGCATGGAAGAGACCGCTGGTTGGGAAGAGGGGGATATATTGAGTTAGAAATAGTCACAGAACTGTAACTCCCAGCTCCAAGCCAGGCTAAAGGCCAGAGTATGTTAACGGAGATTCAAGAAGCTGAGTTTTGCACTTAAAGCACAGAGTCTGTTTCTGTTACGTGTGAACAACAGAGTCTCCCCCTCAAATATACAGCGCTTTCGCCATGGGATCCAAAAATACCGGCACATCAGTCATTTGAAAAAGAGTATTTAAGAGTTTGGGAGGCAGAGATGGAGTGAATCTCACCTGTTTCTTGACAGGTTTCAGAGTAGCAGCCGTGTTAGTCTGTATTCGCAAAAAGAAAAGCAGTACTTGTGGCTACAGCTCACCAAATGCATCCGATGAAGTGAGCTGTAGCTCACGAAAGCTTATGCTCTAATAAATTTGTTAGTCTCTAAGGTGCCACAAGTACTGCTTTTCTTTTAACCTGTTTCCGAATCCCTTTCAACAAATCATTACTGAATTGTGAGATTTAACAATTGCCTCCCTTCCAGATGGATGACTGATGTGCCGGTATTTTTGGATCCATGCTGACTGTTCCTGATCACTTTCCTCTCCTCTAAGTGCTTCAGAATGGATTCCTTGAGGACCTGCCCCATGATTTTTCCAGGGACTGAGG